>NC_034593.1:21522503-21525675 GCF_900095145.1 Mus pahari | reverse complement strand
AAGAAGAAGAAGAAGAAGAACAACAACAACAACAACAACAACAACAACAACAACAACAACAACAAGAAGAACAAGAACAAGAAGAAGAACAAGAAGAAGAACAAGAAGAACAAGAAGAACAAGAAGAACAAGAAGAACAAGAACAAGAACAAGAACAAGAAGAAATGATAATGATGATGGTACAGGAAAGAGAGTAAGTCCTGTGACTGAACTCAGGCTACTACAGAGGAGCCAGAACTAACTAACTAACTCTCTCTCTCTCTCTCTCTCTCTCTCTCTCTCTCTCTCTCTCTCTCTCTCTCTCCCCCTTTCTCCTTGAAAGTGACAGATTACAACCCAGGGTAGGAGGTGTGAGGAGAAGGAGAACATTTGAAATTGCCAATTTGAGACTAGGAGAGGGTTGCCAGGCAGCTGTGAGTGCCCAGTGGATGTGAAAGCCATAACTTGGAATTGGAATCGATCTGAGCAGTTGTGTGATTTTCTTCACTGGAGCTTGGAGGCACTGACGCAGAGGTTCTAAGTGCTGCAGTACAATTGATTGCATGCCAGAGAGTGCTAGGCAGGCTGATGAATAGCGGGGGGACCCCTGGCCAGAGAGGTAGATTTGAGGGGACCCGGAAAAGAAGAACATTTTACCTCAAAGAAAGAATTGGCGATTAATGAACGTGGAAAACTGAGCATGAGACTCAGGAATTGAAGGACTCCAAGGATCTTAAAATAAGATGCCCACATCAGAATTTCTATTTGGGAAGATGGATGTTTGCCAACACTTATGAAATTCATAAAAGTACAAATAGATTTCAAGTAGTCACAGCTCATGTTTAAAACACTACAAGACTATAGAAAAGTATGATAATACTATCGTAGTATTTTAAACAATACATTGTATATAAATATATTTAGTAGAAAATAGATATTGTGTTTTTATAATAAAGGATCTCATATATGTATTACATATATTACAAACAACATGAAAGTAATTTAAGGATTTGTACTTATTTATGTGTACATATGTGAATTTGTGTTAGTTTATGCTATTTGTGTGTTTGGGAGGTGGGGAATAGAGGACAGAACAGGACATTAAAACTAGAAGTGGTACCACAGGCAGTTGTGAGCTGTCTAATGTAGGTGCTGGGACCCCAGCTCATTTCCTTTGGAAGAGCATAACTACTCCTAACCACTCAACTACCTCTCCAACCCTAAGAGTGGACCTTAAAACGAACACAAAGTGTCATTGAAAGTCTTTATAAATACTTACATTGGCTAGGACTTACAACCTTTAATTATGAGTGTTTTAATATGATCTATGATATTGAACAGAAATGGGGTTACATTTGAAACATGAAGACCAAGCAACAAACACACTGATAGTATTAAAATGTATGGCTGTAATTAGGGTGCATGGTTTTATTGTGGACAAGATCACACACATATCAGGATAAAAGTGAATGGTTTGGAAAGTACATTAGGAGGCTGGAGAGATGGCTCAGCGGTTCCGAACACTAGCTGCTCTTCCAGAGGTCCTGAGTTCAATTCCCAGCAACCATATAGTGGCGCACAACCGTTTGTAATGTGATCTGATGCCCTCTTCTGGCATGCAGAGGTACATTAAATAAATACATCTTCAAAAGAAAAGAAAGAAAATTACATTAGGAGATAGAGACAAAAGTCTGGGTTCCTTGAGCTCAACATGAGTGCTGAATTGTATTTCTTGGTATAATAACAGTATGAAGTTTGGGACTGTGTACCCACTCTTATTATACTGCTCTAAACTGGAAAATTATAACAATTTGGTGGGCCACTGTTGCTCAAATGTCAGATTTTTGGTCAAGGCTGTCACATGGAGGACTAATTATTAATTCACTTAATTTTCTTGCGTATTGCAGAAAGAGTTGTTTTTATGCATTTAGAAAGTCTCCAGGACAAGAAAGTGAAAATATGCCTTGCCAGTCACTGAATCCAGGAATGTAAATCTGTCTGAATTACATCTTAATATAAATTCTATTCATATGATTTGCATTTCCATATTTAAAAATGACTACAGTTCATGTTGGGCAACTTTGCTTCATGGATTTCTAATGCTTGGAGTGTTGAACTCCTTTAAACCAGACACAGACTTATAAATAGAGTCACATGCCAAGACTCTGTCTTTAAATAACTTAAAAATTAAAGTAGAATGGGGAGATGCTGCTCATGGTGTGGCTTGTGTCTTACATCATGAGCATTGCTGTAACAACTTGGGCTTATTCCAAATAAGTGCCTGTTTGCACTGATGTAGCTTCAGTTTTGTGTGACCAGGACCTACAGCATCAGCAAGTCTCAGGCATGGCAAGGGCAGGGACATTTTTCCTTTGCTTCCCATTGATACAGTGTTTGCTACCCAGCAGGAAAGACTTTCATTCCTACATATGCCTTCATTAGCATACAGCTCTAGAGGTTTGCATATGCTAGATGGCTCTTCACTCCTCCTCTTGCTTGAGTGCATACAACAGAGGTGACAGAAGGACAGAGGAGACATGGGCTGACATGAATAGAAAACAACAAAGAAGGAGAAACATGGAACTGGAAGAAATGGGCTATATGGTACTACTAGCTTAAATTCTAAAAAGCAAGAGCTTCAAGCTAAGTGACTAACCCAAGTGCCAGATGAAAACTCCCACTTTAGAGTTTAGAAATTATACTCTTTATACGATTTGCAGTGTCCTGTAAAAGAAGTGTTCATTAAAATAGGTCAACTGTCATAAAGACACATGGTAACTTCATGTAATTTTCATTCCCATTTTTATTTCTTCTCTTAGCTTTCCTGAGTTTAGGCTTCTAAATCTTAATTAGGGATAGTAAGATAGCTCCAAGCTATTCTCTCTCTCTCTCTCTCTCTTTCCCCACCCCACTCCCCAGCCTATGATTTTTTTTTTTGTAAATACTTTAAAAATAGCAAGTAAAAGGGAGGGAGAGAGATAGGGAGATAGATAGATAGATAGATAGATAGATAGATAGATAGATAGATAGATAGATAGAGATAGATAGATAGATAGATAGATAGAGATAGAGATAGAGATAGAGATAGATAGATAGATAGATAGATAGAGATAGAGATAGAGATAGAGATAGATAGATAGATAGATAGATAGATAGATAGATAGATGATAGATAGATGGATAGATAGATAGAT
>NC_034593.1:21513321-21518321 GCF_900095145.1 Mus pahari | reverse complement strand
TTATCTAAATGATAATATATTGATATTATTTATTATTATACTATATTATGTAATATATTACATATAATATATATTATTATTTGCTGAGAGTGGAGATGAATATGATGACTTTGCAAAATGGGAGGCAAGTTCTTGACCATTTGGCTATGGCCCTGTTCCTGAATTGACATTAATGCTGGTCAAACGTGATTTAAAAGTGTGTATGCTCTAAAGTCCCTTTACTTTTTGGTGAGACATTTCAGCTTGCTCACTTTGGCATTTTATTAAAACAGGAAATTCTCTTTCTTCTCAGATGCTCTGAAGAACCTTCTGACAGCCTGGTCTCACATGCCTCATGGGTCTCTATGATGAAAGTGGTAGTTCCCGTCCTCCTATCCTCATACTTACAGGTGCTTATTTGTCTATCAGACCAGATATAAGTACTCCCTGTGGCCTGCCCTTGTGATCTACATAGTTTCTGATTGCCACATTTACAATAAAATGAACGGAATGCTCACTTTATAGGGATGTCTGTGGTCTAGACTGCTACCCGAGACCATGTCGATGCCTGCGGTCATGCTGTAGCCAGAAACCATGTGTGTTTACATGACTATCAACGACTACAGACTCACAGTTCTGAATGAGAGATATAGAGGCTTCTGTGACCTCCCCCTGCAAAAGACACCGTTTAGACAATGAAGCCATTAAAGAGAGCTCTTATAAATTGTGATAGGAGTGCTGTAGTCCAGCTATTCACAGTTCATGGTATCTGCTGGGGTAGGTGTGGGGAAGGACTCACTTTTCTTTAAGAGCCTGGCCACTGGGAGTTTGACCATGCTCTGGAGAGTACAAGGCACACAAATTAGACTTGGTATTGTTTTTCTTCTTCTTTTTTCCTTCTTGTTTGGTTTTGGGGAGGTCACAAGGGTGCACATGGACTTGGGAGGACAGGAAAGTGAATGTGATCTGGGTGCATCATGTGAAATTTCCAAATAATCAATAAAATATTATGTTAATAAAAGGAATACATATAGAATTTTAATATTACATTAGAGGAAAATGCAAACATGCATTCTAATGAATTACATGTGTGCTACTGAGTTGGATGCACTTTATTATTTTTATTAAAGAATTAACTTTGAAAAAAAGGAACTTATCTATCTTGCTCCCTGCCTCTATTTTCTTCCCTTCTCTGATTGTCCAGTGTAGACATGGTAGGATCTTTTATAATATAGCTAATCCCTGCAAACAAAGAAACAAATAAGTGAAACCCAGAACTTGCAAAATAAAAAAAGAAAAGATTACTGAGCAATTCTATCAGCCTTGGATCATCTTTACATATTGGTTTGCAGAAAAAAAAAATTTGTTCAAATCAATGCATTTCAAAGGACCATAGGATTGCTCCTTTAGTATTTGATAAGGTTACAAAAGTGAGAAAGATTAACCATAAATAGCCCATGTGACATGGTCAAGTGTAACTTTCTGATACATCTTCCTCTACCTTGCTCCTGGACATAGAGTCACTGAGGGAGGATCAGTCAAAGAAAATGTCATTATTGGGGCAAACGTTAGTTAATAAGTTGAAATGCACGGAAAGAATGCCACAAAAAAATACTTATTCAATATGTGATTGTAGAAATGCAAGACTCATAGGGAGTCACCTGCATTAGCTAAACTGAATGAGCAGATCTCATGGCAGAGCAGTCCAACAGCTCAACACCTTAATAAATACTCACTTTCCTGTGCATGTTGTAGTATAGGAAGTCGGGGGGTGACACCATTGCCTTGGATGTCCTCAGTGTGTACGGTCAGGAAGAAGCTCTACGGGAATCATCCTGCCCTGGGAAAGGCAGGTACCACTCAGTATGTGTATCTTCCTCTGCTTGTCCCCTAATCCTCCTCCAGGATTTCTGCATTAGCTACGTTTCTCATTTCTGTGACCAAAATACCTGTCAGAAACAATTTAAGGGAGGATGAAAGTATGAGAGCGGGACTTTAGAGGGATTGTCCCACAGCAGTGAGGAAGCCATGGCTAAGGTCATGGTAGTAGGAGAATGCCCTGAGGATTCTTCATGTTGTGTTGGGCAGAAAGTAGAGAGAGCCAGATCGGAACAATGAGTGAACACAGCTTCCAAGTATCCACACCTAACTACTGCTACCAGCTAGCTCCCCTCTCCTAAAGGATCCATGGCTGTCAAAGGATTGCCAGAGGTGAGAACTGAGAGTTTAAAACATTAGCTTGCAACCTGGCCGTCGTTGCTTATTCTTAGAATACCAAGCAATAGAAATGTGGGGTTAGGAGGACCTTAAGTTCAAGGTCATCTTCTGCCACACCCTGAATGGGAGGCTGGTCTGGGTTACATAGTATCCCTCTTTAAAAGAATTAAGGCAGGTGTCTATGGTGGACGTTTTTGGATCAAACTATAGCAATTCTGTCATTTGCCAAACCTTCTTGAAAGGCCAACTGTGGAACTTACAGATCAATGCTTTGGGAACTTACAGATCAATGCTTTGCGAATGCAGGGAAATCCAGGCACGTGGAAGGAAACAGACCAGATCGTAGTCACCGTGGTCAAACCTCAGCAAGAGAAAGACACTCCTGTGTGCATCCAGAAGGAAACGGCTGATCGTGAGCCTGGAAAACCGAAGAGAAAGGGAGCAGCTGCAGGTCGTATGGTCAGTCGATGAACCCCAAGGTAAACGGCGCCAAGCAACTACTGATACTTGCTACAAGGCAGCGGAATATGTGGGGTTTGTCTGTCCAAATGCTCAGCACTTAATACTTTCTGCATTTTTTAATACATTTTACACATTTTTAATTATAGTTTAATAAGCTTAGGAACTAAAACCATTCCGGGGACTATTAGAAACTTGAAAGTGTCCCATTTGAGTTGAATTCACTGCATTAAGATTCAGTTTGTAGTGAGCGAGGCAAGAGAAACATGTAAATATTAATTTCTTGAATCACGGTAGCACTGTCTTATGATGCAGATTCTGGAGCTAAAATATTTTGGGCTATTTACTTTCAGCTAATAGAGAGGCCTCTCTCAATATTTGCTTGAGGACTGAAGAATCCTTCCTCCTTCATCTCCTGCCTGGATTCACACTGCAAAATTAGTTAAAACATGCAAATGGAAGATAACCATGCTTTCCCCGACTGAGTATTGCTTCCCCCCATTCCCCATTAATTTCATTTGAATATTTACTAATAGTTTTCAACCTCAGAAACCGATCTTGCAGTAAGAGTATTTCCATTTAGCCACAGAGCAGATAGAGTTTAGTGGATAGTTACTATAGGGAGGAAGGGGGAAAGGGCATTCTGGGTTTTAAGACAGCAAAGAATTTTCCATGTAAGGCATAATAATATTTATTTTAAAGTTGAATTTTATAGATTAGGTATAATGCATATTCAGATTGTGAATTTGGAACATAGAAAACCAAGGAAAGTCTTCTCTCTTTTATATATGGCAGGGGAGCTATGTCCATGCAATCTTAAAATTATGATTGCCTCAATAAGTCAGGCACAATGATAACACTAGCCAACATGCCATGTGGATGGAGATATCTCACCCACTCCTCCACACCCCCCATGAACAGTCAAGTCATAGCTGGTGAGAGAGGAGGGCCACTGGTCTTCTCTAAGGAGGAGCACGGTGATTGGTTACTCCATCCCACGTGGTCAGTCCTAAGCACAGATACGCATGGATTTAGCAGGCTGTATTCATATACACATATGAGTATACACATAAAACCAATTTTTATAGAATAAGATGTCACAGACTCAGAGAAATTATGTGTGGGAGGCATGGGAGGGCTGTGAGTAGAGGAGGAAGGGCTGGAAATGATACGAACATACTATTAATGGTAGAAATTCTCAGAAAGGTTTAAGTTAAAAATAAATAAAAACAAGTCCTACCTTCAAGTCTGGGTACGGCGGTTTACACCTGTAATTCTGGACTGTAGAAAGCTGAGGCAGGAGGGTTACCATAAGTTTCAGAGTAGCTTGAGCTACACAGGGAATTCCAGGACCATCTGAATTATAGAGAAATCTGTCTCCCAAATTCCTTCACATAAAAATTCCATTTCAAACAAAGAAAAGAGGCTTAAGAAATAATTATTAAAGGTCTGAATTTTTTATGTCATAAACAAAGATATTTAAAGTATTTACAGACCTATGAACTAGTTTCAAGATTGTACATTACTTCACAAAGCATGAATGCCTCCCCCCCTCCAGTTTGTTAAGACTGGTCTAATAAACGTATTTTGCAAACAGCAATGCATGAGTGTTTTCTCTAAGCCCATTTCTTCAAATACACTGGAAAAAAGCCAAGCATACTGTAATTCATTTTAACTCACACAGGCTCAGTGTTATTTGAAGCTGGAAGATTCCATGATGCTTTTAATACTGAACTCTTGACTCCTCAATATAAGTCATAAATATGGTTCTCCTTACTGATGGCTATAGAGTCTCCACCAAGCAAGGTCACAGAAACACAACGGCCGACAGCTGCTGCTTCTCATCATCGGTCTGCAGTTGGTGGCCGCTGACTGTCACAGGCTCTGTCACAGGTGAGAAAGATTCTGAAGCCATGCCTGCTCACCAAGGCAGAGGTCTGAGATCAATGCTAGCGTCTTCTACAAGTATGGGAAAGGCAAAGGCTTATTGGCGAGATTGCAGTACTGACAGTTATGTTGTGAATAAAAGTCCCACCAAGTTTGAACAAACAGGTCTTCTGTGGGTCATACTAAGAATGAAGATAATTATCTAAAATTAAGCATTCAAGATGAAGTATTTATTACATAGGAGGACTTTATTGGTTACTTTTTTGTTGCTGTGATAAAACACCACAATCAAGAGCAACTTAAGGAGGAAAGAGTTCATATTGCTTCACAGTTCCTGAAGGAGAGACTTCAGGAGTGAGAAGATGGTTGATCACATTTGCATTCACACAGGAAGGAGGGTTGCTGGGGAGAAGAGGGAGAAAGCAATAGGGAGGGAGGGAGGGAGGGAGGGAGGGAGG
>NC_034593.1:21503741-21513274 GCF_900095145.1 Mus pahari | reverse complement strand
GAGAGAGAGAGAGAGAGAGAGAGAGAGAGAGAGAGAGAGAGAGAGAGAGCTCTTTATAAACTCCCAAAGCCTGTCTGTAGTCCTCTTCAAAGGCCCATATCCTCCAGAGTAGTAACCAGATAGGAGCTCCAAGTAAGCCAGAAACGACTTTTCCACCGTGGTTCTGCCATAGGCTCCTGGTTGAATCCCTGTCCCTACTTTTCTAAATGACTGTTACCTGGAAGTCAAATAAATCCTTCTTTCCCTAAACTGCCTTTGGTCAGTGTGTTTTTAATCATGACAGAGTTGAAATGGGGCTAGGACATGAAGGCAGGAAGTGACTCCAGCCTGAGTATGAAAGTGCCTACAACTCTGAGAACAGCCCTAGGTCTCCCTTTAGCCTTCTCTTCTAGGATACAAATTAGCAGAGATAGATATGTAACTAAAAATTGTGTTTGTGCAGATGTGTGTGTGTGTGTGTGTGTGTGTGTGTGTATAAGCATGAAAGAGTGTGTGTGTGTGTGTGTGTGGATATGTGGGTGTGGGGGTATGTGGGTGTGGGTATGTGGGTGTGGGTATGTGGGTGTGGGTATGTGGGTGTGGGTATGTGGGTGTGGGTACACTATGGCAGAGAAAGCACTTGTCCAGAAGTACAAGTACTTTAGTCAGAGACTCATTTCCAGGTTTATTGTCTTCCCATCTTCAGCACTGACAGATATCCTTCCCTGTCCCTCTGATCTCTCGTGAGAAGCTAATGCTCATTAATAATAATCAGTGTTCCGGGGGTGAAGAGATGAGTCAGAGGTTAACGATGTCCTAGCTGAGGACCCAGGCTTGCTTCTTGATACCGTCTTGGGAGGTTTACAATCCAGTGCAGGGCATCTGTTATCTTCTTCTGGACACTGGGAGATCATGCATATACAGACTGGCAGACACACACACACACACACACACACACACTCATAATCACACTCCCATGCACACTTACAGCCACACTCACACCCAAACAACCACAAACACACTCACATTCACTCACACTTATACACACTCACATGCTCACATGCACACTCACACCCACATAACCATACACACACACAAACACGCACATATTCACTTACACACTCTCACACACATATATATGCACATAAAGACACACATATACACATACACACTGTTTGAAGAAGTAGATGTGTTCCACTTTTGTGTAGTGTGTGTTTACTCCATGGGTAGTTTTAAGTTAATCTGATTGTTTTGGTTTTCAAACAATTCATTATCATGTGCCTAGAGATTTTGAATCTTGTTTATATTCATTTGCTTTTTAGTCTTTATCCTATTTAGGATTCACTGAGCTACACAAATCTATAGTTTGATTTTTTTTAAAAAATAAATCAGTTTTGTAAACCCGACAGTAATTATGTCTAATCGTTTATCTTCCTCATTCTTTTTTATCTTGGCAGCCATCAATTATATGCATATCAAATATTAGATATTATCTGTTATATTCTAGATATTCTGTTATTTTTCATTTTAGCTTTTTCGACTTCCTCCTTGCGTCAGTGTGGATACATTTTATTGATCAGCCCTCAGGTTCACAGGCTCACCGATATTCTGCTCTGGCTTATAGTTTCCTATGATTCAAACTTGTGAATTTATAATTTAGTTTTATTATGATTGTTACAAGTAAAATTCCTTTTTATTCAGTAACTTATTTGTTATGTTAAAAAGTAGCTGTCACACAGCATATGTCTAATTCATTTTTCTCGACAAATGAATACATGACTCCAAAAGAATAACTCAGTAATAGAGCTCAGTCTGAGTAGGGATGTCTCTGAGAAACCAAGGCATGGTGTTATGGGTCTATGAGAGCATTGGTGTGTGGCTAGGCCTCAGAGTGGGATGTTGGACTGCACAGGCATCCGTGCAACATTTCCATTTTGATTTTTATACAGTTATCTTTCCTGAGCTTCCCCAGATCTTCTTGCTTCCTATCCATTATTCTCACTGTATCCCTTAACACAGCCGTCACAGTAATTTCAAGTTCTCTGTGGGGTAATTTCAACATTTGAGTTATTTTAGGACTTGGTTTTATGGACTGCTTTCTTCCATGCTGCCTATTTGTATGTTTTTCTTTTTGTGCTTGTCATATAACTTTTTCATGCTTGCAAGCCATTCTGTACAAATAACAGTACAAATAAAATAACATTTGCTTCATTTTTGAAAGTACACTTAATTTTATTTTTATTTTGTTGGGGTAGGGCCTGTCTGTTTGACTCTGGCAGACAGAGGGCAGCTTGAGAAAGTAATTTCTCATCTTCCACCACGGAGCTGTCAGGTTGTCAAAACTGGTGGCAAGAGCCTTAAGTCACGGAACCGCCTCACTGGCTCCCGTCGGTTGCGTTTTCCACGAAGCCATTCCAAGTAAGAGATAAGATAATGCTGTTTTGTGTTCATGCTTTCTTTTCAAATTCACTTTAATTTGTTTTTTTTTTTCCAGTGTCTTTAAATACTTTGAAATACGGTCAGGACTTGCCCCTTTACAGGGTTTGGAATCTGTGTGACGAACCCTCCAGAAATACTCACAGGATTCAAGGTAGAGTCACCTCCCTTTAGAGCTATAGAATGGCTTTCTCCGGTACGCAGCAGCTGGTCGTGTCTGAGGTCAGTTTTCTTTGCTTTCATTCTCTGCGCTGTGTTTTCTGAACCCCGGAAGATCTCCTTGAGAACAGTTGTCTGAACATCAGCCTGACAGCACTGTAGTTCTATATGCTGAATAAAAGAAACCACAGGATGCCTGGGAGAGGTGTTTTGTTTTGTTTGGTTTGGTTTGTTTATTTGGGTTTGCTTACAGAAGGGGCGGTCAAATGTGTACGTGTGTGTGTGTGTGTGTGTGTGTGTGTGTGTGTGTGTGTTTCCATCAGTCTATCCTCGCTGACTCCTTCAACTTCCCTCAATGACAGTTTTCTCCACTTGTTTCCTGGCTCCAGCTCAATGTACTTTGAGGGAGGTTGCACTTGAAGCCACTGCAGGACACTCGGAGACATTTTGCTTTCACCCTTCACACTGCCTCCTTCTTTGGGGGCATCATTTCCTGTCCTCAGTGAGTAGCTATGGGCCAGTGTGGACGGAATTCTTCCAAATGATTGTGTATTGTGGCACGTGTCCATACCTGGGTCTTAACAATGCTTAAACGATGTCTAATTCTATTTCTTCCTTTTCCTCACCTCTTCTCAGGGCATATTTCATCCTCAGCAGTCCAGGGTTCCTTCTTTTTTTTTTTTTTTTTTTTTTACAAAAGATTTGCTTCATTCTCAATATTTGCGTGTTTGGATTTCATTATTTCCTCAACCCTTTGATATGTGTAAAACCTAACACTTTCTTAGACAAACTGACTTTTATGTTTTAAATTAGGGCGAAGAATGACTCTTGTGTGTGTGGGGGGGGAGGATAACTTTCTTATCTTATTGGAAAAGAAATTCAAGATACTATTGATTTAAAACACCTCTCTTTATTCATAAGTTTAGACACAAAGAATTCACGTGATTTGGGAATTGAACAGTCACAACTCCGCATGGTACTAGAAACTGTACCATTAGCAGACTAAAAAATATGTCTGTGCCCTCCTCTTCATTTCACAGAGCGCATTGTGTAGCACTTGAAACATGAAGGGCACCAGGGCAGGGCATCTCAGTGACTCATGTTCTCCTTCTGGTGGCTTCAGATTCTACTTTGGGAACATTCGACAGAAACATTGTGGCGCTCTGGACTGGTGGGAGCGTGCACAGAGTCCCGATTCTCAGTGACACATTACCAGACATCTCCCCTCTGCTCTCTGTTTCCTACTTCCCTAGCTTACAAAAATATTTTCTCTAGGGAGATTGCATTTCCTTTATCATTCTTACAAATTAAGATTCCCTCTATACCAAATTCCATACATTTTTTATATTTTATAATATAATTATACCATCATTGCTTCAATTTCCAAATTTTATGTATTTAATTATTTTAGTATTTCATTATGAATTAGTGCTTTGATCCATTACTACGTATCCTTTAATTCAATCTAGGTTTTTAATATGTTTTCCATTATAATTGTTCAAACAAACCATATATATATATATATATATATAATAAGCATATATATATATAATAAGCATATATATATATATGCTTATTAACATACAGGCACCTATTGAATGGGATTTTATTGACATAAAACTGTCTTTGTTATCCAAATATAATCCACATTCTGAAATAGAATGACTTTATAACTTGTTTCTTTTGTTCATTATCTATATACTCATATATGTTATTGAAAATCTACTACTCTTTCTGCTGTGGGAACTGTCACATTTATATCTTCAATAGATCATCATGGCAATTTGATCAGGCACCTTGCCCTGATTGAATTCTTCTTGGACAAAGATTAAGTAGCAATTCCATACAAATTTATTTTCCTTTGGTGCGTATAAATATCCTATTTGGGGGATGGAAAATTGACATCTTGCTTATTCTTTTTTTTACTATTATTATTTTATGCACTCACTTCCAGAATCCTCAATGTAATCACCAGTCCTAGGATCTACTTTGCTGGCTTCATATAGATGAGCATCCTAGGTACTGTGAAGAATAGAACTGCATGGGTGTGTGGCTCACTGCTTTCTCCTTTTTGATGCTTTCTGTGCCATGTGTATAGTTTTGTCTGATTGTCCAGTGTCGGATGGGACCCAGTAGGCACTCTACTCCACAACTGATTTACACTTCTGCTATACTAAGTACAGACTGTGTATGGAGTATCGAATACTATTGCTGACGAGCTGGAAAAAAATGCGTCACACATGCCACACCTGAAACATTGTGCTCACTCAGGCTTATAAAAATGCTTGACATTCATTTTCTTCTCAACAGACGCTCCTTTAACCCTGAACACTGTGACCCTTAGATCGGCACCTGAACAGTAGAACTATCTCTTGAGATATGCCTGCAGAGCACAGGTATATACACAAAACCAAACCACATTTTAGTAAAGGACACTCCTGTTACTTGAGATCTGCTCCTCAGAATTGGTACAGAGCAGCCTAACATTGGAGAAGTTTGAGGATAACGCCTGCCATGACATCATAAATTGACAGTGCTTTCTGGCGTAGGAAGCAGGAGGGCTTCTGGGAGAAGCCAAGGCTCCCTTCCATGTCCTGTGCCTGTGATCAGTTTTGCATTATGGAAAATGCTCACAGTGAAGGGGGGTGCTCATTGCATTTGCTTCCTTTCTCTAGTTCATAGTCTGTAGTTACCAATGAAGAATAGGATATATACAGCAGCTGCATGTGGCTGCTGAGAAAATGTTAAATTAACAAACAGTTTTGGTTGAAACTTGCAAGAATCTACATATAGTACCAGTTTCTAAAACTAAAAAAAAAAATAGATGAACATTGAAGGTAAGAATTGAAGATAGTTATGGTCCTATTGAAAAGTAATGACTTAAAGAAAAATGACTCAATGAAAAATAAATGAAAATACAGTATTTTAAGCAATCTATTTTAATTTTCTCAAAGTTTAACAATATAAATATTTTGCGATAGCTGACAGAATATTTTATAAGACAACTGTTTTTTTGGACATGAGAATAATTTCAATAAAATTTGACAATAATGATAATTAATTTAAAAATATTTTTTCTTTAATTAAATCACTCTGAGTAATATCTGTTTAACTATGTTAAATCATTATTTTAATGATTGCATAATTATAATGATTAGAGTTTCTGGAGCGAAGTTAAAAAAATAAGTATGTAAAATATAGAGTAGCTTCTTGTTTTGTTTATTTATATTTCTATCATACATTCAAGCATTACCAGTTAGCCAGGAAATGTCTTTGGTTAATTGTGTGTGTGTGTGTGTGTGTGTGTGTGTGTGTGTGTGTGTGTGTATGTATGTATGTATCTTGATATATGTACATATACTAATATATATACATATATGTGTATGCGTGTGTGTATATATGTGCTTTTGCTTTTGTGTTCTCCTTTTTAAACTTTTTATTGATTCTTTGTGAATTTCATATCACATCATGCCCCCCCAATCCCACTCATCTCCCTGTTCCTTCATATTCACCTTCTGCCTTTACAACCTCCCCCACAAAAGAAAATAAAAAATAAAACTAAACCACCACCACCACCACCATCACCATCACCACCACCACCACCACCACCACCACCAATGCCACCACCACCACCACCACCACCACCAATGCCACCACCAGCACCACCACCAGCACCACCAGAAAACCATCTCATCATGGAAGCTGTAGTGTGTCACAGTGTCCCTCAGTCTACCCTTTTGTCTAAACACTTTTACCTGCAAATGTTCATTTATACAGTGACTTGTTGGTCTGGTTTGAAGGCTCTGGCTTCCGCTCCTCATTCCCGCTACTGGATCTTCACTGGAACTCCTCTCGGATCGCCTGTTGTTGTCCTGTATCATCATGGAGATGATGCAGCTTTGGCTCTGCAGGACTTACCCCTTTACACGCTCCAGCATAGGGTGGTTTATGGGGTAACTCCAGCAGTTCATGAGGTAGAGGTTGGGGTAGGTCAATTCAAAGCCCTGGATCTGGGTCCTGAAAGGTATCTGAGCCGGTGCGCTTACTGATTTTTCTTCTGGCATGATCGGGGCTAGTTCCTGTTACCCGGGCCAAAGTGCAGCTCCCACTCCTCTCCTGAGTGTTGCAGCCAGTGAGGGACATGGCCAGTTCTCCCACTCTCAGGACTCCAGGGCAAGCTCTTTCATCTTCCTGGCATAGATGGTGAGGGATGAGGGAGGGGAGGGCATCTCTCCCTTGCTGACACTACTCCACACATTGTTGCAGACAAGTAGGGCTGACTCTCCCATGCTTACATCCTAAGGTTACCTCACTAAGAACCCGTATCTCCAGGGCTGTGCTACCCAGTGAGGTACAGAACCTGCTCTCTGGACTCTCTCTCAGCCTTTAGGGGCAGGGACAACTCTCCCACTCTGATGACCTCAGGCCAGCTCTTCTGCCTGTCATAGATGGCATGGGGCAAGAGGGGGCAGTCTCTTACTTGCCCATGTCACTGCACAGCAGACAAGTGATAGGGCCAGATCTCCCATGCTCACACCCTCAGGTCGGCTTTACCACACCCATGTCACCAGGGTCAGCTCTACTGTGCAGCTCAGGCTAGATGCAGGGCTCACTCTTCCGAATGCTGCAGCTGATGAGGGGTGGGGCCAGCTCTCCTGCTGTTGCCATGGCTACAGTCCAGCACATGGCTCTCAGCAGCAATACAGGCTGGGACTTCAACATGGCCTCAGATTGCCGGGTAGTCTACTCACATCAGCCTATACTGCTCTACCCTCACATCTCCAGTTCTGCCTCTCTACAGAATACTCACAATTTCCACTTCTTTTTCTCTCCCATCTCTCCATCACATTCTTGAACATTATAATGACTCCTACTGCAGGTTGATCATGTGGTGGGCACCACCAGGCCTCCCCTTTGATATATTTTTAAAGATTTATTTTATTTGTATTTATTTATATGTATGTGTGTGTATCATTTATATCCTCCACCAATTCCATATGCCAACATCAAATTGTGAATCCATCATTGATATCCAACCCTTCATATTCCAGTCCCTTCCCTAAGCTGAGAACAAACCCTTTCATCAAAGACTTTGGGTCTTCAATGAAAGAGCCTTTGGGTCACATTTTGCATTGAAAACATAACAATTATCTTCAATTTATTTCCATGAGAAAAAGAAATCAACCTCTTCAATATGTAAATAATCTTCTTATAACCTCATATGAATACTGGCTGATGTTACTAACTATACCTTTGAGGGACTAGTCTTGCCTCCAGCATTTCTGTGTTCATGGCCACCATAAACCGAACAGCTTTCTTCCACCATTATCTTTGGTCATGATACCTTCCCATACCATAGATCCTGGAACCATAGAGGCAGTCAACCAAGACTGAAACCATGAACTTACAGCTTGGTGTAGCTTTATTTAAAAGTCTTTTCCTTTCTGGTATTTGTTCTTAAGAAAAGGAAAGAAGGCATTTCAGATTTGGAGAAGCTAAGAGATGATTGCCTTTTTTTTTTCTTTATACATTTGTGTTGATAAAATATCACTGGATTTTGGGGCTGGAGTTGTTGGTAGGAAGAATAGAAGTTAAAGGGAAAAGTAACCATGGGAAATATTAAAAACTAAAAAATGGCAACAGCAGTGAAGATAATAATGCTATTGCAATTTTGTATTATTATATAAGTTCTATATGAGTCAAAATGTGAAACATGTTATCTTGTCCATTGATTAAAATAGTTAAAAGAAGCCTTCAGTTGAGTGTTAGATACAGGACGAGATGATGTAAGAGGAAGCTAAAAGTAAAAAAGAATTAGATGTGTGAAAAAATCCTCAGATTTTGCTCATCATTATTGGAGACTTCCCTATTGGATCTTCTTAGAATTATGTCTATATCTATCTACATATTTATCTACATATCTTTATCCTCTTCTTCTCTATCACAGTCACCTGCATCTTATATCTAATTCTAAACCTATAATTAAGTCTGTTTGTCTGTCTACCTATCTATCTACACAATGTACAGACATACTTATAAACTAACGTGCCAGTAAGTATCTGTGCAGATGCATACTATCTAGTTAGCAGACCACTAGGTCTTACTCTAGTTTTGTTCTGTCGCTGTGACAAACACTGACTAAAAACAAGTCAGGGAAGGAAAGTGTTTATATGTCTCGTGCTTCATGACTCAATCGATTGTTCGTGGAAATCAGTCTATGGATTCAAAGAGGAACTTTGAGCAGAAACTATCGAGAGATGCTGCTTGGTCGGTCCAATCTAGGTAATCAATCACTTGAGACTTTCTTTTCAAATGACTTGTAGGCTGGGTTAAATGAACAGATTTCCTTTTACATAGATAGTGTGATAACGTTTGGCTTTTTGTAGGCAATATTATCAAAATATTCTGGAAAATTCCAATTGTTGACTAATGCTATTCACTTCAAATGTTCCAGTGAGATATTAATACATATTTTCACACACAACGCTGTACTCCTCAGCTAGTGTGGGGGCATTAGAGCTTAGTGGTGACTTGAATAATCAAGTACAATCAGCATAGTCTCAAAAAGAAATCTTAAGTATGTTGGCCCACTTCTGGCTTAACACCAGGAAGCACCATTGATGTCACTCTATCAACCTCACATTCAACGCCTTTGAGAGCTTGTGTACCATATCCCTTCTCCTACACAGTTTTCACTCCCAAAATGGGTCCTCTTATTTCTTAGGTGGGTATTTTGCTTTTTCTACTTTCAATCTCTGTTTGGGAGTTTGTAGGAGCCGGGAGATGGTGGCACACGCCTTTAGTCCCAGCACTTGGGAGGCAGAGGCAGGTGGATTTCTGAGTTCGAGGGCAACCTGGTCTACAAAGTGAGCTCCGGGACAGCCAGGACTATAGAGAGAAACACTGTCTCAAAACAAACAAACAAAACAAAACACCACCACCACCAACAACAACAAAAA
>NC_034593.1:21458853-21503672 GCF_900095145.1 Mus pahari | reverse complement strand
AAAGAAGTTTGTAGGAGCAGGGATCATTAAATCTAGTAGGTGTACTGTGCTGACCAGATCCCAAAGATACAGTAAATGAGAGTATGTTGTTTGAGATGGAGGGTACATGATGGCAAAAGTGAAACATGTCTCCTGTATGTACATTTATTAGAACACTTGGTCCTTGGTTTGTGGTCCTGTTTGGAGATATTGAGGAGTTCTAAGGAGGTACAGACTACTGCAGGAAGTTCACCATTGGGGGCAGATTTAGACAATTTATAGCCTTGTCATACTTTCTACTTGTGTTTCTGCTTCCTGTGCATAGATGAAATGCGATTAGACATCTTGTGCTCAGGACCATGCTCTGTGACAACAGACTCTGGAACTACAAACCAATATAAACTCTTTCTTCTTTAACTTGCTTTTGTCATGATATTTTCTCACAGCAATAGAAAAGAAACTGGGAGCAGGGTACATGAGGCTGTGAAGAACCTGTGCATGTCGGCTTTTAATTTTTTTTTATTTTTTGAATGTTATAAACTTTGGAAAATTGTGTAGAATGCTTTCAGCAGACTTTAACAGACCATTCTGGTAGAATCTTGAAAGGCAGTAGTTCTGAGATAATCTGGAGAGTGACGGCCTGGCTCCTGGGGTATCAGAGGGAGAGCAAAGACTATATCTAACAATGGGGTGGGGGTTATTCATATAATATTTTGATAAAGTTTTTTTTCTGTGTTCTGCATGTGTCCTAAGGCTAAGTTAAGAAGTGGTGGACTAATTTACTTGGCAGAGAAAGTTCTTTAAGACAACAAAGGATTCAAAAGAGCATAGCGCTGAATTTGTGGAGTGGTTGTTAGCATCTGCTCTTATGCATGTTTACAGTGAAAACAAGCAACAGGTGGGCAGGAATGAAAACTGTACAGTGTGGAGTGGGAAAAAAGTCACCAGAAGTGAATGTTACAGTAAAGTCCTGTGCTGCACACAGGGCTCTAAATGTGGAGAAGATTAGCACCCTTAAAGAGAAGCCTTCTGCTTTGCACTGGACAGATTAAAGAGGCCACTCTCAGCTAAACATCCAATCTGTGAAAGACAGCCTAGGGCATTCCTTGCTCCTAGAAAGCGATTGCTTCAGCACACAAAAGCTGCTGCATCTATGGTGTAATAATGAAGTACATGTATCCCAGGCTCAGAGCTGAGCATGGCAGTGTTACCCACATGAAGCTGATTTGGGCAACACAAATGTGCAAAATTGGTCTGGAAGGTGTCAAAAACTCTCCCTCTATAGTTTCAGAGACCAGCTTAGATCAGGCAACACAGTGGCGGGTCACAGTGGCTGTGAGAGGCCCTGAGAGACCCTCACATGAGTCTGTGTAGGTGAAGCCTATGTCATAGGGGAGAGTGCCACATGTTTACAGATGCCAGAACAGTGAAAACCTGGAGGTTCAGGGTCACCTATGACCTCAAAGGCAACATCTAGATTCCAGACTTGAAGCTAAAATATTTGGTGCTTTCCTTTCTCTGTTTGGACCTTCCTTTGGTCTAGTATTTTTCTCATTATATCCCAATTTCTCTCTTAGAATTGGGAATATGCATTCTATGCCATTGTAGGTCGTAAGCATGAAAGATTTTTTTTAAAAGATATTTTTTTATTTACATTTCAAATGTTTCCTAATTTCCCCTCTGAAAATCCCCTACCCACTCCCCACTCCCTCTGCTCCCCAACCTACCCACTCCCATTCCTAGTCCTGGCATTCCCCTATACTGNGACATAGAGCCTTCACAGGACCAAGGGCCTCTCCTCCCATTGATGCCTGACTAGGCCATCCTCTGCTATATATATAGCTAGAGCCACAGGTTCCACCATGTGTTTTCTTTGATTGGTGGTATAGTTCCAAGGAGCTCTGGAGTTACTGGCTAGTTCATATTGATGTTTCTCCTATGGGACTTCAGACCTCTCAGTTCCCTGGGTATTTCTCTGGCTCCTTCATTGGGGATCTTGTGCTCTGTCCAATGGATGACTGTGAGCATCCACTTCTGTATTTGCCAGGCACTGGTAGAGCCTCGCAGGAGACAGCTATATCAGGCTCCTGTCAGCAGGCTCTTGTTGGCATCTGCCTAGGGTCTGGGTTTGGTGATTGTTAATGGCATAGATCCCCAAGGGAGGCAGTCTCTGAATGGTCTTTCCTTCAGGCTCTGCTCCAAACTTTGTCTCTGTAACTCCTTCCATGGCTAATTTGTTCCCCATTCTAATAAGGAACAAAGTATTCACGCTGGTCTTCCTTCTTCTTGAGTTTCATGTGTTTTGCAAATTGTATCTTGGGTATTCTAAGTTTCTGGGCTAATATCCACTTATCAGTGAGTGCATATCATGTATGTTCTTTTGTGATTGGGTTACCTCACTCAGGATGATACCCTCCAGATTCATCCATTTGCCTAAGAATTTCATAAACTCATTGTTTTTAATAGCTGAGTAGTACTCCATCGTGTAAATGTATCACAGTTTCTGTATCCATCCCTCTGATAAAGACATCTGGGTTCTTTCCAGCTTCTGGCTATTATAAATAAGGCTGCTATGAACATAAAGGAGCATGTACCCTTATTACAAGTTGGGACATCTTCTGGGTGTATGCCCAGGAGAAGTATTGCTAGATCTTCTGGTAGTACTACGTCCAATTTTTTGAGGAACCACCAAACTGATTTCCAGAGTGGTTGTACCAGCTTGCAATCCCACCAGCAATGGAGGGGTGTTCCTCTTTCAATCTACATCCACACCAGCATCTGCTGTCACCTGAATTTTTCATCTTAGACATTCTGACTGGTGTGAGGTGGAATCTCAGGGTTGTTTTGATTTGCATTTCCCTGATGACTAAGGATGTTGAACATTTTTTTCAGGTGCTTTTCAGCCATTTGTTATTCCTCAGTTGAGAATTCTTTGTTTAGTTCTGTACCCAATTTTTAATACAGTTATTTGATTTTCTGGAGTCCAACTTCTTGAGTTCTTTATATATATTGGATATTAGTCCTCTATCAGATTTAGGATTGGTAAAGATCTTTTCTCAATCTGTTGGTGACTTTTTTTTTATCTTATTGACAATGTCTTTTGCCTTACAGAAGCTTTGCAATTTTATGAGGCCCCATTTGTCAGTTCTTGATCTTACAGCAGAAGCCATTGCTGTTCTCTTCAGGTATTTGTCCCCTGTGCCCATATCTTCGAGGCTTTTCCCCACTTTCTCTTCTATAAATTTCAGTGTCTCTAGTTTTATGTGGAAATCCTTGATCCACTTAGACTTGAGCTTCGTACAGGGGATAAGAATGGATCAATTCTCAATCTTCTACATGCCAACTGCCAGTTGAAACAGCACCATTTATTGAAAATGCTGTCTTCTTCCCACTGGATGGTTTTAGCTCCTTTGTCAAAGATCAACTGACCATGGGTGTGTGGGTCCATTTCTGGGTCTTTAATTCTATTCCATTGATCTACTTCCCTGTCACTGTACCAGTACCGTGCAGTTTTTATCACAATTGTTCTGTAGTACAGCTTGCGGTCAGGCATTCCACCAGAGGTTCTTTTATTGTTGAGAATAGTTTTCGCTATCCTAGGTTTTTTGTTATTCCAGATGAATTTGCAAATTGCCCTTTCTAACTTGGTGAAGAATTGCGTTGGCATTTTGTGGGGATTGCATTGAATCTGTAGATTGCTTTTGGCAAATAGCCATTTTTACTACATTAAACCTGCCAATCCATGAGCACGGGAAATGTTTCCATCTTCTGAGATCTTCTTTGATTTCTTTCTTCAGAGACTTGAAATTCTTATCATGCAGATCTTTCACTTCCTTATTTAGAGTCACACCAAGGTATTTTATATTTTTTGTGACTATTGTGAAGGGTGTTGTGTCCCTAATTTCTTTCTCAGCCTGTTTATCCTTTGTGTAGAGGAAGGCCACTGATTTGTTTGAGTTAATTTTGTATCTAGCTACTGCACTGAAGCTGATTATCAGGTTTAGGAGTTCTCTCGTGGTGGATTTTTAGGGTCACTTATGTATACTATCCTATCATCTGCGAATAGTGATATTTTGACTTCCTTTCCAATTTGTATCTCCTTGAACTCCTTTTGTTGTCAAATTTCTCTGGCTAGGACTTCAAGTACTATATTGAATAGGTAGGTAGAGAGTGGGCAGCCTTGTCTAGTCCCTGATTTTAGTGAAATTACTTCATGTTTCTCTCCATTTAGTTTGATGTTGGCTACTGGTTTGTAGTATATTGGTTTTAGTATGCTTAGGTATGGGCTTTGAATTCCTGACTTTCTAATACTTTTATCATGAATGGGTGTTGGATTTTGTCAAATGCTTTCTCATCATCTAATGAGATGATCATGTGGTTTTTTCTTTGAGTTTGTTAAAATAGTGGATTACGTTGATGGATTTCCATATATTAAACCATCCCTGCATTTCTAGGATAAAGCCTACTTGATTATGATGCATGACTGTTTTGATGTGTTTTTGGATTCGGTTAGTGAGAATTTTATTGAGTATTTTTGCCTCAATATTCATCAGGGAAATTGGTCTAAAGTTCTCTTTCTTTGCTGGGTCTTTACGTGGTTTAGGTATCAGAGTAATTGTGGCTTCATAGAATGAATTGGGTAGAGTACCTTCTGTTTCTATTTTGTGAAATTGGAATTAGGTTTTCTTTGAAGGTCTGATAGAACTCTGTATTAAACCCATCTGGTCCTGGGCTTTTTTGGCTGGGAGACTATTAATGANAGAGAGTGGGCAGCCTTGTCTAGTCCCTGATTTTAGTGAAATTACTTCATGTTTCTCTCCATTTAGTTTGATGTTGGCTACTGGTTTGTAGTATATTGGTTTTAGTATGCTTAGGTATGGGCTTTGAATTCCTGACTTTCTAATACTTTTATCATGAATGGGTGTTGGATTTTGTCAAATGCTTTCTCATCATCTAATGAGATGATCATGTGGTTTTTTCTTTGAGTTTGTTAAAATAGTGGATTACGTTGATGGATTTCCATATATTAAACCATCCCTGCATTTCTAGGATAAAGCCTACTTGATTATGATGCATGACTGTTTTGATGTGTTTTTGGATTCGGTTAGTGAGAATTTTATTGAGTATTTTTGCCTCAATATTCATCAGGGAAATTGGTCTAAAGTTCTCTTTCTTTGCTGGGTCTTTACGTGGTTTAGGTATCAGAGTAATTGTGGCTTCATAGAATGAATTGGGTAGAGTACCTTCTGTTTCTATTTTGTGAAATTGGAATTAGGTTTTCTTTGAAGGTCTGATAGAACTCTGTATTAAACCCATCTGGTCCTGGGCTTTTTTGGCTGGGAGACTATTAATGAATTCTTCTATTTCTGTAGGGGATATGGGGCTGTTTAGATGGTTAATCTGATCCTGATTTAAATTCGGTACCTGGTATCTGTCTAGAAAATTGTTCATTTCATCCAGGTTTTCCAGTTTTGATGAGTATAGCCCTTTGTAGTAGGATCTGATGATGGTTCGGATTTCCTCAGAATCTGTTGTTATGTCTCCCTTTTCACTTCTGATTTTGTTAATTAGGATACTGTCCCTGTGCCCTCTAGTTAGTCTGGCTAAGGGTTTATCTATCTTGTTGATTTTCTCAAAAAAACCAGCTCCAGGTTTGGTTGATTCTTTGTATAGTTCTTTTTGTTTCTACTTGGTTGATTTCAGCCCTGAGTTTGATTATTTCATGCCAACTACTTCTCTTGGGTGAATTTGCTTCCTTTTGTTCTAGAGCTTTTAGGTGTGCTGTCAAGCTGCTACTATCTGCTCTCTTTAGTTTCTTTTTGGCAGCACCCAGAGCTATGAGTTTTCCTCTTAGGACTACTTTCATTGTGTCCCATAAATTTTCGTAAGTTGTGGTTTCATTTTCATTAAAGTCTAAAAGGTCTTTAATTTCTTTCTTCATTTCTTCCTTGACCAAGTTATTATTGAGTAGAGTGTTGTTCAGTTTTTACCTGAACGATGGCTTTCTATTATTTATGTTGTTATTGAAGATCAGCCTTAGTCCATGGTTATCTGATAGGATGCATGGGATAATTTCAATATTTTTGTATCTGTTGAGGCTTGTTTTGTGACCGATCATATGATCAGTTTTGGAGAAGGTACCATGAGGTGCTGAGAAGAAGGTATATCCTTTTGTTTTAGGATAAAACATTCTATAGATATCTGTTAAATCTATTTGTTTTACAAGTTCTGTTAGTTTCACTGTGTCTGTGTTTAGTTTTATGTTTCCAGGATCTTTCCATTGATGAGAGTGGGGTGTTAAAGTCTCCCACTATTATTGTGTGTGATGCAATGAGTGCTTTAAGCTTTACTAAAGTTTCTTTAATGATTGTAGATGCCCTTGCATTTGGAGCATAGATATTCAGAATTGAGAGTTCATCTTGGATGATGTTACCTTTGATGGGTATGAAGTGCCCATCCTTGTCTTTTTTGATAACTTTGGGATGGAACTCAAGTTTATTCGATATTAGAATTGCTACTCCAGCTTGTTTCTTTGGATCATTTGCTTGGAAAATTGTTTTCCAGCCTTTTAATCTGAGATAGTATCTGTCTTTGTCCCTGAGGTGGGTTTCCTGTATGCAGCAAAATGTAGGGTCCTCTTTATGTAGCCACTCTGTTAGTCTATGTCTTTTTATTGGGGGATTATTCTCCTCTATACCTATTATTAAGAGATAATAAGTAAAAGTAATTGTTCCTTCCTGTTATTTTTGTTGTTAGATTTGGGATTCTCTTCTTGCAGTTATTTTCCTTAGGTTTGTTGAAGGATTACTTGTTTGCTTTTTCTAGGGCATCATTTCCCTCCTTGTGTTTAGGATTTCACATTATTATCCATTGAAGGGCTGCAGTCATGGAAAGATATTGTTTGTATTTGGTTTTGTCATGGAATACTTTGGTTTCTCCATCTATGGTAATTGAGAGTTTTGCTGGGTATAGTAACCTGGGCTGGCATTTGTATTCTCTGAGTGTCTGTAGAACATCTGTCCAGGATCTTCTGGCTTTCATTGTCTCTGGTGAGAAGTCTGGTGTAATTCTAATAGGTCTGCCTTATATGTTACTTGACCTTTTCTCCTTACTACTTTTTAATATTCTATCTTTATTTAGTGCACTTGTTGTTCTGATTATTACGTGTTGGGAGGAATTTCTTTGCTGGTCCAGTGTATTTGGAGTTCTGTAGGTTTCTTGTATGTTCATGGGCATCTCTCTTTTTAGGTTAGGGAAGGTTTCTTCTATAATATTGTTGAAGATATTTACTGGCCCTTTAAGTTGAAAGTCTTCATTCTCCTCTATACCTATTATCCTTAGGTTTGGTCTTCTCATTGTGTCCAGGATTTCCTGGATGTTTTGAGTTAGGATCTTTTTGCATTTTGCATTTTCTTTGATTTTTGTGTCCATGTTTTTTATGGAATCTTCTGTACCTGAGATTCTCTCTTCCATCTTTTGTATTCTGTTGCTGATGCTCACATCTATAGCTCCTGATTTCTTTCCTAGGATTTCTATCTCCAGAGTTGCCTCCCTTTGTGATTTCTTTATTGTTTCTACTTCCATTTTTAGATCCTGGATGGTTTTGTTCAATTCTTTCACCTGTTTGGTAGTGTTTTTCTGTAGCTCTTTAAGGGATTTTTGTGTTTCCTCTTTAAGGGCTTCTAGTTGTTTACCTGTGTTTTCCTGTATTTCCTTCTTAAAGTACTCCATCATCATCCTGAGAAGTGACTTTAGATCCATGTCCTGCTTTTCTGGTGTGATGGTGTATCCAGAACTTGCTATGGTGAGAGAGTTTAGTTCTGATGATGCCAAGTAACCTTGGTTTCTGTTGCTTTTGTTCTTACTCTTGCCTCCTGCCATCTGATTATCTCAAGTGCTTGCTGCCCTCAATATACCTGATTAGAGCTTGTCCTTTCTATAATCCCAGTTTATACAGGACTCCTCAGAGTCCAGCTCTCTCTATGATCCTGTGATTCCAGGCTCCTGTGAACCTGAGATTCTGGGTGTGTCAGAGTTCTTGGCAGTCAAGCTTCCTCTGAGACCCTGAGATCCTGGTGTGACCATGCTCCTGTTATCCTGGGATCCTGGAATCCTAAGATCCTGGGTGTGTTATAGTGCCTGGAAGTGGTGTCTCCTCTGAGGACTGTGGGGCTGTCTGGTGTGTTCAAAACCAAGGTATACCAGCATTCATCAGAAGGAATCTCAACTTCTGGTCAGACAGGGCTCCTCTGTCCTTGCTCCTGCTGTCACAAGCCCATCACAATTGGTTTGGAACAGATGTGTTCCACTCACCAGTGATCCTAAGGTCCTGGGCATGCTAGGGTGCCTGAGGTGTGGAGAGTCCTCTTGGGGCCATGGGACCATCCATTGAGTTCAAGCACAAGATGGCCCGGAGCTGGTGCAGCATGTAAGTTTTAAATAATAACTCTTTCGTATTTGAAGATGTCAAGGATGTTTTTACAGGTTTATCTTTACTTTTAATTACATGTATTGCGCATTCTAAATATCTGTTTTTATTCCCACAGATACTTGTTATCCTCACCTATATCAAGGAAACTTCTCTTTTCAACAGATGGAGATTATTACAGAAAATGCAAACCAAGCAAAATGCAGAGCAGTATAGTCTTGCCCCAGTGTATACATTTATGTCACAACTCTTTGCATCCAGGACTCAGGGATAAATTTGGAAGAATTGGTTAAAAAAAAAAAAAGTTGGAGCCAGAGGATGGGGCATTTGCTGTGACATTGAGTCTTCTAGCATGACTGCCTCAATATGAGCTGAACTTGAACAAGAATAGAGCCATATTGATGGGGAAAGACCAAAAGACCTCAACCTGACACAAAGAGATACAGGCAGCTAAAGAAGCTTGAGGGCAGGAGAAATAATCTCCCTCAAGGAAGAACATAATAATTGATTATCCAATACCAATGGTCAATCTTGAACACAAACATAAAAGTAACATTATAAAGACTAAACAGGTTATATTTATTTAGGAATATATATATATATATATATATATATATATATATATATATATATGTATTTGTGTGTGATGAATGTGTGTAGAAAAGGGCAATGATATATTTTAATCTTAAAAAATAAAATAATTTCACAGATGTATTTTTATTTTAAATTCTGTATCTGTATGTGCCTTTATGTGAGTGTGTACATATGGGGTTGTCCAATTTTCTGTATTTGGAGGTACAGGCTGTTTTGAGCTACCACATGTTTTCTGTTAATGGAATCTAGGTCCTCTGCAAGAGTGGAAAATGCTCTTAATACTGAAGCACCTCTTCAGCTTTGAAATTTGTTTTCTGTTACTGGAGATTACAGGTATGAAATTGTCTTATATCTAAGGAAACACTTTGTACTTTTGAATAGTGTTATGACTGGTGATTTTTAAAGTTGGACTGAATGTATGTTGTGCTATGAGATGGCCATGAGCCTGTAGGATTCAGAGGCTGAGTGTGAGGATTAAATCAGACAAATCTCTGTAGGCTTCCGTTAGTGAACACTTCAACCCTTGTGGCATTTTACAGGGAGATTACAGATCTGGTAGGAGGTAGAGCCTTCTGGAGTGTGTGTACGGCTAACAAAGAGGGAGGCTTGCCCTCAGCAAGTGATGAGTAGCTGTTCCTTTGGAAGAATGAAAATTGTAAGGAAGCAATTCCCACAGCAATTTATAGGGAAAAATATATTTGGGAGGGCTGCAAATATCTCCCGAGACACATTAAACTTGAGCTTGAGGACATTGCTTGGGTGATTTGTACTTTATGTGCCAGGCATTAAGTAACTTTGTATGATCATTGGCAGTGGGATATAAATACATGTCTGTTTTTATGCTACAGGGAAAATGACAGAGGACTTTGTCCAACGTTCTCTTACAAAACAGGGTGAGGTGTTGGTGGAACATGTTGCCAGAAGCAAACCAGATAGTCACGGGAATAGAGTAACTGGCAGGTTTTATGCTTAGATGTGTGTGGAGCTTCAAGTCAAAAGTGAAAAAGCCAGCAGAGAGGAGAGGGAAGGCACAAAGAGAAAGCTCATTCATGGTGGGTGGTGGGTGGTGATCTTAGTCCTGTAAATGGATTTCCTACTGAAGGACTTCCCACTGGCAAGCTCATGCTTTGATTTAACTGATACCTAAAGGAAAGTCACAGTCTCCACCTAAGGGGAGGAGTCTCGCCATCACACTGGGAGAAACAGCATCCCTGTCACCTGCTACAGGCAGAGGTAGCTTCAGGTGATCTTGGCATGGCTATCAGGAGTTTTTGTTTTCTGTTGGTAGATGACAGACCAGACTACCCACCGCTGTGCCATTTCATATCTCTGCAAGCATAAAGCACATAAATATTTGCAATGGCTGGTTTTGAGTCAAACTCGAGTCATCAGAAAGCAAGGAGCCTTGGATGAGGAAATGCTTCCATGAGGTCTAGCGGTGAGGCATTTTCTCAATTACTCTCAATGGCAGAGTGCCCAGCCTATTGTAGGTGGTATCATCCCTGGGCTGCTGGTTCTGGGTTCTATAAGAAAGTAGGCGAAGCAAGCCAGTAAGCAGGAACTCTCTATGGCCTCTGCATCTGCTTCTGCCTCCAGGAAGCAGATTTGAGTTCCATTTGAGCAGTTTTGCTCCATTTGAGTTCCTGTATTGACTTCCTTCAGTGGTAAACAGCAATGATGTAGAAGTGTAACCTAAATAAACTCTGTCCTCCCCAACTTGCTTTTGGGTCATGGTGTTTTGTTGCAACAATAAAAACTCTAACTAATACAAAAGTCTAAACTGATAAATCTCAATTTTCACTACAATGATTTTGCCAGCTTTACTATCCTCTTATATGCATTGTGTTTCTCTATCATTCAGTTCATGTTGCATCAGCTCCTAGCTTGCTAGGATGAAGATCTTAGTCTTGGGCTGAAAAGTGGGCTCAGTACATAAAATGCTTACTGTGTAAGCATAAAAAGCCAACATTGAATCTCCATTAAAGTGGATGCACATTAAAACTGTCAGAAAGGCATGGTGTCCTCCCCATCATCCCAGAGCTCAGGATGCAGAAACGGAGGATCTCTACAGTAAACTGGCTAGCTAGACTACCTGAATAATTGAACTGAGTGAGAGATCCTGCCTCCATAAATAAGATGAGAGAGATAGAGGAGGAAGGCATCTAACACTGACTTTTGACCTTTGTACCTGTGCCTACACATATACAAGCATGTAACATGCATGCATACCAAATATACATATTCAAAGAGAAGGTCTCATGTGCCTACACATACACAAGCATGTAACATATATGCACACCAAATATACATATGCCAAGAGAAGGTCTCATGTGCCTACACATTCACAAGCATGTAACACACATGCACATCAAATATACATAATCCAAGAGAAGAAGGTCTTGATCTTAGTCATTTCCCTTTACACACTTTAGTCCAATTCTCATCTCAGTTTGTAGGTGGTGCAACCATGTGACAAGCTGCCTCCAATAACTAGCTCAGGCCACAGGTCTTAAAGTTTTTGTGAGAGAACCACTCCCTGGGATACTGCTGGCTAGATTTCCAGTCTTACTCAGTTTCCCTTCAACCCACAACAAAATGATAGAAATAAAACCAGAAATTTACTGGAAATGCATGTTATTCCAAAGGCACAAGAACTACAGGCGGCTAATGACTGCCAAGAGTTAGTCTTCCTCAGGATGAAGCCTCTGATTGGTTATCCAATACCAAATGGTCAGTCCTAAAATCATACTGGTGAGCAATACCAAACAGGAGCAGGTAGTGGGGAAACCCCGTGGACGAACCAGATACCTAGGTTTGTTTTATTGTACTAAGGGTTCTGGGAAATAAAACTTATGATATCCATTTCAATGTTTCTTCCTGCTGTAACAGAACACCAAAAAGCTGGATAAAATATAAAGAACAAAAGTTTCTTTTGTTCATAGACACAGAAGCTGTGAAGTTCCCCAATCAAGAGACTGCATATAGTATAAGACCTTTTAAAATATATAATAAATCACGAAAGGGTGGGAAAGAGTAAAGGAGAATAGAGGAGGAAAAAGGTATATATGAGAAGAAAAGAGAGGAAAGCAGCTGGACTTTGGACTTTTGAGATAAGCAACCTGTAGAATCGGCATCAAAATAGCAGCTCTGAGTGTTCAGAGCCTCATGTTCTAGTTACTTCTTAATGCCATCACAGTGGCAGCTACAGTTCATGTTTTCTTCCATAATTGTCTTTATTCATCTATTTTCTTAATTAATTACTATCTATTGATGTGTGTGCGTGTGTGTGTGTGTGTGTGTGTGTGTGTGTGTGTGACATGAGTGCAACTGCAGTGGCTCACAGGCCAGTGTACATCTAGTCTTTCTTTCTATCATGCGGTTTCAGAGCTAAAACTCAGGTCACCAGACTTGGCAGCAAGCACCATTCTCGACTAAGCCATTGCTGTGACAATGACATTTCGACAGAAGTTTCGAGGCAACATTTTAAACACATCCATATTTAGTGGCCAGCTGGGCTAAGAGAGATTTTCTGTCTATGTAGATGGCAACACCCGAAGAAATCAGAATCTGTGGATGGGTGACATGAAGGAAGAGCCCAAATCAAAGGCTTTTCAAGTAGACAAAGCAAAGTGAACAAGATTTAAACAACACAGAACAACATTTGAACAACAAATATTGGCAAGGGCTAATTAGTCCAATGATGGCAGCAGAAACAACCACCACATATCTGATGCTTGAACATGATTAGATCATTGGAGAGGCCATCAGGGTAAATATTCCCGAGTATCTGTAAGCAAGATTATTCCTCTTTACAGCTCAGAAATGTGAAACAAGTTGCCCAAGGGTTTCAAAGCTATGACAGAATCAGGATCTAGACAGGGATGAGCTTTCCATGATGGGCTGCTTTCCTTCTATCAATTTCTTTCTTTCTAACAAATGTGTTACATTTTATCATTATCTTCTATTTCCAAGTCAGAAAACTGAGGCCGTCTTATCTCCTAGAGCTGGCATGGACTTCTGGCATGCATTGTTAGTCTGTTAGTCTTCATAATAAGAGATAAATGTTGGTACAATCTAATAACAAAAGCATGGTTAGAGTAGAAATAACGTCTTGAAAAAAAAAATAAGATTTATTATTTTGGGGACCAGAAAAACACAGCCCTGGTTTGTAGCTCTAGTTTATCGTTTATTAGTTATATGCCCTTGGGCAAGTACGATAAACTCTCTGTTCCTCGGTTTCATTATCTATAAAGTGTGGAAAATAATATCAGCTTCTATACCTCATAAAGCTCCAGAAGGAGAAAATGCAGCAGTGTCTGTGACTGCTTTGAACCAGGAAGAGCTATGCAAATACGCGCTTTGGGTTTTGTTATTATTTTGAAAGGATAACTGCTACAGAGACACTCAATAACCTGAAAACGGGGCTATAAAAAAGGTTATTTTATGCTTACATGAATGGAAATTATTCAGAAACATGATTTTAAAAATCAAAGGAGATAGAAGTTTGACTTTGCAATTAAAATGAAATTTAAACATACCTAAAAGCCCAGCGTAAGAACATAACATATGGTCTTTTGAAGAGGTGTCCCCTAAAGAGTCTTAGGCCTTTTATTCCTTCAATTAAAGAAAAAGAGAGCAAGCTTGTGCATAAGCTAACATGTTAGTGTAAGGCATAGACAGGCCCCTCACCTGAGAAGTTTAAAATGTAATTTTTAGAGCGAATTCTTTTGTGCTCTAAAATGAGTGTGCATCCATTTGTTTATTTAACTGGGAATCTATCCACCCAAACTATTACCAAAGCAAAGCATCTCCAAGACAAAAGGCTGAAAGAAAGTATAATAAAAGAAACATTACCTGAAAACAAGTTTGTATAGCAGAATTTTTAAAGAATGTAACTTGAAGTGAAATTTAAATACTAATTTGGTGAATTGTTTCATTTAAAAATATAAAGTCAGGGTGGGCAAGAGGACTGCTGTCAAGCCTAACTGTCTGGATTCACTTCCCTGAACGTACTTGGTGAAAGCACAGATTTCTGCAAGTTGTCTTTACACACACACACACACACACACACACACACACACACACACACACCTAGCTAAATAAATGTAAAGCTTTATTTAGATGATAAAAATCTTTCCCCTTGGTTTGATGATATTCCCAAATGCTGGGAAAAATACCGACCTTTTCTCTTGTTCAGTTTTATTTCTGTACCTGTGATAGAGAATGACATGGGTAATAAACTGACAGTTTACTTGATAAAAATCTTATGGACATCTTTGCCTTCAGATTCTTTTAAAATTAGAGCAATCACTTCTACATATTAAAGAAATTCCTGTGGTAAAGTATATGAACACACAGAATGAATAATCTATACAAAACTGATCATACGTGCCATCTTTTGACACTGTGTCCCTAGTGGGCCAATTTCTGAGCAATATGCCTCTCAGAGAACAGACTTACAAAGAGATTTTCACCATCTCCAGAAGATAAGAAAGAGACTCATGGTTTGCAGAATAGCTTATTAATATTCCAAGTTGCCTTTTCTTTATGCAGCTGGGGTTGTCCTTGAACTTGTGACTCTTTTGCTTCAAACTCTCTACTAAGGGATTGACAAGTGTGTATCATCATACAAGGCTTCCTTCTTGTTCTTTAAAACTCCCATCCCTATGACACTCGTCCCACAGACTGTTCTAAGGAATAAGTGAGATTTATTGAGCTGTCTTATTGCAAGTACCTAATAAATAGGAACTATTTTCAGTGTTAGCTTTGAGACTGAATCACCTCATTCATGATTTTTTTTGTTCCATCTCTCTCTTGCCTCATCTCTAAATACAGGCTTCCTTTCCTCCTGGGTTTTCTTGAACCAGTTTGTTTTTATTCCCCACCTTCATGTCCCTGAGCACTGTGGGACCCAGTCCTCCTTGTTTCTGTACCATGTTTCTCTCTACAGTCCATCTATAGCATCCTGTCGAAGGCTGCTTTTAGTTCTGCAGTTCTGAAATCTGAAATCAGAGCATGGCATCTTGAGAAATGTCTCTAGAAGGCTGAAGAGATACTAAGCCCTAGTAGATGAAGCCAGGACCCTCTTCAGTAAGTAGGAGAAATGGGTAGAATTCACATTCCACACTAACACAGGATCAGGTCATTGAAGTTAAATTTTTTTGTGAGCTAAGGACAAGAGAGCAGGACATTTGTGAAATACATTTTGAATAGCAGAAACTTAATCATCTCATAAACAAATATGGCTGGCATTATTGCCATCACACACGATTCAGAGAAGGGAGTCAGGTGACAATGAATCTTGAATCTGGTTAGCAACTCAATCTAAATCCATCAAAGACCTCAACATAAAACCAGAATCTTATTGAAGAGAAAATAGGGAATAGCCTTGAACTCATTGGCACAGGAGAAGACTTTCTGAACAGAACACAGTTATCATAGGAATTAAGATTAACAATTAATAAACTTCATGTTATTAGGACAAAGAAGCTGCCTACAAAAGGGAAAAGATTTTCACCAACTAGATATCTTATAGCAGGCTAATACCAAATTACATAAAAGACTCAAGTATCTAGTTATGAAGAAAACAAACAAGCCAATTAAAAATGGGGTACAGATCCAAATAGAGAATTTTAAATAAAGGAAATTCAAATGGCTGAGAAACACTCAAAGAGATGTTCAACATTCTTAGCCAGTCATCAGGGGTATGCAAATCAAAATTTCATCTTACACCTGTCAGAATGGCTAAGGTGAACAAAATAATTGACAGCTCCTGTTGGAGAGGATATGGAGTAAGAGGAACACTCAACCATTGTTGATTGGAGTGCATTGTACAGCCGCTACGGAAATCACTGTAGCAGTTCCCTAGGAAGCTAGGACTTGATTCACCTCAAGATCCAGCTATACAACTCTTGGGCATATACATAAATAATGTTTTCTTCTACCACAGAGACACTCACTCAACCATGTTCATTGCTTTTCTGTTCATAATGGCCAGATGTTGGAAATAACCTATATGTCTCTCAACAGAAGAATTGATAAAATAAAAGCAGTACATTTACACCATAGAATATTACTCAGTTGTTTAAGAAGATGACATCATGAAATTTCCAGGAACTAGAAAAGAAATTATCCTGAGTGAGGAATCCAGACTCAGAAAGACAAATAAGTATTCACTTATATGTGGATATAAGCTGTGAAGTTAGTAATAACCAATCTATAGTCCATAGAATCTCAGAATAAGACGGAGTTAACAGATAGAACTCACTGGAAAGGGGAAAAAGTGTTCTCTCTCTACCATCTTTCCCATCTGCTGTGGCTCTTTCTGTTACTATCCCCATCCACTCCCAGTCCACTCAGAAAGACAACTGGAATGGGAAAGGATCTCGGGAAGGAGGATGATGTAGACACCTACTGCAGTGGAGACTCCTTGGAATCTACAAGTGTTACCCTAGCAACATCTCCCAATACCTGGGGACTTGGAGCCCTAACTGGCCATCTTCTATAAGCAGGTAAGTCTTCTAGCAGTGGGACTGTGTCATCAATCTACCACAAAACCTTAACCCGACAATCTGTCCTGCCTGAAAGATCTACTATGGCTATGGTGGCACAGAACTTGTGGGAGTGGCCAACCCATGACTAGTCCTACTAGTGACCCACTTCATGAGAGACCCTGTGCCTAAAAGTGCCTGGATGGCCAGGAACCAGAAGTTGGACTAAATGCACTTTGCGTTATAATACAGCTATAGGACTATGTGTGCCATGAAGGGTAATGTGGTAGTTTGAATAAAAATGGCACCACAGGCTCCCAGGGACTGGCACTATTGGGAGATGTGGGCTTGTTGGAACAGGTATGGCATTGTTAGAGTAAGTTTGTCCTGAGAGTGTGGTTTGAGGTTCAAGTTCAAGTTCAAGTCTGGCCTAATATGCCTCATTCCATTCCTTCTGCGAGGGAACTCTCAGCTCCTTCTTCAGCACCATGTCTTCCTGTATGGCATGCTTCTTACCATGGTGATCATGGACTGAACCTCTGAAACTAAGCCAGCCCCGATTCAATATTTTCCTTTGTAAGAGTTGCCTTGGTCATGGTGTCTTCATGGCAATAAAACCACAATGAAGGCACAGAGGGTGGCTTGTTTGACTTACAATAGATTCTGGTGGAGAAAATGGTTCAAGCATGGATATCTGGTTCCATTCTATCATCTGTGGAGAGCAGATACAAAGAGAGGTTGGCCTATGCCTGCCCTTGGTGATCTACTGCCTTCAGCATGATGTTACCTCCTAAATATCTCAAAAGCTTCAAAAGAGCAGCAACAGTAACAACAAGATACTAAGTCTCAAACATGTGTACCTACATGTGAAATTCCACTCCAATTAGGATGTGCAAATGTATATTTCTTATAAACCACCATATTTCAATATCTAAAATATCATAAATTTGTCTTGTCAGAGAAAAACTTAAAATTCAAATTCCAACTTCTCTTAATGATCTTTTATGATAGTCAGTATAGTGAATGTCTTTGGCTGGTAGACCGACATGTAGCTTGTGATCGTGAAGTCTTTAGAACTAAGATTTCTTTCTCTTTGTTTTGTTTTATTATATTTGTATTATTTAAGATAATATTTATTATTATATAATAATATTACATATTATTATATATTTAAAATTTAAATGTAAATATGTTTTGATCATATTCTCCCCTACCCCCAGGCCTTTTAAATTCTCTACCACTCCCTACCCACTAAATTTGAAGCTCTTTCTCAAAAAACAAACTCCCAATACAACAACAAAACCAAGAAAAGATACCCCTCACCCTCAAAATGAAACAAAACAAAAGAAAACAGAAACAAAAACCACCAAACTGTAACCAAATAAAAGTACAAAAATGTCCATCTTATTCCTAAACATGAGGCCTGTCCTGGAGAAGTTGGTATACTAGTGTCACTATATTGAAAAAAAAGTATGCTCCTTCTCCAAGCAGGAATAAGTAACAGTTGAGTTGGTAATTTTTACTCCAGTGGCTAGGTTTTCATCCATCCATCCATCCATCTATCCATCCATCCATCCATCCATTCATCCATCATCCATCCATTCAACAATTTTAAAATTTTAGCACTTTCAGCTTTGTTGAATTTATCACATTTCTTTCTCTTGGGATGGTTCCACTCCTGTTAGCACCTTTCCAAGGCAGGTATTTTATGGCTCTGGCATCTCCAACATTTTGGGGTCTCCCAGGCAATCCAATTTTACCTTCATAGCTTCACACAATGGCCTCCATGTGCCTCCACACAAGGTCACCCCCGACATACACTAAGCTTCAGAGGTTTTCCATAGTTTTAGAGGGAGATACCATAACCCCTTTCTTCTGTCGACTCTAAAGCCAGAACAATGTGGCCAAAGCTGCCAAGTTCTACTGCACGCCAGGGCCAAAACATGCCCTCCCCCCTTCAATTACATCCTCACCAATGTTCTGTTTTAGATGGTTTCCTTCATTGCCTAAGTGTGGGTGTCCTGAAACTTGCTCTGAAGACCAGGTTGGCCTCAAACTTAGATATCTCCCTGCCTTCTCTTCAGAGTGCTGGAATTAAAGGCGTGCAAGACCACACCTGGCTCTAAAGTTTTAATTAATTCTTTTGTAAAAGTTGGAAGAATGGATGGGTGGGATCTTGCCCTGGGGTTGCCACTCCCTTTAGTTCATTTAACATCAGACTGTAATTTACTTATCTCCTTGAACACAAGAATTAAAACGATTCCTCTTCCTGGTGTCCCTTTTCTCCTCTAATTGTACACTTTGTAATTTTCCCTGCTCAGTTTGTTTCTCTTCATTTTAGCTGTGCATGAAAGTGAACACCAATGACTTCACAATAGAGTCAATAATAGGCTGTATTGAGATTTCTTCTGTCAATGGAATTAATATAAAACTCTGCACTTTAGCCTAAGGCAGACTTTTTATACAAGGACAAAAGGCAGACATGTTATTTGCCAAACATCACAAAAATAGTCTCTAGGCCACATAGTAAAATACTTCTTGATCTGGGCCCCTACAATTCAATTCACCTCATCACCACTGTCTTCCATGCTCCTACTAGGATGGCCCATTAAACTCCATTTAAACATTCAACTGCTTTTCTAATCCAAATTCCAAGAGACCACATTCCTGCAAACAAAAGCACAGTCAGGCCCATCACAGTAATACCCCATTCCTGGTACCAACTTCTGTCTTAGGAGTTTACAGCTGTGAAGATACACCATGACTCAGCAAGTCGTATAATGAAAACATTTTAATTAGGGTTGGTTTACAGTTTCAGAGGCTTAGTCCATTGTCCTCATGTCAGGCAATGTGAAAGTGTGCAGGCAGACATGGTGGTGCAGAAGGGACCTAGAGGTCTACATTTGGATCTTCTGGCACAAAGAAGAGAATGAGACACATTAGGCTGGGGTTGAGCTTAGGAGACCTCAAAGTGTACCCTCGTTGGCATACTTCTTCCAAAAATGTCATACCTACTCCAACCAGGTCACATCTCCTCATAGTGCCAGTTCCTATGAGCCTATGGATCATTTTCATTCAAACTATCACACTCTTGTAAGTTGATTTTAGAAACATTTTTTATTACATTTATTTATTCATTGTCTGCCCATGTTGTATCTCATGCTCGCAGAGTTAGAGGACAGGCTTTAGGTGTTAGTTCTGTGTTTTCACCATGTGGACTCTGGGGATTGAACTTGGGCAGTCAAGGCTTGGCTGTAGGTGCATTTACTAGCTAAGCTATCTCAATGGCCCCTAAGTAGATCCTGCAAGTTATTTGGTTTCAGTACCAATAAAAATGACTCAGAAAATTGGGAAGAAAGGAAGGCGGAAAGAGATTGGAGTTAGTGAAAAGATATTCAGATAAACAAGACACTGAATGAGTGTGGAGCTACTTAAATACAGTGGAGTTTGGAATTTCTTCCAAATGTGATGGCAATTTCTTTCTTCTTCAAAGACATTTAAATTCATGGTATTATTGAGTACCACACTTTCTTCATCAATGAAGTAGAGCATTGGAGATTATACTTTCAGTAGTTGAAAAATGAGAGATTTTAGAGATTTTAACAACAAGCCAAAAGATGATTTTAAATGGTACACACACACACACACACACACACACACACACACACACACACGATAACTCAAGGAAAACATACTAAGTAAAAATCCCCTTTTCTCAGAATGGTTCAGAGGGGAATTGGAGGATTTTTTCCTGCAGAAACAAAACAGAAGAGTGTAGATGACAATTATAGTGGCCCTTCAGTAACATAACCACTGTACCTTATAATGAAACAGGCTAGTCATCAAGCCTGTCAAACTCCAAAGCACAGGAACTCCTTGTGACTAGTATATAAAGTCAGTAGCTAATACCTAAAACTGATGAAGGAGATAAGGAAGATGAAGGAAAGAGGATAATTTAACTTAGGTTACATAAAAATGAAGATAATAGAGGAAATCATGAAAATGGTCTGAAATTGTCTTCCCCGGGAGATGGAAATCAAGGTTGGTTCAAGGGATCCTGGAGTATTATGGGCTAGCTTTGTAAGTTGATTATCTCAGGAATTCATCACATCAGTAAAGAAATGAGAAACTTTACTACTTAATATCTTGGGCTGAATAATAATAATAATATTAATAATAATAATAATGCGAATGAATTTTATCATCTATCTATTCCTCCATCCATCCCTAAATGATCTCTCTCTCTCTCTCTCCTATAATCTATCTATGTATGTATCTATCTATATCATCATTTATTGGTGATGACTATTGATCAATTTATACATCATCTACCATTACAATTATCTATTAATTGCCTATGTTCTATTACTTAAATATGTATGCATGCATGTATGTAATAATTTTCTGTCATCTGTTCTTCTTGATTATGTTTCTCTAGAAATTCCAGACTACTAAATCGACATTGTCAAGAGCAATTGGCCGTTAATTATCAGTAAAATCTTTCTAAAATGAATGAGCAGAATTTTTGTCAAAATTGGACAAAGAAGCCAAGATCCAATTAAGAAGAGGGCTTATAGACAAACTATTGACCAACTTTTGGTTGTCATAGATTATGTTGTCACATATTATGTCATAGAATCAGCTTTCCAGGAGTTAAGGAAGTTCATGAAGCTGCTAATGCATTTTGCTTGTAAATGGCTGTAAGGATATTTAGTAAGACATTTCCATTTGAATCAACAAACAGATTAAAAGCAGCTATCATTACCAATGTAGGTGAGCATCACATAGTGAACTGAAAGCTCAAAGAGAGTGACATGCAGAAAAGGTGAATTTTATGTCTTGTCCTGTGTTTGCTTCTTCTCCTTCTCATGACTTTGGCTCTTGAAGAGGACTTATATAATTGCTTTCCCTAGATTCTCAGCCTTTCAAGCATGGGTTGACTTAATCTAGATGACTCTAGCTTATAAACAGGAACTTTCTAGTGTCTGTTACATGAACCAAATCCTATTGATTCCTTACTAATAAGGGGAATCTTAGTTTGCAAATAGCTAGGCAGTAGAGGTCTTAGAATACATTGGTATCTGATGGGCACTGGCAAAATGAGCAAGATCACAGCATCCCATCTACAGGTAGATTAAGATCCTCTCAGAGTGGTGAGTATGAGCAAAACCCTCTAATCTACAGAGATGTGCTGGTGTGCTTTCCACTGGAAATTAAGTTGTCTCTTTACAGCCCACACTATTTTGCTTTTTATTTATAAATTAGAAGTGATCTCATTAGATTTGGCTTGATTGTTTCCACTATAGTAGCAAGAATAGTAATGATCTCACAAGCCTTTTTACATTTTGCTTTGGGGGCAGATTTTATGAGAATCTTATACTGGACTTTAAAAGCCTCTCAAGGGTAAAAAGTCAAGCTCACTGCAAAATTCAGTGCAATACCTTTAGATCTGGGTAAATTCTCTTCTCAGAGTTCCAAGAATGTTTCACTATCCCTGGCCTTTGTAGAAAATGACTTTCCTTACTTTTCAGTAAGTCCAAGAATCTTATAAATCAGTTACCAGATACTAGGATATATTTTCCAAGAGAATTTTGTGAGTTTGTTCTTATAAAGTCAATCTTTGTTTTTTGTTTTTTTTTTTTTTAAAATTCAGATCATATGTAATTCCATTCATTAATCTGTAATATGACATTCCAAAGTCTTATTTATATAACCATTTCTTCTAATTATGTTCCATTATAAGAAAGATAGATTCTTATTGGAGTTATGTAAATTAGAATATGGTCATGAAAATAAGAATGCAGTTATTTGCATAAGTTCAGTGTGTTTTCCAATTATAGAAAGATCAAGGACAGAGGGGAAAATAAGTGTTTTATTTCTGTTCTCAAAAGTATAATCTACTAAACTGCTGTTGCAGATAACTTAAAATGAAAGGAAGGGAATAATGACATCCACAAGCTACAACACTGAAGCCGGTAAAATTGAGCTGGTTAACACAGTAACATAAAGTCCCTGGTTTATTTATATTTTCTATTTTTTAATTTGAATATTTTTTCTTGCAGGATAGCACAACCTGAGCATCTCAGACATTCTTGGTGCTAACTCTTTTGCCAATATTTGTGGAGGTGACTTTCAAGATTTTCTTTTGTCTTGATATATAATCTGATCGAGTTTGTAGGTTAAGCGTTAGGTGGGAGTGTGAGAAATACCAAACAACTCTTCATGAGCTACAAACCTTCCAAATGCCTAACATCGAATATGACACATATATCCCTTTTTATTCTCTGCTCTGACTCCAGTGCTTGTTTTTGGACAGTTCAGAGCCATTGAGAACTCCTCACTGGAGGCAGGCAGCTCAAATTTAGTGGCTATAGGGAAGTCAGTGACTGATCTTAATAGGCAATTTTGGTAGTGATGAGTAGAGAGTTGGAAGAGGTAGGGATGTAAGAGACTTAGGAACTAAAGTACAAACAAAAGAAGGAGGAGCAGAAGAAACAAGAAAGGAGGGTTGAGAGTGCATCATAGTGTCCAAGGGATTAAGCTCCCTCATTATTGTCAGTACAGAAATAATGATAAGGAAGAAAGAGCATATTGACTATGCTGGAGTCGAGAGGTAGAAGCAATCCCTGAAAGGAGAGAAGATTGATCTTGTTATGGGGCAGGATAAAAAAAAACAGGCAAATCTGAGACAGAGCTAGATAGAGATAGGGATAGAGATAGAGATAAAGTTAGAGTTAGAAGTGGATATGCACATGGAGATAGATAGATAGATAGATAGATAGATAGATAGATAGATAGATAGATAGATGTGGAAATAGATGATAGATAGATGTGGAGAGAGACAGAGAGACAGAGGACAGAGACAGAGAGAGCCTTCTTGTCGTCTTTTGTGAACTGAGACAAGAATGCCATCAATAGTACAACATTTACTGTCCTATGACTACATGGAGACAATGTTCATTTTGTATGAAGATACTTCAGATAATAATGTTAAAATCATAGTGAGCCTTGTCTAACACCTCAATGTATATGTTTTTTGAGTGCTGCATTTCTCCTTTCCTATTTATTTATTTTTTAAAATTTAATCTTTTATTCATGTATTTATTTATTTTACACTCCAGATTTTATTCCCCTTCCAGTCCAACCTCTGACATACCACATCCCATACTTCCTCCATGCCCCCACCTCCACGAGGATGTCTCCACCACCTACCTGTCACCCCATCAGACCTCTAAACTTCCTGGGGCCTCCAGTCTCTTGAGGGTTAGGAGCACCTTTTCTGATTGAACCCAGACCAGGCAGTCCTCTGCTGTATATGTGTTGGGGGCCTTATATCAGCTGGTGTATGCTGCCTGGTTGGTGGTCCAGTGTCTGAGAGATCTCCTGGGTCCAGATTAGTCAAGACTGCTGGTCTTTGTACAGGGTCACCCTCCTCCTCAGCTTCTTCCAGCTTTTCCCTAATTCAACCACAGGTGTCAGCTGCTTCTGTACATTGATTGGGTGGAAATAACTGCATCTGACACTTTCAGCTTCTTGTTGGGTCTTCTGGAATGCGGTCATGCTAGGTCCCTTTTTGTGAGCGCTCCATAGCCTCAGTAATACTTTCAGGCCTTGGGACCTCCCCTTGAGCTGGATCCCACTTTGGGCCTGTCACTGAACTTTCTTTTTCATTTCCATTTCCATCCCTACAGTTCTTTCAGATAGGAACAATTATGAATCAGAGTTTTGACTGTAGGATGGCAACCCCTTCTCTCACTTCATGCCCTGTCTTTGTGTTTGAGGTGGGTTCTATAAGCTCCCTATCTCTACTTTCAGGCATTTCATCTAAGGTTCCTCCCTTTGAGTCCTGAGAGTCCCTCACCTCTCAGGACTCTGGTGCATTCTGGAGAGTCCCTCCAACATCCTACCTCCTGAGGTTGCCTGCTTCCATTCTTTCTGCTGGCCCTAAGGGCTTCAGTCCCTTTTTCTCACCCAATACCAGATCAGGTTCCCCTCTCCTTCTTAATCCCCATCCACTTTCCCTTCCAGGTCCCTCCCTCCCCATTGTTATTGCTTTCTTCTCCCTCTCAAGTGGGACTGAGGTGTCCTCACTTGGGCCCTTCAACTTGTTGACTTTTTAGAGTTCTGTGGACTGTATCTTGGGTATTCTGTACTTTTTTTTGGCTAATATTCACTTATTAGTGACTACATGGTTCATTTACACAATGAAATTCTCTACTCAGCTATTAAGAACAAGGACATCCTGAGTTTTGCAAGCAAATGGATGGAACTAGAAAATATCATCCTGAGTGTGGTAACTCATACCCTTTCCTATTTATAATCCCACAATTTTCTTTCACACTCAAAAATCTCCATCTGCAGTAAAAAACATGATTTAACCCTGATAGAAGTTGTGTGACCCATGGTTTTATTTTATCAGATTGCAAACTTACCTATGGCACCTCTGAAGCTCTCCTATAATCCCACTTACTGTCAAAAGGGAAAAAGCTGAAAACAGTTTCTTAGCAGTTCCTTGAGATGTAACTTAAAAGTCACCAAAATCACATCAGTGGTTACTATCAAGGCATCAAGGCTCATGCTCACACATGCTTAGCCCAGCTCATGCTCGCACATGCTTAGCCCAGCTCATGCTCGCACATGCTTAGTCCAGCTCATGTTCATACATGCTTACCCTAGCTCATGCTCACACATGCTTAGTCCAGCTCATGCTCAGGTTTTGATGTACCTTCTACGTCCCAGGGGTAACCCTCTTTGTATATGCTTGCTCTTAAAGCTATCTTTAAATGAATTTCTTTCTCAATTCTGCCTCCTCTGGATTCTTCCAAGAGTATTCTCTTCAGTGAACTCATGAATCCTGGCTTCATCCTTCTAGAGATCTCTTTACTCTGAGCTGGTAGCTACAAGTGTCAGCATGTAGCTGTCTCCAGATCCCATCCCTCTTCTCTTTATTGTTCCTACCTAGTGAATCTTGCAAACAGGTGGAGAACTCTACAACAGCATCATCTCATAAACATAAAAACATGAGGCACCAACTCAGCTTCTCATAGTGGAAGTTGGAAGTCCAACCTTCTTACTGAGACAAGAGGCCAGCCCCCACTTCTAACCAATGAGGAGTCTGGGATTCCAACCAAAACTTACTTTGCCTGAGAACCAGCTATGACTTACATTGACTATGAATTTGTCACAATCTATAATCACCTTGTAAAGAAATGTCAGGGCATACATACCAGGGGCTATCATGATAAGGTTAATTAGAAATGGGAAGATGCATCTGAAATGTGAGTAGCATAATTCCTGGGCTTGGTTGGGTCTTGAACTGCCTGACATTCATGAGCTTATTGTCTTCTGCTTCTTGGTGTGAACACCGCGACCTTGCCCAGATGCTGTACTGCAATCTTGAACTCTGAGTCAAAGTCAATACTTCCTCCAGGTGCTTGTTGACACATTTCAAATATTTTGTCACAGCCATGTGGAAATTAAATAATATAGACACAGAGTCCAGTTTCTTTCATCTTCTTTATTCTCTCACACAATCCATACATCCTGACCACAGCCTTTCCCCCCCAACCTCCTCCCAGAAACTCCCTTCCTCTTCTCCAGATTCACCACTCTTCTGTTTCCCTTATGAAAAGGGCAGGCCTCCCAGTTATATCAGTGGAACACAGACTTTATACATATTTAGGAAAAAAATCCACCTCAGAAGTTTGCGAGTGAATACCTGTTTGAAAGAAGGAACCAGCAAGGTTTCTATGTAGGAATTCTGTTTTTCAGACAGTTACTTTAAAGCCTGGGGTTTAATTAAGCTTCAAAGAAGATACATAGACTCTTAAGGTTCTCCATGTTCCTTTGGGATCTGGAGTTCCTGAGTTCAGAAGAAGCAAGCCACCCTCCAGGTGGGAAGACAATGCCATCACAATTGACCAGCCATAGGTCTAGATTATAGGTTTGACTCATCATGACTCTTAGTATGGTTCTACAACTTTTAGGGAAATTTATTTTGACACCTGTTAAGATGATGAGAAAATTCTCTATTTAAAACTTTTGAGCCTCATGTTGAAGGCTTCAAAGAGAAAAGAGACATGGGGACCCCTGTATGCAAAACAAAAGGAGATTTCAGGCAAGTTTCAGGGTCAGAGTGGGAAGAGGTTAGCAGACTGAATACATATATAGAGGGGAAGGGGAAAATCTTGCTGGATTCACCCAACAGTGTCCATGCTGGGACAAGCTAGGGGAATAAGAAATTAAGTGGTAGGGAAGCATTCTTGTTGATGTGGCAATGCAAATTTGGCAAGTATACAAGTGGCAGGGGCATTCAGTGACATAAAAAGAGGTTGTCACATTGAGGTCTAGTAACTAAGACGCCTCTCAGAGGCCTTACATTCCTTTCTGTTTTCATTATTATAAATACTAGATATGTTTTACATAGCTTAATTCACCTTGTGGAAATCTATTTTCCCTTTCTTTTATTTATTTTTTTATTATTTAAAATAATTTTAAAATTTAACTATATTTTGATCATATTCTCCCCCTGTGGGTCCTTCTGGATCCTCTGTGCCCACACAGGTTTCCATTGTTTTCTAAAACCAAACAAAACCCAAAGATAACAACAGAGCGCCCCCTCCCAAGAAAAAGCCCAAGAAAACAAAATAAAAATCACACTAAAAGGAAAAGGAAGCATTCCAATCACCAATAAACACACACACACACACACACACACACACGCACACGCACACGCACACGCACACGCACGCACGCACACGCACACGCACGCGCACGCGCACACACGCACACACACGGGCACACACGCACGCGCACACACACACGCACGCGCACGCGCACGCGCACGCGCACGCACGCACGCACGCGCACGCGCACCAAAACAAAACAAACAAACAACAAAAAATGTGGAGTCCATTATGTTAGTCAACTACTTCTGAACCTGAGACCTGTCCTGGAGTAGCTGAAATACCCAGTGTCACTCTACAGGAAAAAACTTATTTTCCCATTCCCATCAGAAATAAGTGAAAGCACAGTTGGTAACTTTTACTCTAGTGCTATGTGTTTTCATTCATTTGTTCATTCATTCATTCACTCATTCATTCACTTTTCAACACTGTAACAAAGTAAAATATAATAAGACATAAAGAAATCACATAAATATTAGAAAAAACAAACCAACAGGTTAAAAAAAAAGAAAAGAGCTCAAGAGAATACACAAGAATGAGAGACACACTCAGAAATCCCATAAAAACACTAGACTGGAAGCCATGATACACATGCAGGGGACCTGGAGCAAAGAGGTCCATGCAGGCCTGTGCATGCTGACTCGGTCTCTGTGTGCTCATATGAGCTTCGCTCCTGTTGAGCTAGACAACCTTGTTTTCTCCATGTCTTCCATTCCTTCTGGCTCTTCCAGTCGTTCACCTCTTTTTTGGGGGAGGGGCATGTGCTGTGTGTTCTGAGGGGAGAGGGGAGAGACTTAGTGGACACATACTATTTAGAGATGAGTTCTACACAAGTTCTCTTGTCCTGCACACTGTCCGGCTGTGGGTTGCTGTATTTGTTCCCATCTGCTGCTGCAGGAGGAAGCCCTCTGATGGTGAACAAAGCACTGGTCTGTGGGTATAGCAGAGCATCCCCATGAGTCATCCCATCGCTACATTTCTTTCTTTGGATGAGTAGTGTACGGTTTTACCATAGACCCCTGGGCTATCGAGTCCCAGCATCTTGATCACTCAAGCAGCTCTGGGTATGAGTTCCATCTCCGGGAGTGAGCCTTAGGTCAAATCACTTAGTGGTTGTTTAATCTCACAAGCTTTGTGCCACCCCTGCTGTAGCAGTAACATGTAGGCCACTGTAGATTAAGGGTTTCTATCTGGCTTGGTGTTTATTTCTTTGTTGAGAGCATGCAGAATATGTCCTTGTACCAAATCTACTGAATTGTAGGGGCGAAAGCTTTATGTAGCCACCAGCTCTGCATCTCTATCTTCAATGGGCTGTATAGGTGCCATATAGACTATTAACATAAAAGCTTTAGAAATGGTGCGTAGTTCGAAGCAAGGTACATGTTTCCTCTTCCTGTCACTTCCAACTTCTCATAGTAATTTATAGGACCATGCTAAAGGTATTAAAATCTAAAGTTAATGTGTCAAATATTAGATACTTTTTTGCAATGTTTTTTATAGCAAAATGTACTTCAGTGTATCAGAGGTTATTCACTTTACATTTTACACATGTGAATAAGTTAAATATATAAATAACATATAATATACATTACCAGCAGGTACATTTATTAATATCATAAAACAAACTTATGAATGATTCTACAGACTGCAATGGACATATTTTATTTATAAATATAGAAGCAGTGTCTAACATTTTTGATATCTGCTTAATTTGGGATTTGTTGTCTAACAGCTGAAGTTAAACATGTTTATGCAGACAATATTACTGAGAGTGGATGTTGAAAGGGAAATTACAGAGGGATTGGCATTAAATGCAAAATAGGTAGATTACATCCTTAGTGGTAGCTTAAAACATATCTAGTACATTAAAAAATATTCTCTGTCTCTCCCTCTCCCTCTCTCCCTCTTCCTCTCCTCCTCCCCCCTTCGTGTATGTCTGTGTGTGTGTATTTGTGTGTGTGTGTGTGTGTGTGTGTGTGTGTGTATGTGTGTGTGCATGTGTGCTACAGCAACTATGTAGAGGTTAAAGGGCAACTTATGCGAGATGGTTCTTTCCTTTTGTTGCTACAGGAGACTGACTTCAGATTGTCGGACTTGACAGCAGGCTTGTATCTACTTGATGAAACATCTTTCAGGCCCCTCTAGGAATCTGTTAAAATTATTGTTAGCCTGTCCAGGTCAGGGTCATATTTATTGTTCAAAGTATCTAGGATCTGTCAAACATTTTCTACTATGAAAAACTCCTATTAAGCAAAGGAAGAAAATTGACATGATTTCAGCTAACATATAGGGCAGAAGCAATACTTGTAAGGCAAATAAAACATAACCTTTGTTGCAGACTTTGAAGGGAGGTAAGACAGATTCCACTTAACCAATTCAAGAACAATTTACCAGATATGCAAACAAAGGCACCCAAACAGAAACCAAAGTGTGATGCAAAACTTGCAAAGTTCATAGAGCTGGAAAAAGACCAAAATGATGAAACATTCTACATCTCCTAAAGAAAGTGGAATTCACTCAGTTTGGGGGAGGGTGCATGTAATCTTCTTAAATTTATAGAAGGTGAATTGGAGCCAGGTCTGTTCAAGAATGTTGTCTGGTAAGATAATTAGAAAATGCAGGAGACAAGACTTTTTCATATGTGTGTGTGTGTGTGTGTGTGTGTGTGTGTGTGTATGTGTGTGTATAAAAGGCATTAATTAGAATGAGTTACAAGCTATAGTCCAGCTAATCCAACTATGGTTGACTAAGATGGGGAACACATTCTTGGAAGCAAAGGGGAAGGGGATGAGATGGGGGTTTGTGGAGAGGAGACCGGGAAAGAGGACAACACTTGAAGTGTAAATAAATAAAATAACCAACCAAAAAAAAAAAAACAAAAGAATGGAAAGTCCAAAACTCCAAGAGTTGCCCAGTGCATAAGACTGGATGCTTCTGATCATCAGTATAAGCTGGAATCCCAAAGAAATAGGTTCGAATGCCTGTGAAGAAATGGACTTGCTAGCAAGACCAGAGAAAGCAGACAGACATCAAAAGTTTCCTTCTTCCATGCCCATGCTTCCAGAACAATGCATGGCCTAGATTAGAGGTGGTTTTTCCCAGCTCAAGAGATCTGGATAAAAGATGTGTCTTTCCATCTCAAAGATCCAGATTAGAAGTAAATATACCTACTTCAAATTGTACAAAAGTCCCTCACAGCTGTGAACTCCAGTTTTAGGTTTTAGTTAATTCCAGATGTCATTGAACTGACAGTTCAGAATAGCCATCAAAATATCCTTTAGGAGAGAAACTGTCAGGGAAAACATGCGGCTTCCGACAGAGAGCCATGATGCTAATATGGGACAAAACATTAGGATGTATAGGCTATTAAGAATAACAAAACTTACCCTGGGTGGAGACAGTAAAAGTCTGCTAGATGCTGGCATAAAGCAATAGAGAATTTAGGGATGATAGTTTGGGGGTTCTGTGTTCCTTGAGATCAGTGGTGAAAAAGGCATTAGTCAGAGAGTTAAAAGGAGGATTAGAAGAGATGAACTAGATAGACATTGAGAATGAAGAACTGTTAAAATACCATGATTATTTGTTCAGAAAAATCAACATATCAAAGACAATACTAGAACTGGGGTGTAAATGACCAGGAAATATTTCTGTGGGAGTTGAGAAAGAACAAAAGGTAAAGATTACATCTTCTTTGATTGACAGAAATGCCTGAAATCTCAGCCATTTTGAAGGTTGAAGCAAGATCTCAACTTCAAGGCCAGCTTGAACAACTTTGTTAGACCATGCCTCAAAATAACAAGGAAAAACAAGGTCCAGGGACATAGCTTAATGATAGTGCGTATAACAAGACTGTGCATGGTTTTGGGTTCATAAAACACACACACACAGACAGACACACACACAGGTACAGGCATGCTCAGGTGCATACATCCATGCACACAGACACATAGATACACACCACACATGCCCACATAGAAATACATTCATACACACATGCACATACACACTCATGCACATACACAACAGAAACACTGAAACATACATGCATACAAATGCATACACAGAGACACACACAGAGAGACATTCACATTCATATACACATATATGAACATACATGTACATACACAGACATGCACATATACACCTCACATAAACACACAGATGCATATACACACACATATACACACACGCNCAAACATGCACACAAAAGGTAAAGTTCTTTATTAAATTTAACCAATGAGTCATTGTAGCTGATTTAATATTTTAGGTTTTATTCCTTCATACTATTTGAAACTATATGGAGGTTTAGGTGTCTCTTATTTATTTTCAAGCCAACAGACAATATTTTGTATATGAGTCAGTATGAATTATCTAAGCTTGACTAATGATTTTGATTGGTTTCTTGGGAGCAGATATTACTTTCCTTCTGAATAATATTCTTGGAGCTAACCAAGTACTGGATTGGTAATGATTTTTGAGCCAAACTTTACCCACCATGGATATTCCTTCAGGTCACAGAGTGATTGTAGTACAAGAGAACTCTGAAGCTTTTGCAGAGTTGAAAAGAGGATGCAGCACCAGGAAACGATACAGTGAGACAGTTGCCAAGGAGGTAACGCAGAGAAGAGCCCAGATATAAGACCTGAGAACAGTGCTTCTGAAACATTAATGTGCGTGCAGATCCCTCGCGGGAGTTGTTGAAAAGCAGATTCTGATTGATCAGTTCTGCGAAGAAGGCCTACCATCTGTATTTCTAAGAAGCCCCACCTTCTGTTTCTCTTTCTCAGGGGGTACCTAGGCTGCTCATCTCTGGACTGCATTTTGAGAAGTGAGGCACTAAAACCCAAAGAAGATTTTTAGATTGTAACTATTACTGAGGCTATGGAGCCCATAATGTAGGATTCTTAGGTTTTGTTTCCTTTTTGTTATTGTTGTTTTGTTTTTCTTTGTTTTACATAAGACATCAAGTAAAACTGAAGGTGGGGATATGATTGGGAACTAGATATATACAGCCATTTACCCTAAATTGGATGTAAGCAGCAGAGAATGCGTTATCTGGCATCAATGGGAGGTGAGGCCATCTGAAGGCTTGATACCAGGGTGTAGTGTAGGGGATGCCAGGGTGGTGAGTGAATAGTGGTGCACCCTCATAGAGGCAAGGGTAGGGGAGAGGGGGGTTTGTGGAGAGGGAACTAGGAAAGGGAATAACATTTGAAATGTAAATAAATAAAGTATTTGTTAAAAAAATCTATCACAGTCTATAAAAATCATGCACTGACCAGGCAATGAATACATAGTATGAGGGGCACAATACTCAAAACCTGCCTCTGGTCATTTACTAGTTCTCACAGATCAAACTGTGGATAAGCAAATGCTGAATTTGCATATATACAAATTATTTCATAATACTTTAGTCATATTGGCACAAATTTTCATTTTGATACAAGGGGTTTATTTCAGGTGGCTAGAGACTGCAAGAGATGTATCAGAAATTTCTTCTAGATTCTGATAGTCATTGTTCACCTTGTCCTGCTACTGAGGAAACACAAGTTGTGAGCTTTTCGTGCAATGATATACATAGGTGTTGGAATCAACTTGCGTAACAGTGTTTAAAGAGCGTTTTCGGGTTTAAAAGTAGAATCTGAAGGCACAGGTGAGTTTTATAAGCTGGGACTGCCTGGTTTTCAGACTGTTGGACAGTTCATTCATCCACTGAAAAGTTAAATGACATCAGTCAACTGAAAATGCATCCAATTATTCTAAGAAGGAAGATACATGGCCAAACTGTCTATCTGCGCATACTTTAACAGATTTCTAGAAGCACTTTCAGACTTGGAGAGAAACCAGTCCTCTCAGGTGGCTTCCTAATGTCCAACCCACAGACACTTCATTATTCTGGAAAATAGTCATATGCTTATAACCTGAAAATATTTTCATATATTTATGAAGTTTTCTTTAGAATGGTTTTAATGATGATGTCCCCCCTAAGGGCTCTGTTCCTGTACCTTGGCAATAACATAATACCATTTCACTTTCTTTAGACTCAGTTGCTCTGTGGAGTTTAAGATTCATATCTTCAAACTTCCAAAATACATTGATACATTGAAGTTCTTTCCTGCTAACAAGTCCTATTTAAAATGCAGCCAAAAATCTCACCCACTCTTTCAGATTAGTTCCCATTTGCTCTGTCCTGTTTCACACTGTTGCACACATCACTAGCATCCTAAGCATTTGAATGATTAGAGACAGACAGAGTAACTTCTAATGAGATAGGCAGATTAAACCTCATCTTCCGGAAGCTCAAAGTATGCGCTCCACTTTTTTCTCCCAAGATTCTTGGCTTTAGCTAAGATAGATGAAGACTCCAAGGGTTGATGCTTCCATAGGTCCATGCGTAGAAAAGCTCTGGGTTTTAAGAGCTTCATAAAGATTTTTCCTTGTGTTTGTATTTAACGATGCTTTTGAGTGCGTTTAGGGCGGTTGTGATGGGTGAGGCAGTGTAAGACAGAACAGAGCAAATATGAATGAATGTAAGACAGGAAGAGATCCTGCTGTATTTTAGATAGGGCTTGTTAGTAGAAGAGAGCAGTTAGGTATTAATGTGTTTTGGATCTTTCCAGTGTAAGTCAAGACTAATTTGTATTCAGCTCAAGTCTCTGAGTTGACAATAAGACAAGAATTCTATATTTATTTTGAAGTACCAGATTTCATTAAATATTTAAATTAGAGATCTGTTTCATTAGATCATCCAAAACAAAGATGAAAGTAAATAAACACACACACACACATACACACACATCTATCTATCTACCTATCTATCTATCTATCTATCTATCTATCTATCTATCTATCTATCTATCTATCCATTTATCTATCTATCTATCTATCTATCTATCTATCTATTACAACTAAGTGACAATTTTTGGACAACTAAATGACAATTTTTTTCTAATGAATATTTTCTTTCTATGCAAGGCACCCAAACCCAAAGACTATACTCTGGTGGCTTTCATGTATTAATTTGAATCTGGTTGACCAAGAACTAGACACTTGAAAAGGTACACTGTTTAAATATTAGGTAAAAGCTGCTGCAGTGCTTACCTGTTAGGTAAGGAGAATGAAGTGAGTAGCATGTTGGCAATGTAAAATAATCCATATAATCTATATAGTCCTGTGGTCGTTTTACGACTAATGTAAAAATACCTACAAAATTTAATGTATGCATACACAGATACTTAATTGCTCTTTATACAGATTTTTAATTAAAAGCTTTATTATAATAATATACACTTTAAAACACGATCTGCATTATAAATGGTATGGCTAGACTATCCAAAAAGTTGGATATAAAGAAATCTTTAATCAGGAAAATATTTCTTCTTTCTTCAGGGAATATTTCTTCTTTCTTAAAAAAAAAAAAACAAAACTCATGTTTAGGTGAAAAGCAGAAAAATTTAGAGAAAATTCTAAAAAAATTACCCAGTAACAATAATTTTAGACATTTATACTGAAAAATAACAGAATTGTCATTGTACAGTTGAACCAGCAAGATTGTGTGTTAAGTGTGGCGTGGAATGAAATTATTTTTGTGTGCTCACAACAACTGGTGTGCAATGAGAAGGGACATTCCAAAGACAGCATCAATGGTACTGACATTAATAGCCGATCAGAATAGAGACTCTTTTGGCCAACTTCCTTCTGTAAAAACAGAAAACCAACAGCAATTTGTACAACATCTGTTTGTTGTTTTAATGTGCCAACCTAGGGTGGGATTTTCAGTTTGAGAAACAGAACTTTAAAAAAAGGAGAGAAATGTGTGTCACTAAATTAAGAAACAAAATATTTATGCAAAGAAATCTTCCCAAGAAATACTGTAAATTCCTGACTGAAAATAGGTTGACAAGCAGAAAATCTGGAAAATCTGAGACAAGACAACAACTGTAGTATTTCATGTTTTCATGGAATGACAGGTACAGTCTAACAGTAATGTGGCCCAGTTGCCCTTCAGAGAAGACTTTTCTTTTGTCAAACATATTCTCACTTATTAGTGTTGTCTATAGGGGCAGACAATGACATTGGAGAAAGGGAGGGTAACAACAGTGCAAACATCTGAAGTGAGGAAGGTCCTATATAAAGTAACCATAGGGAGAGGGCAGAATGCTGACTGAGGTGATCATTTCCCATGCAAAATCTCAAGGCTACTTTAACATCAGACATGAATTCTCACTAAAGAGAAAAAGAAAAGAAATAATGATGTAGTTATAAGAAACATAGTAAGGAAGCTACCTGACATAATTTTTCCATCTCTGTCTCTGTCTGTCTGTCTGTCTGTCTGTCTGTCTGTCTGTCTGTCTGTCTCTCTCTCTCTCTCTGTGTGTTTATGTGTGTATCTGTGTGTGTGTGTGTGTGTGTGTAGTCTTGAAAAGTAATATCATCAACACTGAGTACAGGTCAGTACCAACAACAATTTCTTTGCTTCCTGTCCAAAGATATTGATTAGGACTGACTCATAATTAAATTAGTTTCTTCCATGCAGTCCATTTCCATTTTTGAAAGTCTGATCCTAGGTTAGTAATGAGGTCAGTAAAATAAAACCAAACCAGCCAACCAACCAACCAAACAACCAACCAACCAACCAAACAACCAACCAACCAAACAAACAACCAACCAAACAACCAACCAACCAACCAAACAAACAAACAAACAAGCAAAAACAACCTGGGATGAATATGAAGGAATAGATACTTTAAAATTATGTATTTAAATTTTTAGAAATTGAATCTTATCTCTTGGATTTTGGCTTCAAACTTTCCCTTGAGAACAATCCAACATGTTCATAATGAACTCTTAAGGAAGAGTATCAGCTACAAAATAATTATAGAATACAATTTTCTCTATAGCTTGTAAGTTAGTGTTTTGTTATTCAGAAATTCTTAGAGTAAGCAGTCAGATTAACTCTATGTTTCTAAAGGAAAATTTTGAAACATTTACAGGAAGAAGGATCAATAGTTTGTCAAAGCATCTCCAAATAACTTATAAAGGAAGATCAACATGTATGCAAGCTGAATAATATAATGAAAATAAGTTTAAATTGAATAGTTTCAAGCACTTTATTTCATATGTAGCTGCATCATCCATAAATAATCACAAATCTACTCTAAGTTATATAACTTCAATGGGATACTTTTCATGACAAATAAGTGAAAGAAATTTTCAAAAGCCAACGATGCTTTCCCTTATGCCTTTATCCTTTTTTTTTTTTCCTTTTTGAGACCCCCGTACCATTATGCGGTTGTTATTTAAAATATCATGGTCATCCATTAATGCAAAAAAGTATTTAGTCCATTTCCAAGAATCTCTAAAGTGTCAGCAATCAAGACTAATCAATTTATTCAAAAACCCAGTTTCAAAGTTCCTACAAATATTCAAAGCTAGCTCTTACCTGGAGTACCTATAAAGACAAATCATAAAAAAGTTACACATTTCAAACACACAGTGATACAGAATGCACTTTCTCACTGCAAAGAGAGGAAGAGAAAATAATAAGAAAGGCTGTCATCCAGCCAAGGTTGGAGCCAGAGGCGATTGCTACATTCTGTAGCTACATGCCCAGCACTCAGCTGAAAAGGTGATGTAACTTCAGGCTGTTCTTAGTCAAAACACAGTATTCATAAAACCAGTGAATGGTATGCACAGTTTACAGAAAAAAATGGAGTATACTTTTTCCTTAACTTAAAATATGCCAAGGTTGGTCATATTAAGAAAACTTTAAATACTCATAAATAAGGCTAAAGACAGACTCTCTGTGGCGAAGGAATTCAAGGTGAACCAGGACAATTTACCAAGACTGCTATACAAAACAAACCCAGAATCTGCCTCCAAACACATGGTTAACATTTCTTTTACTATTGTAAATTATTTATGAGTAATTGCATAAAGCATAAAATGCCCTGCTTGCTCTCCAGTCCACAAATTACATGGTAACTAGTGTACATGCCCTGTGTTGTACAATCAGCTGCATCACCACCTCCCAACTCTCCTGATTATTCATCAAGGCTAACTTGCTGTTCAGTTCAGTCACAAACAGCCCAAAGTGTAGTGCCATCTTGTTTGTCCTCAGCTTATAACGCTGCATGAGATTTTAAGAAACTGGTAAGGTAGTGGGAGATTTGGCCAGTAGAGAGGAAGGTTTGTCAAAGAGATTGGTGAGAATACTGAAGCCCAAGTAGTGTCAGTGGGGTGTAGAACAGCTGGCTGAGGATGTTGACACAGCTGCCACCCCAGACAATCCAGGGATACAATTGGAGGAATTTAGTGAAGGTGACCTCACCAGCACGATGTGCAGTGTGGCTGTGCTAGGAAGTGAGATGCACAGGAAGTGACATCACAAGCTTGCTAGGAAGTGAAGATGAGCTGAAAGTGAAGCTACGTACAATTTCTCACCAAAGCATCTTACAGACGGTTCATGAATGAAAAGCACCAAGAATAAAAGTTTGTAAGCTGATCCAAAGTTAAAAATATGTTTTTTCCATCATTCAAAATTTCATCTTAAAAATATCTTGATTAGAATATAATTACATCATCTCTCTCTTCCCTTTCCATATTCTAGCCACACCTGTGTATTTATGCCCTCTTACCTCACTCACACTTCCAAACTGAGGGTCTCCTTTTCTTTCACTTACACACACACACCCACACCCACCCCACCCCCACATACACACACACACACACACACACACACACACACACACACTTAAATGTACACATACATATGCAACAGATATATAAATACAATCTGTTGAGCAAAGGCAATATCATTTTTGTTTGAGTTCATTTTTGTGTATGTATGGTATCAGGCTCATACCTGAGAGAGGCTAACTATCTCTCTCTGAATTCTTTAATTGCTTAGAGATCTTTGTTTAAAGATGGGGCCCATCAGATTTTCTCCCTTCCCAGCTAGGGTGTATATTGATATCGCCTTTGTTCAGGACTCCTTTATGCAGCTCTGTTTAGTAAAGATAATCATGCCATGCCCTTTCTGATATTCTGAATCTTACAATCTTTCTCCCCACACTTGTGCAATGTCCCTTAGGCAATAGGTGAATAGAGCACTGGGGTTCCCATGATCGGTTGACCTCTGGATTGTGTCCAGTTGTAGATGTCTATATTGGACTCCATTTGTTGTAAAGACAAAGTTTTTTGATAGTTAAATTTCTCTGTGAGTACAAGGCTAAGATTTAGAATTATGCTTGCTAAATAGCCTCACAAGCTCTTGGTGGTTGGCCTGTTTTCTAGTACCAGACATAATTTTCTTCATGTTGAGTGGGCCTTCAGTCAAATTAGATGTCAGTTATCATCAATTACCACCAATATATGAATGCCCCTTAGTGAATTCTTACAGATATCTTGTCATTCTGGATTTTGTTGTGCTTTATACATGTCCCAGAGAGCTAAGACTATTGATAGCTTCCCTTCCTTGTTGACTTTCACAGTGCTTTCTGATAGTGTGGAAGCTAGACCACAGTAAGCAGGCTTTCAGGTTAGATTCCTATTGAGCCACCTGAGTTCTGTGTCCTAAGGATGAGGTGTCTTTAGCAATAAGGATTTACCTGCAACTTCTGGGAGCAGGGGTGGGAGGAAATCAAGGCCAAGCAATGGCCTTATATTGTCAGGGAGTCACTGAGACTCAAAAGTTTCTGTGCTTGTTACTAGTGTTTTTGTTATTCTATGGATTTTGTGTGGAGCATTGCCAGCCTAAGTTGCATAACTTTGCTTTACATTATGTATACTGTACGTAAGTTTAGGTAAATATAAAATAACATGATTCCTTGAGGCTTTATCAAACACTTGGTATTCTTTGTTCTTCCATACTCATTTGCTGAGCCATAAGGGGTTCTTACTTCATGTTATAAGCTACACATTAAGAGTAAAACAAGCAAGCACATTCAATTGTCTCTTAAAATATACCCCTCAAGTCAAAACAAACAAACAAACAAACTAGAAGGCTTTGCTATGCAGACCAGACTACCATCAAAAGTCACTGCTTAACTTAATCTGGCCTCCAATTTATCATCTTTCTGCCTTGGCCTCCACATGTGCCCGCTCAAACTGATAGTTGAAATGATCTCACAGAATGTTTCTCATGTTTTGAATTAGGAAATTTGAATTTCCTAAATACATGTATTAGCTTTACTATTTTAAATTTCCTTATGAGGCTATGGGCCCCTAAGCTGGGAGGAGGAGTGCTGTAATAACAATAGTCTGAAGTGTTGTTTGATTATAGATTTTGGTCCCCAGAAATAGGATGTATCTTCTTTGTTTGTTTGTTTGCATCAATAAGTCTCCATTTCCCCTCACATGTGGTGGGTGTCTGTCTGTTACAAAGAGCAAAGGAGATCTCAGGGTCCACGTTTATTCCAACCAACAAGTACAGAGACAGAGACAATCCCTGTTATTAAAGGGTGCACAAACACCGTTAGAGGAATAGAGAAAGAGGGAAGTGTAGGAATTCTAATCCCAGATAACTCTCCACCCTCTTAAAATCAGTGGCTCAGACGGCAAGGAGTCTATAATGATTGCCATATTCATCTATATTTTGTGATATGTCCTTTTCCAGTCTTTTTAAAATAAGGTTTACTTTTTATTGAAAATAGATATTTTTCATACAATATATTTTGACCATGGCTTCTCCTCCATCTATTCTCAGATCTTCCCACCTCAACATCCAGTCTCTTAATTCTTTAATTCAATTTAATTCTTCTTTAATTCAGGGAAGAACCCAGTTGCTAGCCAATATTAGTTATATACTTGTAAACAACAGTAAGAAAGTTTCTAAAGTTGGGTTGGTTTCATGCTTCTTAGGTTGACCTCTGACTATTATTATTTATTATTATTATTATTATTGTCTTTTTTCACAGTACAGTCATCATCCCCTGCTAGTCTGCCCTCTGACTTTTCCTCATCCCATGTCTCCTCTCCTGTCTCCAGGAGGATGCCCCACTTCCACCCCACCAAAACTCCTCACTTTCTGGGGCCTCAAATCTCTCCAGAATTAGGTGCATCTTCTCTCACTGAGGCCAGACCAAGCAGTCCTCTGCTGTATGTGTGTCAGTGGGGCTTCAGACAAGCTAGTGTATTCTGCCTGGTTGGTGGCTCAGTGTCTGATAGATCTCAGGGGTTCGTGTTAGTTGAGACTGCTGGTCTTCCTTTGGGGCTGTCCTCCTCCACAGCTTCTTCCAGTTTTTCCCTAATTCAGCCTCAGGGGTTTCCACCTTCTATCAATTGGTTGGTGTAAGTATCTGCATCTGACTCTTTTTTTTTTTTTTTATTTTGTTCTTTGTATAGTTCTTTTAGTTTCTATTTGGTTGATTTCTGCCCTGAGTTTGATTATTTCCTCTTGGGTGTATTTGCTTCTTTTTGTTCTAGAGCTTTTAAATGTGCTGTCAAGCTGCTAATGTACGTTCTCTCCAGTTTCTTTTGGAGTCACTTAGAGCTATGACTTTTCCTCTTACCACTGCTTTCATTATGTCCCATAAATTTTGGTATGATTTGTCTTCATTTTTTATTAAATTATAAAAATTCTTTAATTTCTTTCTTTATTTCTTCCTTGACCAAGTTATCATTGAGTAGACCAGCTTTCATGTGTATGTGGGCTTGTTCAGCTTTCATGTGTATGTGGGCTTTCCAGGTTTTTTGTTTTGTTTTGTTTTTGTTGTTGTTGGTATTGAAGACCAGCCTTAATCCATGGTGATTTGATAGGATGCATGGGATTATTTCAATCTTTTTGTATCTGTTGAGGCGTGTTTTGTGACCCATTATATGGTCAGTTTTGAAGAAGGTACCATGAGATGAGGTCCTGAGAAGTGCCACAGATGGAACTCACTTGGGTCCCCGATCTGTGTGGAATGGGTCTCTTGGCTGCAGGCAAGTGAGGATTCAGCAAATGAGTGACAGTTCGATGAGAGAGAGAGAGAGAGAGAGAGAGAGAGAGAGAGAGAGAGAGAGAGAGAGACTGAATGTATTGATCAAACAAGAAAAGCAGGGGGGGGGCAGGATACATCTGTTGTTACAATGACACAAGACAAAGGATTGAATACACGAAAAGACCAGGGGGTGGGACCAGGCAGCTTGAGGAGGAAGCCAGGTGCAAGGCTAGTCAATAGTTAAACCCCTCTGTCAGGGGTCCCCCATAAATCCTGGATTATGCTGTTCCTTTGGGCCTAGCAGTAAAACCTGTTTGGGGGGGGGGTCTGCTCTAGCAGATCTCATGAATAATGCAATACCACAAGCCCCCTATTCCTAGGCCTTGGTAAATACTTGCATATGAACCTAACTTCCACTCTGTTCTTTGTAATACTTAATCGGTTTCACCTGTCTTTACTAGACATGAATTAGAATGTTAACAAACAGGTAATCTTCTCGCTGAATTCCGAGCTCCTGGCTTTAAGGTATTTTCTAGGACTTTGGAACACTGGTGGAAACTTCACCTATGGTAAAAATTCAGTCTTTAAATGCATTAATAATACTGAAAGTGAGGATACACCATACTAACATGCAGATAGGGTTCGTGTATATAGATTATTGGAAATCCCAGGGCTCCAGGAGGCTGAGTCTCCTTGAAACTCCTTTTCTCAGGACTCATTCAGGTTTTCAGACCTGTTGCAAGTCACCACTGAAGTGGGCGTGGCAGAGAAGAAGGTATCTTCTTTTGCTACAGAATGAAATGTTCTATAAATATCTGCTAGATTCATTTGGTTCATAACTTCTGTTAGCTAAACTGTGTGACTACTTAGTTTCTGTTTCCATGATCTGTCCATTGCTGAGAGTGGGGTGTTGAAATCTCCTACTATTACTGTGTGGGATTCAATGTGTGCTTTGAGCTTTAGTAAAATTTCTTTTATGAATGTGGGTACCTTTTCATTTGGAGCATAGATGTTCAGAATTGAGAGTTCATCTTGGTAGATTTTTTTTCTTTGACCAGTATCAAGTGTCCTTTCTTATCTTTTTTGATAACTTCTGGTTGAAAGTTGATTTTATTCAATATTAGAATGGCTGCTCCAGCTTGTTTCTTGGGACCATTTGCTTGGAAAATTGTTTTCCAACATTTTACTCTGAGGTAGTGACTGTCTTTGTCACTGAGGTATGTTTCCTGTATGCAGCAAAATGTTGTGTCCTGTTTATGTGTCCAGCCTGTTAGTCTATGTCTTTTTATTGGGGAATTGAGTCCATTGATGTTAAGAGATATTAAGAAAAAGTGACTGTAACTTCCTGTTATTTTTGTTGTTAGAGGTGGGATTATGTTCATGTGGCTATCTTCTTTTGGGTTTGTTGAAAGATTACTTTCTTGTTTTTTCTAGGGTATAGTTTCCTTCCTTGTGTTGGTGTTTTCCATCTATTATCTTTTTTAGGGCAGGATTTATAGAAAGATATTGTATAAATTTCATTTTTTTCATGGAATAGCTTGTTTTCTTCGTCTATGGTAATTGAGAGTTTTGCTGGGTGTAGCAGCCTGTGATGGCATTTGTGTTTTCTTAGGGACTGTATGACATCTGCCCAGAATCTTCTAGCTTTCATTGTCCCTGGAGAGAAGTCTGGTCTAATTCTGATAGATCTGCTTTTATATGTTAAGTGACCTTTCCCCCTTTTCTTTAGTCCATTTGGTGTTTTGATTATTACCTGGCAGGAGGAATTTATTTTCTGGTTTAGTAGTCTTCTTGTATGTTCATGGGCATCTCCTTCTCTAGGTTGGGGAAGTATTTTTTTTTTTTTATAATTTTGTTGAAGATATTTACTGTCCCTTTAAATTGGGAATCGTCTCTCTCTTCTATACCTATAATCCTTAGGTTTGTTCTTCTCATTATGTCCTGGATTTCCTGAATGTTTGGGGTTAGGAGCTTTTAGCTTTTTGCTTTTTGCCTTTGATTTGACTGTTGTGACAATGTTTAGTATAGAATCTTTTGCATCTGAGGTTCTCTCTCTCTTTTTTTTTTTTTTTTTATAGATATTTTCTTTATTTACATGTCAAATGTTATCTCCTTTCCTGGTTTCCCCTCTGAAAACCAACTATGCCCTCTGCCTCCCCCTGCTCACCAACCAACCGAATCCTACTTCCTGGCACTGGCATTCTTCTATGCTGGGGCATAGAACCTTCACAGGACCAAGGGCCTCTTCTCCCATTGATGACCGACTAGGCCAACCTCTGCTACATATGCAGCTAGAGCCATGAGTCCTCCCCCCCCCCAATGTGTTTTCTTTGCTTGGTGGTTTAGTCCAAGGAGCTCTGGGGGTACTGGTTGGTTTATATTGTTCCTCCTATGGGGCTGCAAACCCCTTCAGCTCTTTAGGTCCTTTCTCTATCCCTTTCATTGGGGAACCTATGCTACATCCAATGGATGACTATGAGTATCCACTTCTATATTGGCCAGGGACTGGCAGAGCCTCTCAGGATACAGCTATATCAGGCTCCTGTTAGCAAGCTCTTGTTGGCATCCACAATAGTGTCTGGGTTTGGTGGTTGTATATGGGATGCATCCCCAGGTGAAGCAGTCTCTGAATGTCCTTTCCTTCAATCTCTGCTCCTCACTTTGTCTCTGTAACTTTTTCCCTGGGTATTTTGTTCTAAGAAGGATTGAAGTACTCACATTTTGCTCTTCCTTCTTCTTGAGTTTCATGTGTTTTTCAATTTGTATCTTGGGTATTTTGATACAATATATCAAAACAATTAGCTTCCAGAACAATATACTAAAGCTTGACCATTAATTGACAATGATAAAGAATATTTTTCATAAATGCAGAGTGAGGGGATACAGAATAGTTACATATCCACCATAAACACCAAAAGTCATACTGGGTAAGACTATTAAGAGTCCATTGATCTGGTAATAGACAGAGATGTTTTGGTTGCAACCTGATTTAGTACATTAGAAAAATTCCCCTTTTATTCATGGAATTCATTTTTTTTAATGTTTTTTGTTCATACTCTTTTTTAATTAGATATTTTCTTCATTTACATTTCAAATCTATCCCCTTTCCTAGTTTCCTCTCTGAAAATCCCCTATACCCTTTCCCCTCCCCCTGCTCCCCAACTCACCCATTCCTGCTTCTTGGCTCCAGCATTCCACTATACTGGGGCATATAATCTTCACAAGACCAAGGGCCCCTCCTCCCATTGATGGCCGACTAGGACATCCTCTGTTACATACGCAACTAGAGACACAAGCTCTGGTGTACTGGTTAGTTTATATTGTTATTCCCCCTATAGGGTTGCAGAACCCTTTAGCTCCTTGGGTGCTTTCTCTAGCTCCTTCATTGTGGACCCTGTATTCCATCCAATAGATGACTGTGAGCATTCACTTCTGTATTTTCCAGGCACTGACATAGCCTTACAGGAGACAGCTATATCAGGGTCCTGTCAGCAAAATTGTGTTGGCCTATGCAATAGTGTCTGGGCTTGGTGGTTGTTGATAGGATGCATCCCCATGTGGGGCAATCTCTGGATGGTCCTTCCTTCTCTCTCAGCTCCAAACTTTGTTGATGTAACTCCTTCCATGGGTATTTTGTTCCCTGATTCTAAGAAGGAATTAAGTATCCACACTTTGGTCTTCCTTCTTCTTGAGTTTCATGTGTTTTGCAAATTGTATCTTG
>NC_034593.1:21457342-21458448 GCF_900095145.1 Mus pahari | reverse complement strand
TTTTTTTTTTTTTTCTTTGTACCCTGAATTCATATATTGAAAGTTCAAGTTTTCATTTTCCGGTATATTTAATGTGATAAATTAAAATTTGTCAAAACGTAATTATTTCCATTCTTTCAAACTCTATTTATTTTGTAACTCAGATCGGTGTAATCTAACTTGTATCATAACAGAAACATAAGGGGAAAGCTACCATGCTTTGATCACAGGTTGTAGAGTGTGTCAAAACACTATGCTTCTTAGTTTTATGATCTATATAGTTCATATGAACTATCAATGATTTCACATTTTTTCTATTTTGAGATTTTTTTTAATTAAATTTTATTGCATTATGATGAGAAGAGATACATAATTTTAATTTACCTGAATTTGTTAACATTTAGAAACATATTTTGAGTAAATAGACTTAACATCACATTCTTCTTTTCCTTTTGTACCCCAACTCCTTCCAGAGACCTCCCTTCCATACCTGCCATACCTTTAATTTTTTATCATATTCTTTAAAATTTGTAAAATATTATGACAATAAAAATGAGTATTATAAAAGTTGTATAATATAAAACAATCAATTGATCACTCTTATGTAGATGCTTGTCTACAGCAATTCTGAAAGTACATATGTTTTTCTCAATATAAATTTTAAATAATTCCAAATATATTAGATGTATATTTTAAACTAATATATTACTACTGGTGTTTTTAATGAACATAAATAGATAAAGTCTTTTGTTTCTTTGTTTGTTTTGTTTTTAGAACATGCTAACCACCAGTTGAGTCAGCACCATTTGTTGAAAATGCTGTCTAATTTCCACTGGATGGTTTTAGCTCCTTTCTGAAATATCAAGTGCCCATAGGTGTATGGGTTCATTTCTGGGTCTTCAGTTCTATTCCATTGATCTACCTGTCTGTCACTGTACCAGTATCATGCAATTTTTAATACAATTGCTCTAGGTCAGGGATCATGATTCTACCAAAGGTTCTTTTATTGTTGAGAATAGTTTTTGCTATCCCAGGTTTTTTTTGTTATTCCAGATGAATTTACAAATTGCCCTTTCTAACTCTGTGAAAAATTGAATTGGAATTTTGATGGGGATTGCATTGAATCT
>NC_034593.1:21445793-21456277 GCF_900095145.1 Mus pahari | reverse complement strand
AAATTGGTCTCAAGTTCTCTTTCTTTTTTGGGTCTTTATGTGGTTTAAGTATCAGAGTAATTGTGGCTTCATAGTACGAATTGGTTAGAGTACCTTCTGTTTCTATTTTGTGTAATAGTTTGAGGAGTATTGGTATTAGGTCTTCTTTGAAGGTCTGATAGAACTCTGCACTAAACCCATCTGGTAATGGGCTTATTTTTGTTGGGAGACTATTAATGACTGTTTCTATTTCTTTAAGGGATATGGGAATGTTTAGATTGTTAATCTGATCCTGATTTAACTTTGGTACCTCATATCTGTCTAGAAAATTGTCCACTTCATTCACTTTTTCCAATTTTGTAGACTATAGGCTTTTGTAGTAGGAGATGATGATGTTTTAGATTTCGTCAAGTCTCTGTTGTTTTGTCTCCCTTTTCATTTCTGATTTTGTTAATTTGATACTGTCTCTGTGCACTCTAGTTAGTCTGGCTAAGGGTTTATCTATCCTTTTGATTTTCTCAAAGAACCAGCTCCTGGTTTGGTTGATTCTTTGAATAGTTCTTTTTGTTTCCACCTGGTTGATTTCAGCCCTAAGTTTGATTATTTCCTGCCATCTACTCCTCTTGGGTGAATTTGCTTCATTTTGTTTTAGAGCTGTCTGGTGTACTGTCTGGCTGCTAGTGTATGCTCTCCCCAGTTTCTTTATGGAGGCACTCAAAGCTATGAGTTTTCATCTTAGGACTACTTTCATTGTGTCCCATAAATTTGTTTATGTTGTGGCTACATTTTCATAAAACTCTAAAAAGTCTTTAATTTCTTTATGCATTCTCTGAACAAATTATCATTGAGTTGAGTGTTGTTCAGCTTCCATGTTATGTAGGCTTTCTATCATTTATGTTGTTATTAAAGATTAGCCTTAGTCTGTGCTGATCTGATAGGATGCATGGGATTATTTCAGCCTTCATTCATCTGTTGAGGCCTGTTTTGTGACGAATTATATGGTCAATTTTGGAGAAGGTATTATGAGGTGTTGAGAAGAAGGTATATTCTTTTGTTTTAGGAAAAATGTTCTATAGATATCTGTTAAATCCATTTGTTCTGTAACTTCTGTTAATTTTACTGTGTCTCTGTTTAGTTTCTTTTTCCCTGATCTGTCCATTGATAAGAGTGTAGTGTTAAAGTCACTATTACTGTGTGCAGTGCTATGTGTGCTATGAGCTTTAGTAAAGTTTCTTTTATGAATGTGGATGCCCTTGCATTTGGAGCATAGATGTTCAGAATTGAAAGTTCATCTTGGTAGATTGTCCCTTTGATGAGTATGTGAGTATGAATTGTCTCTTACTGTTTTTTTTTTTAACTTTAGGTGAAAGTTGATTTTATTTAATATTAGAATGGCTGTTCCAGCTTGTTTATTCGGATCATTTGCTTGGAGAATAGTTTTCCATCCTTTTACTCTGAGGTAGCATCTGTTTTTGTCACTGCAGTGGGTTTCCTATATGCCCCAAAATGTTGGGTCCTGTTTACATAGCCAGTCTGTTAGTCTATATCTTTTTATTGGGGAATTGAGTCCACTGATATTAAGAGCTATTGCGGAAAAATAATTGTTGCTTCCTGTTATTTCTGTTGTTAGAGGTGGGATTATGTTCATGGGGCTATCGTCTTTTGGCTTTCTTGAAAGATTACTTTCTTGCTTTTTCTAGAGTATAGTTTCTCTCCTTGTGTTAGAGTTTTCCCTTTATTATCCTTTGAATGGCTGTTTTTATGGAAAGACATTGTGTAAATTTGGTTTTGGTATGGAATACTTTGTTTTTTCCATCTATGGTAATTGAGAGTTTTGCTGGGTATAGTAGCCTGGGCTGGCATTTGTATTCTCTTAGGGTCTGTATCTTCCATCTCTTGTATTCTGTTGGTCATGCTTGCATCTATGACTCCTGATCTCTTTCCTATATTTCCTAATTCCAGGGTAGTCTCTCTTTGTGATTTCTATTTTCTGTCTTTTTCCGTTTTTAGGTCCTGATTGGTTTTGTTCATTTCCTTAGCCTATTTTATTGTGTTTTCCTGTAATTCTTTAGGGGATTCTTGTGTTTACTGTTTAAGGGCTTCTACTTCATTACTTGTGTTCTCCTATATTTCTTTAAGGGAGTTATTTATGTCCTTTTTTTTAATTAAATATTTTCTTTATTTAAATTTCAAATGTTATCCCCTTTCCTGGTATCCCCTCCCAAAACTCCCTATCCCTTTCTTCCTCCCCCTGCTCACCAACCCACTCACTCCTGTTTCCTCGGCATTGCATTCCCCTATATTGGGGCATAGAGCCTTCACAGGCCCAAGGGCCTTTCCTCCCATTGATGACTGTCTAGGCCATCCTCTGCTACATATGCAGCTGGAGCCTTTGTTGCACCATGTATGTTCTTTTTTTTTTTTTTTTTTTGGTTGTTTAGTTCCTGGGATCTCTGGGGTTACTGGTTAGTTCCTATTGTTGTTCCTCCCATGGGGCTACAAACCCCTTCATCTCCTTGGGTACTTTCTCTAGCTTCTAAATTTATGTCCTTCTTAATGTCCTCTATCATAATCATGAGAAGTTATTTTAGATCCAGATCTTGCTTTTCCAATGTGATGGTGTATCCAGGACTTGCTATGGTGGGAGAATTGTGTTCTGATGATGCCAAGTAACCTTGGTTTTTGTTACTTATGTTCTTATGCTTGCCTCCTGCCATTGGGTTATCTCTACTGCTCTCTACCCTTGCTATATCTGATTAGAGCCTGTCCTTCCTGTGATCCTGGTTGTGTCAGAACTCCTTAGAGTCCAGCTGTTTCTGTGGTCCTGTGATTCTTGGATCATGTGATCCTGAGATCCTGGCTTTGTCAGAGCTCCTGGAAGTCAAGTTCCCTCTAGGACCCTTAGATCCTTGTGTGACCAAGCTCCTGGTATTCTGGGATCCTGGAATCCTGTGATCCTGGGTGTGTTATAGTGTCTGGGAGTAAAGTTTCCTCTGGGTCTTTTGGAACTAGATGCAAATTTCTCACCCAAGGTCTGCTCAGACCAGAAGGAACTGTGGCTATGGGTCAGATGGGGGTTGCTGCATCCCTTGATCCCACTGGTCCCAGTTATTCCCAGTGTTGGGACAGATGTTGTGTCCTCCTCACCTCTGATCCTATTGACTTCTGACTTTTTATGTAGCTAAAGCCCTTGAATTTCTGATCCTTCTGCATCTATTTTCCACATGCCTAGACTGTAGATTTGTTTCACTTTGCCTGGTTTTATACAGTGCTAGGGATAGTACCCTGGGCTTTGAGCTTATTAAGCAATACTCTACTAGCTTCTGTACAACCCAGCCCTTGAAGACAATTACTTTTTTCCTGCTCAATATTGTTTGCTATGTGAAGCTTTCCTGGGCATTTTTAGGATGTCCTTCTACTGTCTGAAGCACGAAAGAGCTACTTACATAAAATTTCAAGGAAACTTCAACATTTACTATATTCATAAGAAAATTACATAAGATTGCTCTTGTTGCTGTTATATGTATCAGTTAAAATAACAGCAGAAATGGAAACCAATTCAGAATGAACATTTAAGGCATAATTAAAAGCATTTAGTACCTCATCTGCTTTCAAATTAGGCAAATTCAACATACCTTGTGATTAGGTATTGACTTATGTGATTCTCTTGCACTCTAATACTATCAGTGCTATTGTTTTGTGTTGTGATAACGTTTTTCTCTGCTTATATTTTCCAGCTCTCTGGCTACCCAGGTTCCTTAACACATAATATTTGGTACTGATTTCCTTGATAACCAATTCCATGCTTTTCCATATTTTCAGACTTTCTACTGCTTCTGCTTTCCACTATCTCTGCAATCACCCAGACAAGCACAGTGAATGGAGTGTCGTTTTAGTCCACCTTTCTGACAACATGTAAGTAACTGGTCAAGATCATTATCATAACACAGAGAGACTTTATGCCTCAATTCTCTAGGACTTCCAGGGGAAGGAAAGAAGCCCTGCTTTAGTCTGGAACTGTAGGTGGTAGGTTCCCAATACCAATAGTAAGAGCATGTGTGCTAGGAATAGTTTCCAGAGTAAGATAGGATGAGAGAGAGAGAGAGAGAGAGAGAGAGAGAGAGAGAGAGAGAGAGAGAGAGAGAGAATATTCTGTGGGAATTAACCAGAGATCCATGGAACATCTTAAGTATCTCCAAGTATTTGGCCCCAGTGGTGTTAGGGACTTCCTACAGACTCCCAATTGTTCAATATCCCACAACTTTTGAATAATGATATTTCTGAGACCATGTCTCCAATACATAATACATAATATAATTAGAGATATAGACAGGCTAGCTCGACAATACAAAACAGTTGGATTTAAAAAGTTTTTTTTGTTGCATATAATTTGTTTTATCTTTTATAAATGTCTAAGTTGGTAAAGGTCCATAGGAAAAGTAGAGATCTATTCCATAAGTTGTCTATCTTTTCAAGTTTGTTTTGCTCACCCTAGAAGGTCTTTATTCCTTTGGTTTAAATCACCACATGTCCAAACACATGCCTACATCCCAGTTTATAGTCAGATGAAAGAGATGTGCTAGACAAACAATGCACCTTTCATGTCATTACAGAGAATTTACATGTCATTCTTACTACTTCTGTCTTCCATTTAATGCAGAACTAGCTGCAAGAGAGTCTGGATGGCCACTTGTATTAAGGATAGTTCTAATCACTGAAAAGAATTAGGGGTAAAAATGAGACTTTGCCACCACCTGACTGATTCTTAAATTAGCTTCCAAGTTTATGTTGGCCTTTCAAATTCTTGTTCATTCATTTGTTTGAGGGAGAATATCAATTCTTTCCATGTAGCCCAACATGGTTATGAATTCACTATGTGGTATAGACTAGGTTTGAACTTACAGTGCTAACTTAGTCTCTCCAGCACTGTATGAGACTAAATGTTGTTATTTGTTTTTGTAGAGATGGGATCAAATCCAGGGACCTGAGCATTCAGAGTATATACTGAATCACTGAGTAATACCCTAACTATTTGTCCAATTTCTGTCTAGTCTCTGTTCCTAACTCATTTCTTTTTTAATATGATGTGTCTGACATTTGTTATTAACATTACAACATGTTAATAACATGTTGACATTGAGATGTAGGATTTTTAAGAGATACTTATACCTGATATATTAGTAATTATCTTGATATTATTTTTGTATCATTTACATTAATTTATACTCCTGATGAATATAAATGAACCAATTATCAATAGCATTGCTCCTATCTAAGTAAATTTTCTGCAAGCATTATCAATGTATTAGGTACCGTAGTGTTCTCTCCAGAAGAAGTAGGACTCGATAATTGCTTATCTTTCTTGCAAAAGGTCTAAACATTTAGTTGGAGTTAATCCAAAGCATAGAGCTTCAAGGGCCTGTTCCAAAGTTACACAACCTCAAAAAGATTGCATAGAACTGTCATCTTCTTTAAGTCCTAGAAAAGTCCTTTCCATGAAGATTACAGATTACATTAAAAAAGCAAATCTACTTACTATAAAGATCTTTTTCATTCAATAAGAGAAAAAGCTTAGTAAGTCAAAGACAGTTAAGTTGTGTATCTTTGCATATGCCTATAGTTCTAGTTACACAAACTATTGAGCCAGGACGAATACACAAGCACAGGAGTTAGGGCTAGCCTGGGCAACATAGATAAACACCATTTCTTTTTGCTTTCGAACAATGGCTCGTGCTTCAATTAAGGCTGTTTATGCATCTGTTGGAGCAGTCATGGAGCTGTGATGCATGGAGCAGGGGCCTGGCATAGATGTAAAAGTAAGCCCATAGGGGTGCCTTTGGGCCCGTCATCCCACCTGCTCTGCCCCTGTAAGGCCCTGCACCTTTGATGAAAAAAGTCAGCAGTAAACTCTAGGGGATGCCATTGCAGTTCTCGTCTTGTTGCTCCACATAATTCTCTGCTGGCCCTTGATGTACAAGATCTCTTCAGCCCACAGTTGCTTGGTTGCCACTATTACTCTTTTTCCCCTCTTTCCATGGCGAGGCTATGAATTTTCTGTAATTGTACCTTCCTTCTGTTTCCATTCTCCTTATAAATTCTGCCTTAAAATGAATGCTTTCATTTCTTATGCTACTGAAGCTTAGATAATTTTTCCTATCCTGTGTCCTTGTACATCCCTTAAGCCCAGCTTTCCACAGGGTGATTGAGCATGAACAAAAAACAAGAAACAAAAAAACAAAACAAAAACAAAAACATTTTCTCTTCCAGCTTCCACCAAGGTTATTCCTGTCTTCACTGGAGAAGTCATCAGAATAAATTTTGTGACTCATGCCTCTATCACTAAATCTCAAAGAACTTGTGGACTCTGGAGCCTTTGTTTATTTCTTGAGCTCTCACCAGGATTGCCCTTAAAACTCCTTTAGCTCATGGAAACAATGCCTTTCCTACTCACTTCGAAACTGTTGTGTCATCTTCCTGGCTCTGTAACTACCAACACATGTCTGCTCTTCTGCATTCAAAGGGCTCTGCTCTCAGCCTCCGTCTTCAGTCTTACTTCATTTTCAGCTGTTATACCAAAACACTACAAATCAGATAGTTTATAAAACATGGAGGTTTATGCAGCTCCATGTGTTTGAAGGCCCTGGCATCTGCGGGAGGGGTTGCTTTTCACAAGGTAGCTCACAGAAAGACAGGGTAAGTGTGCTTGCTAGTTCAAGGTTCTTCTCTCCTTTCATGCCACTGAGAATGACAGTCCTCAAGACCTATTATAATCCTGCTTACCTCCCAAAGTCTCCCTTCAGATGCCACTGGAATATGAATTTAGGGCTCAAATTTTCATCACATGAGCGCTGTAGCAGTAGAGAAGTATCATTTAATAAGAAAGATCAATAGAGTTCCAAGGAATAAGAAATAAATGATCTAATTCACACATGCACTCTATTAACACACAGTCTTTCTGTAGCTTTTCTCCACATAAGCAACATTTCCCTAAGCAGCCCCTAACTGGGCATCTAAGAATCCAAGGAAACTCTGATACAACCCTCCTGGCGTTACTATCAGACACCAGGTAAAGGGCTTAATCTCGTAAACATACTTCCACTTTAGAAGCCCAGGGTATAACTTGTGCCTCTTATTGACCAGCCATACATCAGGGTTCCCACAACCCCTCATGGGGACTGAGGAAACACTTTTTGTGTGATTTGTGGTTTGTTAATGTAGACTACAATGAATAGTGCAATGAACAACAGGCTTGGAGAGATATGCATGGTGGCATGGGGGAGGGAGGGAGAGGCCTCTCTCTGTGTGCCAGATGACAGCCTCCTCATTGCATGACTTTCTGGAAAGTCTCTGGGGAATTTTCATGAAATGGAGATGCCAGACTTATCTAAGGCCATAAACAAACTCCGACCTTCTCTCTCTCCAGGTCAGGATGAATCTGAAAGTCCCAACGCCTTAATTATTTGTTTCCTTTTTTAATCCTATGCCCACCCCATATCCTAAAAGTTATGTCCTCCTCCACCAGCCATTTTACTTTGTATAAAAGGTACACCACTTTATAGATTCCCAGAGTGTGAGAAAAAAAAGACATGAATGTGAATATGTATTGGGGATTATAAACAATATTAATCACAATGTCTCATGTTGTCAACAGATCAAAGGAGAAGAAAGATTGTCATATATTAAACACAAATAAATCAATGAAATGATTTCAGGGAGATAGCTCATTTGGTAAAGGGCTTGCTCTACAACATGAGGACCTAGATTTGATCCCAGAACCTACATAAAAGCCAGACATAATGATTTGTGCCTGCAAAGCCAAGAATGGAAAGAGAGAGGTGGAATGATCCCAGGGTCTGCCTCACCAGTCAACCTACTATAGGGAGAATTCGACATTCAGTAAAAAGCTCTGCTTCAAAAAGTAAGGCAGAGATTGAAGGAGGAAGAGACCTACCCTCTGGTTTCCACAGGCACTAGCATACGTGTGCATCTGAATCCCTACTCTGGAGCATACACACACACACACACACACACACACACACACAGTACCATCCACCTACCACAGGCCCACCATGTGCATACTATGTGCTTAATGCACGCATCCTGAATGCATGCAGTATTACAAAGCTCAAGGATTCTTTTTTTTTTTTTGTCATGAAAAAAAGAAAGTCAAGCATAACTCTGCCCTTCTCTGACACAGACCAGTTTCTCTCAAACTTTGTATTTGTCAAGGCATCAGAGCCTGCTAACATGCACGCCAATGCTCTGTTCCCAGCATTACTGACTCAGCAAATGTGGCAGAGGTTAGGGAATCTTCACTTCAGTCACGTTCTCAGTGGAATGGAGACTGCGCCAGGAACTTAGTGTAAAGAATCATGACTGCAGAGAAAGGAATCTTGTATAATCGGTATTCTGATTGTTAAAGAGTAATCACAGAGGAAACGGCCAATTAAAAAAATGACCCAATCAGAATTAGTACCAGCTAAAGGTATTAGCCACCTGGTTTATAGCCACTGACAATGTGGGGACTAGATGCTTGTCATTTCCCTGGTCACTTGACTGCCTCAGTTTACTAAGGGAAAGCCCTTTGGAATCATTTTTGCCTTCCTACATACTTGTCAACTGCTTTCTGATCATAAACTTAATTTATGTATAATTGTCCCCATGTCAAGAGTTCTCTAAGGCTTCTGCTCCAAATTTACCTCTAAAGCCAGTGAAGAGCTAATTTCTACCATGGACTTTTACTTTCTTTCTAGAACAGACCATGAAGGGCTTTTAAATGTCAAGTGATACTGTTTTCTGCTCAATGACATTAATACTTTCTTTTCATTCTGAGAAGAAAAAAAAAAAAACACAAATATTAGTTCTAGAAAGTAACTCTCCCCACATTGTAGTTATGATAATGCTTCCTGAATTCTAGTGTTATGCATAGATTGTGAGATCACCGGAGACCATCAGGAGTCTGACTCATATGCAAAAGCAAAGAATCCTTGTTAAAGGCCAAGCTCAGACCCACTAACCTCTCTAGCACAGTGGACCGTGAGTGTATAATGCCCTGAGCTGGTACCAGCCTTGCCTATTTATCATGGTTGTTGTAGCAGGGTAAAGGACTTTTCATCTTGGCAGTTAAATGATTGGTTGATATTTGCTTGACACACTTTTATTGGCAGTAATAATTCCAGCTTGGTATTAACAATGTTGCTAGCTTAATCAATCTACTTTAGACATTAGGTACTTTCCCCTTGTTGCTAGGAGTGGAGTGGCTATGTGCTTGGGGAAATTGTGATTGTTTCCAAGGTAACATGACTCCTGGAACAACTTGGGGGTTTTACCAGTTGCTGAGTTCATTCCCAGGGCAAGATAATCATAAAATGGAGTCTGAAAACAAAATGGAGTTTGTAATGTTAAACTGGGCCTTTAACCAGCTGTGATTGTCAGTTGGTCATCTGAGAAATCATGTGGAAGGATACAGACATGTGACAATGAAGGACACCAACCAGCACTCACCTACTTAGTTTTAAATTAAATACCAACACATTCCATTGTATCTTGTTGATTTCTAGAGTTTTTTTTTTTCTGCTCTGGCTTGTGGTTCCTTGTCTCTAGGATGAGTGTTATATTAAGTTAGATAAATAGGGAGAAAACATGAACTTTTTATTGCTCTTTAACAGTCTATGAGTTAATATTTATGCATTTCCTTTCCTCTGAAAGTATCCCAAAAGCCTAATTCATAAATCTTCAACAAGCAGTGAGAGGAAACTGAGGCACTTGTTATTCTGAGGTTCCAACACCTCTCACAAATGCAAACCACTATTACTAATTAATATTGGCATCATTACTGAGTGCCTTACTTTTAGTTGTGAAAGGATAGTTTACATATACGCACCACATTGCTGATATCTGCTCTATGCAGTTGTCCCTTGCTATCCATGAAGTCTGAGTTCAGTGACTGTCCTGGAAACCAGGTTTTCTATAAAACAGCAGGAGCTTGCATCCTATCTGCACACAAGTTCCCATATGGAACATCATCCCCAATATCATGTCAGTATTACATGGATATTATACGATCCTACTCAGGATAAATAAAATAAATAAATAAATAAAATTCTGGGATGAGGGAGGTTGATGAGTGATTAAAGCTCTTGAAATGTAAAAATGAAAACCAGAGTTTAAGGTCCCTGGAACCCACATTACAGCTGCCAGGCCCACTTGTAAAACCGGCTTCGGGAGGCAGAGAAAAGCTATCCCCAGAGCAAGCTCTCTGGTGAGGCCAGCCATACCAGTAGCTCTGGGTTTGCACAAGAGACCCACAAGAGACTGTTTCTAGATATCGGCCTAGGCTCCCCACATGTATGCCCACATGTACACATGCACCCTTGCATATTCTCTAGTTACGCAAACATGTATACACATACATACACGGGGGAGAAGGAGGGAGAAAGAGAGGGAGGGAGAGGGAGAGAGAGAGAGGGAGGGGGAGGGAGGGAGGGAGGGAGAGAGAGAGAGAG
>NC_034593.1:21424569-21445208 GCF_900095145.1 Mus pahari | reverse complement strand
AAAAAAAAAAAAAAAAAAAGAACCAACAACAACAAAAAACGTTACAATATGGCCACTCAGGTAACTCAGTAGATAAAAGCACTCTGAGCTGCCTGAGGCTGTGAGGTCAGGGCCTGGAACCCACATACTACAGAGAGAAGCTACTTGAGCCAGCTGTCTTCTGACCTCCGTGTGTTCACCTGCACATCCACCACTGTACCGGGAAATGTATACTTCCATGGAAAGATTTCTTTCAGTTCCCTTAGGTTCTTTAGAGCTACGTTTTCCAAACAGAAAAGCCAAAGCCAAAGCGATTTTTGAAATGTGTGTGAATAAATCATTTCCATATTCAAAAGGTTTATTTTGATATCTGTTAAAGGGAACCATGCTGATTCCACGGATAACAGAAATTCTCAATTGTCACTCAGTACTGGGTGAGCTCCTGTCTCTGGATGGCTTTCAAAGCAACACAGACACATTCAACATTAAGTCCATGTTCTTCGGGGCTCCTGGCATCTCAGTGTCTTACCTGACATCCTTCTACCCCCCTGGAAATCGACCTCTGTTCCCCATTCTCTGCATTACCACAGCCCTACATACTCAGAGCTCTCTTTGATATCTCTTGAATTCCCATACCACATCAGTTTCATTCTGACAGATGAAACCTCTAAAATAAGCAGTATGAGGCGCTGAAACCGAAAATAGACTATTATTCCAGGGTTAGGTGCGTCATACCTGCAAATAACCTCATTTATCTCGAGCAACGCACTTAATGCTTATTGTATAAATACCAGCTTTTCGGCATGCTGTATAATACCATCTGTCACTTCTCTTTGTGCAATCCATAATTCAATGGGTCCCTTATTCCATGTTTTGAGATGGAAAGTCCTTGCACATGTCTCTTGATACCATAACAAGAATTCGGGTAGATTATGAAAGTGATCTCAAATATCATCCCAGATGAAATCTTAAAGCAGGTTGAATGAAGTGTTGGTTCTGTTGCTAAGATATGTATTGAAATGAGCTAGGTTCACTGGTATATTTCACAAACTTCATCTAAAGTATATTTTAAACACAGTGGTCTAGAAAGTGGGCATGCCACGGCTGTGACTGTCAGCGGAGTGTTTGGTTACACAACAGAGAGGTGGCGGAAGCGGGAAAAGGGGGACAGGAAACAGCAATTTTGAACACGATGGTGGGAAGGTAGTGTCAGTTTCCTCCCAAGATGTTGCTTTAACCGCTTTTGCCCAGATTCGAATAAAGTCTTGATTAAATTTTTGTTTCAGAGGGTGTGGGTTCAGAATATACATAGCTTAGCATACACACGTTTAGATGAGCAGAATTTTGTTGAGTGAACACACTAGCAAGTCAGGAACCCCCCCCCCCCATAAGCCAGGTCCTACTTTGTACTGATTCAATCACATCTGGAGAGAAGGCTTCAGTCGCCCCCTTGGTGAGCTGCTGGGTTCTCATCCTCAGGGCAGATTAGCTGACTGGTTTGCTGGGGAGGGTAGGAAGGCACAGGCTCCTAAGGAATGGCGCTCAGCTTCCTGTACTTGCTTCTGGAAACTGTTTTGTTAATTCTTCTCAGCTCCTTCTCCCCACGCTTACAAAATGACCATTGTTTAATGAATTCTTTCCTGATATGGCTGGTTAGCTTTATGGTAGTTTGTTCATCTGGTTAATTTATTTATATTTTGTCATACCTCGTACTTACAAAACTATAAAATGGACACTGTTCTTCCTTGTGTCTACTATGCTGCCTGACAACCAAGGCATGAGGCTGATTTAGATATAGCTTCATGGTTATTGTACTGATTTCTATCTCCAGATAAATGCTATAATGAATTTGCTATTTAAATTTTTATTTTTATCACATGTATGTTTATTCCTAAATAACATGTAATATCACTTTGTATATTTTAGTATCATATCCTATATACACACCTATATACCCTGGCAGTTTAGTGCTTCCACTAATAACTATATATATATATATATATATATATATATATATATATATATATATATATATATATATACACACACATATTTCTCCCCTACATGAGGCTACAGGTCATTCATTTTTCATTGCTGCATAACATTTCATGACATAACTTCACTACACTTTATTTGCCCATTCTCATATTGATAGATGTATATTGTTTTACTTTTGAAATTTTGTTGTTATTTCAAACAAAGTTATTGCAAGCATTTTTGTGCTTATTTCTTTGTGCGTTGAGCAAGACTTTTAAAGGTCATATAATATGCTGTGGAAATTGCTTTTTGTAAGCTATGTCTCTTTTTCACTTACAAAATATTGAAAAAAATTGAACTCCAAACCTTCTGATGCTAATCTACACTTTTACCAGCAGCTTGCAAGAATCCCTTGTGTTATGCCGTTACTAGCAATGGCCAATAGTCTTAGCCAAGCTAGAGGGCACAATCACATTAACTGTGAGTTTTCATTAGATGTTACTAACTATTGCACATGTAAAATTTTCCCTGTAAACTGCATCACCATAAGTTTTTGTTTCTTTGCTGATCTGGAGCAGGCATTTTTGATGAATTCTGTGCAGTAAAACGTGAGGCCATTTTAAGAATAAATATCTTCTTTTCACTGTGATAGTTTGTTAAAGGCCATGACTGACCCACGACTACTTATGTTTCTATCTATGTATGTATCTGTGTATGCCTTGGGTCAGTGTATGTCTCTTGCCTTCCCAGAAAGAATGTACAGAGACAAAGCCTATTTCTCAAGATTTTACCTGAGCTAACATAGGAGAGACTTCTGTTCTTTTCTTTAAACTCTACATACAGTCTTAGATAACCTGCACCCTACATACATCCTGAGAAACTCTGCACATTGCTGTAAACCATCAGGCTGGTGTGAGATGGAATGGACCAGGTCTAACTAAGCTTCAAATTCAATAGACCACACAAAGATATAGCAATAGGAGGGTAGACTCAGCAATTACATAAGAGAGAGAGAGAGAGAGAGAGAGAGAGAGAGAGAGAGAGAGAGAGAGAGGAGAGAAGGGGAGAGGGATAGGGAGACAGGTAGAGGAAGAGATAGTCAGAGAGGCACACAGAGAGAAACACTCAGGATTCTTCCTCAGCCTTCCCACCACTGGGAATATCCTGCTGCCATGCCCTGCTGAACAATTTTTATTTAATATGCATCTGTTCATTTTCACTATAATTTGTGAGTTTTGTTTCTCGTGTAAAAGCTTTACAGCTCAAGGATTATTAGGATAGTCTCCTGAACGTTTTACATATGTTACATTTTGACCTAAACACAAGAGGAATCCATTGTGTACATGATGTCAGAAAAGGACATCTTTTCTTCTCCATATGGACAACAAATTTACCTGAAGCCTTTTTGGTGCTCAGATTATTTCTAGATACTTGTATGTAGCCATTGCAAGTTCTTTGTTCTCTGCTACTATAGACTGAATGTAAGGCTACAGCATGTCAGTCGATTTATGAGCTCTGGGTTATTTTATATCCAGCATGGAGGGTTATTTTCCTTTCTTCAGTCAATTTTAATGATGCATTTCTTAATGCAGTATAAACTAAGCCTATTGTATCCACTTAATTTGATGAGTTTTGAAAAATGTTTCATTCATATCACTAGCACAGTTAAGATAAAAATATTTATAATATTTCAAAATACCCCTGTGTTGTTTGTAGTTCATCAGCCACCCTTCTGGCCACAGCTGATCAACCATCTGACTTCTTTCAGTCTAAACCACAGTGTACCCTAAATCCTTCCTCTATGTTTTCTCCTCTTCCACATCCTCTTCCTCTATTTCCTTTTTATCTTCTCCATCTCTTACAATCCTTCCCTGGATTTCCTCTCCTCCTCCCCTTCCTCTTCTGCTTCCTCTCTCTTTTTATACTCTCTCCTATGTCTCCCCATCTCTCTCTTCTCTCCCTGTCTCCCTACCTCACTCTCTTTCTGTAAGGTACTATGTTAGACATGTTTTCGTTTTCTTGGGTGAATAGTACCCTGTAGTACAATAATTAGAGGACATGCTGATTATTCTACATTGTAAGAAACCAACAAATCAGTTTCCCAAGTGGACACAACACTTAGGATTTCCACTAGAAAACATGGTGATTTTAGACACTCTGTGTCGTCAGCCACAATCGACTTGTCTGCTGAAACATAGCTATTTCTCCGTGTCTACTCATGTGAAATTTTGGATTTAATCTCCATTTTTTTTTTATATATCTGATCATGTTTAACATCTTGTGTATCCAGGGCCTCTCTGTGTGTTTTATAAAGTATGAGTAAACCTTTTCCTGTTTAAAAAAATAGGTTACTTATCCTTTCTCTTGGAGTTCTTGATAAAACTGTTTTAGATATGTGCATTACAAATGTTTTTTCAAAGACTGGTTTACTTTTATTTACTTATTTTTCTTAGCATCTTGAGAAACACAGTTGCTTTTTAACTTTAATGAACCTTAATCAATATTTTACTTTCAACTTGTTTTGCATATTTGAGCTGTCTTCACTTGCTTTAGCAATATAGCTAGTAAGATATCTTTACGTTCATCACAGCCATAAATATTTTATTCCATAATTTCTTCTAGGAAAAAAAAGTGTTTGGCAGCACTGTAACCTACAAGAAGTTGTGTAAAATTTGCTACTTATGTCTTTAGACGCAGTTTAGTATGACTGCAGCCATTTTGACTCATAACTGTGTAGGTAGACCCAGGATAACCCCTAACAGTTTGTTAATTAATTTTTACTGCATTAACATATTAATTGTAAATAGGGCTTTGTTGCATTATAACTTTTCTCTCCGGCAATTTCTCAGGTAGCTGTAAACAAATCTATCAGAGTGGCTGGTAGAGCTTTACCGTTGGATCCTGGATTCAAGGTTGTCCCTGGCTCTTTGATTTTACCTGTAAAACCGCCAAAACATCTTACCTAGGAGGAAAATATTTTTGTCCTGTATACATATAAATTTGTATATACATATATGTTATTTTTCTGATCAAAGTGATGGTTGACTCTTTGATATTAGTTGAAGATCATCAGACACATGTTATCTAGGAAGAAAGCATTTTTTGTCCTATGTTTTATATATATATATATATATATATATATATATGTTTTACATATATGTGTATGTATATACATACATATACACATATATAAATCACTGTGTCAATATAACAGAGACTCCATGTTTATAGAATAAGCTCCATCTCTCTAGTAATCTTCTTTAATTTCTTATCTACTTCTTGCACATAACATAACTACAATCTTAAATATTTTATAGAGTTGCATGACATTATAAATTGTTTGTGCTGGCTAATATTTAAATATTAATTTAATTTTTATTTTATGTTTAATGTGTTTTTGCCTTCATGTATGTGTGTGTGCCATGAGCAGGCAATGCCCTGGAAGCCAGAGGAGGGTGTTAGGGCCTCTGAAATGGAAGCTGTAGACTATTGTTAGACTTCATGTCTGAGGACCGATCGTCGGTGCCGTGTAAGAGAACAATTGCTTCACCTACTTTTCATCACTCCAGCCTCAAGACTAACTGATTTTTAACTATCAATGTGACAAAACCATGGAAAGAGTTCATAATAAGGAATTAATCAGATGTGGCATGCTGTTTAGATTGTGTCAATTGTGTTAATTGATGTAGAAAGACCCAACAATGGTACAGTTCCCTAACCAGCTGAAAAGGCTACCTAAGAGCACACATGTAAGCCAACCAGGACATGGCCATTTATTCTCTCTGCTCTTGTTTGTGGATGTGACACTTTAAATTCCTGCCTCCACTTCCTTAGAGTGCTGGGCAGTAAACTGGAATTCTAAGTCCAATAAACCAAACCGTTCCTTCCCTAAGGTGCTCTTGGTTCTCTTGGTTAGATTATTACATCAGAACAACAGAAACATAATTACAATATGTTTTCAAATTTCAAGTTCCATTTTATTAGTATTTAGTATAATTGATATATGTAGGTTGATTTTTTTTGTGTAGAATGTGCATGTATGTATACATGTTTGCAAATTTATAGGTGGACATTAGCTCAGTCGGTAGAGCATGAGATTCTTAATCTCAGAGTTGTGGATTTGAGCCCACATAGGATGCCAGCTGTAGGGTTGTGTGCCCCGTGTCTGCTCCACCACAGGCATGGCCACTTGGGGAGGCCAAATGCCAGGAGCTTGACTGCACATACCCTATGCCACCTCTGGGGCAGGTGAGGGCTGTAGGAAAGCCCCAAGGCAGTCTGAGATTGTGGAGAAGTCAGAGCTCGTTCATGAGTCCCTAGACAAGGTTAGGGTATAGGGTTCTCAGCTCTTGGATATCCAGGTACCACTGTGAGTTTCTGAAGAGCTGACAGTGGAGTTGGTGCCCATGGGCTTGGTCCAGTCCAGGGCTGGGAGGGGTAGTGGTATAGGTAGGGGTAGGGGAGCTCTGGCTAGTCCCATGGAAATGATCCTTGGCTTGATGGCAAGCTTGGTGTTTGTTGTGGTTGGATGTACAGAGAGGCCTTCTAAGGGAGATTAGATAGCAGTTTTGTAGGCAAAGGCTTTCTCCATGGTGCCCCATGTCAGATCTCTATGAAAAGAGACCATCTGTGGTTCTTAACCCTTTATTGTTATGGCAGAAAATGGATGCTTCTACACGGATGCGTAAAACCATACCTCCCTTCTCAGGATGGGCCTGAGATTAAATGCCTTTTGCAGGGAGGAATGTCTGGGAAGAGAATCTTATTGGTAATGCCCTCTGAGCCTCTAGGTACCTCATTAGCATGGAGAGCTCTGTCTTGAGACTATATGACCACAGGCCATAAATCTGAGGGTAGCTGTGGCTACATGACAGAGGCCTGGTGCCTGGGAGCAGGCAAAGCTCCTACCATCCCTTCAGGGTCTCTGGGGCTTCAACTGAGGACCAGGCTATCTCTCATGGTACCCTGCCCCACCGTGTGCATGCATGTATGTGCATTCATGTGGAGGCCAAATGTTGAAATTAGGTATCTTCATGCATTTTTCTTCATGCTATTATTGAGACAGGTTCCTCACTTGAATCCAAAGCTTTTTGGATTTTTCTAGTGTAGTCAGTTTCATCCAGAAGTCTCAAGTCATGGATTACAGCAGACTTCCTTGTATATCTAGCTCTTATATGGACCTTGGGGATCTGCTTTCTTACCCCCAGGCTTGTAGGGCAAATGCCTTCTCCACTGAACCATCTCCCCAGCTCACTTATGCTGACTTCAATCCTACATCTTTATTTAAATTCACATAATTTTGAGTAGTTTTAAAGAAGATCCATTAGAACTTTCTATACATGAGCATGCTGTCTGTAAATAAAGACTTCTCTGAAACTCGTGGCTTTCCATTTAGTATTCAGTGGGGTAGTGAGAGTTCATATCCTTATCATTTTCAAGAGCTCAAAGGAAGCAATCTGTTCCACCCTGGGTTGCATGTGAGTTGTTGGACTTGACAGCTGCTCATGATCAGGTACATGAAGTTACTTTCTGACCACAGTTTACTGAGGTTGTATGAGACTGGCCGTTTTGCTGCTTGGTCACAATGCCTAATGTCCTGGCTTCCTTGTTAGTTTTTAATTGGCTGCTCAACATTATCATTTTGCTTTGTATTTGGAGTTTTGAAAGCTTTCATTAAGGGTGCCAGTGTTTTGATTTGTTTTGTTTTCCTCCTGGAAAAATGGTTTGATTATCTGGAAAATGTTTCACCTTCTTAAGGTTATTTTAAAACTTTGAGAGGGTAGTACTGATTAATTTTTCTCCAAGAACAATTTAATTCCACTGCCTAGGTGTGGCTCTCTAGGGTTCCCACTGACTATTCTTATGGTCCTTAAATATTGTACATTTCTGTTGGTCACAGTTGAAATGACTACCTTACTCAGTTAAGCTATTTGAATTACACAGTTTAGCAACCCCTCCCCCAAGTACCTTATAGTCTTATGTAGTTTTATATGCATGTGCAGTTTAACATTTAGCTGCCAACTCATGGGTCTTATGTGCAGGTTCTAAAGGTATGCTTTTATGCATAGTTCCTTATCTCTACAATTTACCCATTCAAATTGCAAGTTTCTTAGACTACATTAATTAAACACACTACTCTTCAGCCAATAAGCCACTATGCTTTGTTCAAGATCATCCCCATTTTGAGATATTCCAGGCTTTTTGTTACACGATTATACAGTTAGGTCTGTCATCCTTATTTCTGGAGTGTTGAGTTGTTCTTCATAGTATCTAGAAGATATGTTATGGATTTCCTCTAATTTTCTTATTTTTTTTCCCTATAAAAAGAATAGTCCAGTTGTTGTTGTAATGAAATTGGAGCAGGACTCTTAACAATACTTTACTTAATTTTATATGTATTTTATTAGTTTTATAGTACATATATATTTGTGTTATCTGTGTGTGTATGTACACATGAATGTAGGAGCCAGTGGATGTTCTGAAATTACAGCTGTTAGTGAGCCACTGTACATAGATGCTGGGAAGTAAAGGAATTTTCTAGTAGAACGTTGTGTCCTCTTTACCAGTGAGCCATCTCCTTGGGCCTTTACTTTTATTTTTAAACAATCGCATTAGGTGTTGTATTTTGTCTTCATCTATCAACAGTCTTGCTAAGCTCTGTTCCTAAATTATAGTAAGTTTTATTTATATTTCCTCAGCATTTTATGAATTTATTACAGTCCTATGATAAGCTGGGCTCCGCTTACCAACTTGAAATCTGATAGATTTTTCTTCTCCTCAAATTAGACAGATAAGATCACTCACATGAAGATGAATAGAAATAGTGGCAACAGAAAACCTAACTGTAACTTTACTTTTTAAAGGTAATGTTGATGGGAAATCAAAACTAATTATGGTAATCATCATTGGGCAGGTGTGTTCGATAATTTGCATCTCTTGTGAATGTATTGCAGGTGAGTGAAGAGGGTCTTAGAGTTCAACTTGTAAAACAACTCTAGGTACAGACATTTTCCTTCTTTTCCCAAGGTGGCTGTAATGAGTCCAGCTACTTGGTGTAGCATTCTCCCCGGCTCTGGGAAAGGAGCTGAAAACGTGGTTCTGATTAATCAACACGATGTATTTATTCACTGTGCTTTCTCTCCTTGGGTCTTAAATTGAGGCTGACCTATTCTGTATGTAGCAAAACTATGTTTCTTCTCCTTTCATCTATTAATGTCATTCCTTCCATTGTCAGGGCTTTTAATAGTGTAGCACATCAGCCCATTTAGAGTAAGTATACCCAATGTGGTCATGACTTTCTATTCAACTAGGACATTGACTGATTTCAATGTGAAGACACACACACACAAACACGTATGCAGCATATATTCATAACAGGTTATGTGCAGCAATACTGTGAGGTTCCAAATTTAAAACAATACAGCAATGGCACTAAATGGCACTTTAGTGTAAAAAGGAGTTGCTGCAAATTGTCATATGTTAACTCTTGAATACTGAAATGGTCTGTGTCATTTCTGAATTCATAAATGGAAGCAAGTTAGACTGAAGAATCTCTGAATGATGGGGTGACAACTTTGCTCTGTACTGAGAACATAATTTAAGGAACACCTCTCTGAGGAAGTTAGCAGAGGCTGGGAAACTATGCTCCCCTTTCATGTTATGATTTTAGTTCCTATGTTTTTCTTTTCTGTTTTAGTTGTTTACTGGTTCAACAATAAACTGAATTGAAAGTCACTATGGTTTCAGTTAATTTTCTGTGCATTCTGAATTTAAATTAGGCCTCTCTCATCTTCCTTCACTGCATACTGAAGTGAAATTGATTTATAATTGTTTTCTGATATGGACTCAGTGAGTGTGTGTGTATGTGTGTGTGTATGTGTGTGTGTGTATGACAGAAAAAGACAGAGACACACACAGAGAGACAGAGAGACACACAGAGAAACAGAGAGACACAGAGAGAATGAGGCATGTGTGTGCTGTACGCCCTCCTGTGGAGGAGAGGAATGTAAATACAAGGCCAGAGGGGGATGTCTGGTATCTGTCATTGCCTTATCATCTTGACACAGGGTCTCTTTCTAAGTCTGGGATTACGCTGGCAATTTGCAAGCTGCTGTAGCCTTGGGCTCTCTGTCCCATAGAGTACTGGGCTTGGAGACACAGGTACTTGCCCGCTCCTGACTTCCTCTAGGGCCGCTGGACCCACACCCAGGGCCGCATGCTTGAGCTGCACTCTTTTGCTGATTTTTCTTCTTTGTTTAAAATTTGTTATCGATTTCAAATAGAACTACTCAGCTCTGTTACCTTGCTATTCTCCTTCATGCTTGTATAGCCTGAAAGGTAAATAACTATTTACTTAATATATTTTTTTAATGATCATGGATTGTTTCAGCTGAAGTTACTGTTGGTAAGTTATAGCTTCCTAGAAAATAATCTGTTTCTGAGTTTTCCATCACATCCAATTTATCTATAGTTTTATTTTATTTATAGTTTTATTTTGCTGTGCTGTCTCTTCTGTTTTTCTACCTTACTCCTCCTTTTCAACCCCCAATTTTATTGATATTCAATATATTTCTCTTGATGAATTCTGACAGAACTTAGTGTCTTTTAGTTCTCTTTCAAAGACACACATTTTTTTTATTTATTTATTGATGGTATTTTTCACTTCTTTGAATGTGCTTTCTTGCATCACATTTTTGCTTCAATATTCTTATGTTTTATTTTGATTTTTCTAGCTTCCCAAGATAATGCCTGACTTAGGCCTCTCATATCCAAAGTATGCATTTTTTAGAAGAGCTTGGTCTTGTAAATTTTCCTGTTTACTTGCCAAGAAGATCTCAAGGGGCACGAGAGCAGTGAGAGGTTTCCCTGTGACTGGAGGAGCTTGACACGCCTGCTCCAAGTGGGTGTCTTTCTAGTCACCGGTTGGCCTCTCCTCTCTGTCTGGTGCTGGGTACCTGCAAAGGTCAGCTTTCACCAGTGTTTGATGGTTGCTTCTAGGTGTTGAATTGGGGAACAATAACGTTGGCCATGTCTCAAGACAGCATGGGCTAGTGTTATTGTCTGAGCTAAAGTTCTCCTTCCCTACATCTTGACACCAGGCCCACATGTCGGGTTCCCTCACAGTAAAGGCAAGTTCTATGCAAGCCTGACGGCCTGAGTTCCATCACTGGGTCCATAAATGTCCAGGAAGAGAGCCTGCTCCGTAAAGCTGTCTTACAGCTTCTACATGAGCACCGTGGAATGCATACTCTCTCCACACACAAATAAATAAACCAAATTTGTTCAAATTTTACTTCATCAAATGTAATAGCAATGAAACCAAAAGCAAAGGAAGTTGAGTATAGATCAGTGTGGCTGAGCTCTGCTAGTACTGCCTACCCTGAGGTATACAAAACGCCAGCCCACATCAGCTTCTCCTCTACTCAGTTCACCAGTTGCCTCTCCTCAAGTTGCTTAATGGTGTGCACACATGTTTTTGTAGGTGAGTGCGGCCGCATGTGCATGTGTAGTGTCAGGTATTGGTCCATGACTTCCATCTTGTTTGAGATAAGGTGTCTTAGTCGATTCCTGTACAAAACATCATAACCAAGAAGCAAGTTGGGGAGGAAAGGGTTTATTCAGCTTACATTTCCATACTGCTGTTCATTACCAAAGGAAGTCAGGACTGGAACTCACACAGGTCAGGAACGTGGAGGCAGGAGTGTATACAGAGGCCACGGGGGGGATGCTGCTTACTGGCTTGCTTCTCCTGGTTTGCTTAGCTTGCTTTCTTATAGAACCCAAGACTACCAGCCCAGGGAGGCACCACCCACAATGGGCTGAGTCCTCCCCCCTTGATCACTAACTGAGAAAATGCCTTACAAGCAGTATCTCATGGAGGCATTTCCTCAAGGGAGGCTCCTTTCTCTGTGATTACTCCAGCTTGTGTCCAGTTTACACACAAAATCAGCCAGTACATAGGATAGCTTGTTTGCCTCTCTGCCTTTGGCACTGTAGCTTGCCTGTAGACTCCCAGGAATTATCTTGCCTCCACTTTCCTTCCATTTCACTCTAGGAGTGCAGGAATCGCACACATATGCAAATATGACTTTCCATGAGATCTGAGACCTGAACTCAAGTCCTCATGCTTGCTCAGCCAGCACTTTGCCACATAGCATCTCCACATCCCAGATTGTTGTGATTTTTCTCTGGTACTCAGGACACGAGTTTGCAGATGTATTTGCCTCTTTTCCTGTTAGTGGATGTTTAGGGACAATGGGAGCTGAGCATAGACCACACATTCAGAATACCTGTGCTTTCATTCTCTGTCAAGCCCAAATGTTTCTAATTTCCTTTTGACTCATGAGTAATTTAAAAACAACAACCATATCTTAGAAAATCTATAATTGGGGGGGGGGGGGAGCCTGGGAGTGTAATTCAGTTGCAGAGGATGGCTAATATGCACAAAGCCCTGGCTTTGTTCCTTGGCGCCTCAGAAATTAAATTGGAATGACTGCCACATGTTCGTTAGGGGTCACTTGTGTGACTTAATGTATTGAACAATGTCAACACCTTCCCCACATCCCTGCAGACAATATGTGCTCTTTAATTTTAGATATCAAAGGGTCTAAGAAGTATTACCGTCTGCCTGCACTCTATTTTGACTCTCCCTTCCTCCTTCAGAAGTTTATATATTAGAGATACATAGGGTCTTTAGAAGAGAATTCAGGTTAAATGAGGTCTGAAACCAATTCAGCAAGTGACTGTGTAAGAAGAAAAGGAGTCATTTTATCTTTCTTCCACTATGTCCAGATACTGTGTTTGTGCAGGTAGATGGTGATAGAATGGAAACCAAGATCAGACTTTATAATGATGCTTACCTTGCTGGAATCTCAACTTTGAACCCTACAGCTCATGATACCATGACTCTTCATATGTGGAATTTTGTCATGGAAGCTCAAGTAGAGAATATACTAATTTGTTAATTATTTTATTGTTTGAATCTTTAATTCTCCCCCTCCCCCTCATTATCTTCCTTCCTTTCTTTTATCTATCTATCTATCTATCTATCTATCTATCTATCTATCTATCTATACATATGTGAACACACAGCCAACCAGACACCCAGACAAATAGGCCCACGCACATGCATGCATACACAGATACACAGACATATGTCTATACAAGACAAACACATGCATAGATACACACATAAATACAAACACACATAAACATATAAACAAACACGTACATACAAACAGACACACACAGAAACATGCATAGACCCACCATACACACACACACACACACACACACACACACATACACACACGAACACACACACATACACACTTCTTTCTTTTCCTGGATCTCTCAGTTACCCAAAGAACTATATTAATTTCTACATGTGATTGTGAATTTGTCTTCTGTAGATGTCTGTCATATTTTTCATTAACTGTTTGGAGATAGACTTAGTGCATATGTATTTTAAAATGGTTAGATTTCTTATAAAATGTTACTTTCAAAATTACAGAGTAAATCTCTTCATTCATGACAAAGGCTTTTGGCCCTGCTAGCTTTGTCTGATACCCATAAAGCCACAGTACCTTACCATTAACTAGTAATTTCCTTGTATATAATTTTCAACATTATAATCATAGTTTATGTACCATTAAGTTTTACTTGTATATCTTGCAATCATTTTATTAACCCCTTCTTGCCAGTTTCTGTATGTGTTGCCAAACCTAATAGACTGTGGGCTTTCCAACTATCTTACTTTTTCTGATTTATATTTTTTACCTTTAAAAAAAGATTTATTTTTATCTTATGTATGTGAGTGTTTTCTCTGCATGTATGTACATGGCCTACTTACAGGCATGGTGTTTGTTGATGACAGAAGAGCATCAGATCCTAGAAGGACTGGAGCTACACGTGATTGTAAGCTGCCATGTGGGTGCTGTGAACTCTACAAGGGTCCTTTGGCAGGGCAGTGTGTATTCTTAACTGCTGATCCATCTCTCTAGGCCCCTCATAGTTTGCCTTTTGATATTCAAATTTATTTCCTTTATATTTCACTTCCTTAACTGTGCAGATTTGGGAATTTAGTAATTTTTAGTGCGTTTTTTAGTAATTTTAATATTTTAAGACCCACGTGTTTGAAACTTCATCCTCATATAAAGGCACTGAGACCTGTTCCTTTCCATTTCTTTCCTGTATTACACACTGCTATTATAATGATGCAGTTCAGGCTTGTTCTATGACCTTTAATCAGCTAATGCAAAGCAAAGCAGTACACGGAACAGTAGAGTGAAGTCAAAGGAAACCCAACTCAACTGTTCTTCCATCAAGTCAAGGCTTCATTTGCATACACACTGTCAGCATTTCTAACCATTTAACTTTAAGTCATTATAGTCTTTAAGTTATCTTTCTTCTTTCTGAAGTCTATTCTTTAGATCTGTCATTACATATAAAATTTTAGGCGGGTTCCTATTTCAGTCGGGACTTTTATGTTATCATTCAATTCCTCTCTGTTTTACTTGCCTATTTTTTCCCCCAAAGGAGTCTACTTTAGCTCTTCATAGGTGAACTTTAATTTAATTGTAACCACTAGGATGTGATTTTTTTTTTCTGTATTTGAAAGTTAATCGTGTGTATGTGTGTGTATGTGTGTGTGTCATGTTGCATTTATGTCTGTGTGGCACATTTATGTGAATTTGAGGGTAGAAATAAGTATGTGGGCCCATACTAAAACCAGAGGAAGAGGGTGGGAATTTTCCTTGTTTGATCTCTTCCTTACTTCCTTGAGACAGGGTCTTTCATGTGCTGGCAAAGCAGGTCATTAAGATCCCTATATCTGCCTACCTCTCCTCCCCAAAGCTGGAGTTATGAACATGTCTGGCATTTTATGTGGATGATGGGAATCAACCTCAGGCTCTCCTGTGTACATAGCAAACATTCTCACTAGCTGAGACATCCTTATAGCTCCAGGTTTATATTCCTATGTTAATGGAGCTTTTTTAAAACGGTCGATTTCTGACCAATTCTTGAATTCATTTTTACATCTATATGCAGTTCTATTAAATTTATTATCTCTTTATTGTCATTTAAATGTACATTGCAATTTCTTACTTTGCTTTCTCCAACTCTTACTTCTGTTCTTACCTGCCTCTGCAGTTCATCCCTCTTAGGCTAGCATCTTTAGTTTCATCCATTGACACATTCTCTACTCATCCTTTCATTCTGTTGTTTCATCAGCTTATTGACTAATAAAGTTGTAATATACTAGTCCTATATCATAATATTTATTTTATTGGATAACAGTGTAACCTTAATCATTTTGTCATGCATTTATTCACTGTTTGCTTGTCATTTATAGCACCACACGAATCTGTAGCACAAAGGCCAGCCTGAAGGAGCCAGCTCTTTCCACCGTATGGATTCTGGAGATAGAACTCAAATTTTCAGACTTGGCAGCAAGTGCCTTGGCCCACGGAGTTGACTCATCTACCTTCAATAGTAATGCATTTTTATTTCAGAAATTTCCATTTTGTTGCGGTTTCCTTAAATCTGTCATGCAATTGCAGTGACATCACACCTCTTTTGCAGTGTTTTCTACAATGTGTTTAATTCCCTAAGCATTTAAACACAGCAGTTGTGTATTCCGAAGATGAGAACTCCGTTCTCTGAGGCTCTATGTGTAAGCATTGTGAGTTTTTCCTGGCAGCTCTTTGCTACAGCATGAATTATGTACATTTGGAGCAACCTTTAATTTCCTGGGAGTTCTGTGGGGGTTACTAAAGCTCGTGGTCAGGTGCATCTTTTCATAAAGGGTTTTCTTATAGTGTTTCCTCCAAGACCTGATTTCTGTCAACAGGAACCTGTTGACATGATAGTACAGAGACATGTTTTAGCAACTTGTTGGGTTTGGATCACTTTTCTGAACATAGCTCATGGACTCTAGCTGCATTTGGGAACTTCTGTTCTGATAAGCCAGTCTGTACACATTTTGAGTCACACCTCGTGTCTCCGTGATGCCACTATACCTGCTGAACTCTCTGAATAGGGCTTCTACTTTATTTAACCTACTCCTTAAATCATCAGGGCTTTTGTGTGTAGGGTTTTGGGGGAGGGGTATGGTTATCTTGTTATGTTTGGTTTGATTTGGGGCTGGGAGATATGGTACACTTTGGATATCTTTCTTTTTGGTTTTGCTTGTTCAAATTCTATTGATAATGTGTGCGTTGGATTAAATGTTATACAGCACAATTGTTTGATGTTCATGGTCAGTTGCACCTTTGGGCATGTCTGTGAGTGTTCTTTGAGACAGAGAGACCTACAGCATCCTCCCATGAGCTAGGGCTTAGAACTGAATTCAAAAGATAGCTGAGAACCTGCTTTCCTATCTCTGATTCTTGACTGCAGATGCAGTGTGTCCAGCTGCCTCATGTCCCCATTTCTTAACTTCCTTGTCATGAAGGACTGTCTCATATAACGGTGTGTCAAAACCAGGTCTTTGTATTTAAGTTGCTTTTTACTGTATTTTTGAGAAAAGTAACTAATATAAAATTATTTTGGGGAACTTAGTCTACTTAATCCACCACGTCTGCCATCATTTAAAAAATGTTTCTGCAATAAATTTCCATTGAGCATGAATTATTTTATAACACTTGACAGGAGGGAAAGAAAAGGCCCAATATTTATTGAGTGACTAGATTTGATAGTCACAGCATGAGTGCTTCAAACAGCGCTTTTAAAAAGTTTGACTATTTGAAAATTTATGTCTTCAGGAATGAGTTGTAGCCAGTAAATTTCAAAGAAAAAGGAAGGTCAGTAAATCAAGAACAATATATAGGTACAGTGGAGACATGGACCTTTCTTTCAGGGCCTTATAACCTAGTAAGTGAGAAAAGAGTATCAAAGACAACACTAAATTATTTCAACATTAATTTATTGCTTTCCAGACAACATTAGTTATACTTTACACTGCCTATTAAGTAGACAGGTGTAATGAACCTTTGACTGATAGGTGGTGTTTTTCTTTCTGAAATGATGGGCTGTCTTCTCTATTTCTCTACACTATGTGGTTTTGAGGAGTTATTTTTATTCAATTGATATAAATTTAATCTTTCACTAAGGAATTTTTCTGGATGAACCCATTACAAACAGAGTTTGCTCTTTTCTAGATTGTTAGTTTCAAGTGACAAGAAGAAGGACATTTAAACATTTCCTTCAACTTACTTTGTTACTGTGTAACTAACAACACTGGCATACAGCAGGCATTGACTGAATACTGAATGGAGAAAGAGTACTCTTTCGGTTCTAGAACTTTCAGAGTTAGCAGATTAAGCCTGCCAGGTGGCTTCAGGAGAGATCTGTACCATGAAGTTGGAAGTGGCCATGTGGGTGATGTTGCCTTTGCAGTGTGTCACTGGCCTTGAGCATACTGTAGTCAATAACATGGGCAAAGTGAAGGTCACAGGCCACTACTTACTGCTTTTGGTCATTCTTGAGATTTTCATCTCTGAAACATTCAGTAAGTTCTGTGTATGTATAGTGGGCAAATCTATTGTTTAAGTAGGGAATATACAGGAGGTGAATGAACATGATTTCTCCAGTGGAAATAGGCATGGGAAGGAAATGGGTGTCATTACAGGTTACCATTCTACCAAAGAGCATTAATGAAGCATTGACTTGGAAGTGGATTAAGTTGCGTGGTCAGCAAACTTAGCAGCTTCCTGATCAATTAGAAGCATTATTTCTATTCAAGATCATCTATAGTCATCTCTGCAAAAATCACCGACGAAACATGCTCCTAAGTGAAGCAGATCACTAACTAGATAGTTACTGCAGTGTAACAGTAGTTTATGGGCCTGTTCACCAACACTGTGTCCTAAACTCCCTGTGGGTGCCCACCATGTTTTATTTGCATTGTATCTCCAGCCTGAGGCACTATGATGGATTAGATTACTATTTAATAAGCGTTTGATGAAAAAAGGTTCACCGACGGCCTGGTCAATCGAGCAGCATAGCTTGAGAGACTGCTTGGGTTTGGCCTTGTTGCATCTACAGAAAAATGAACGTCAAACTAAGGCAACTGGAAAGTCAACTAACCATTCATTTTATTTCGTGCAAACTTTTCCATGTTCATTTGATACTCAATGAAATTTTCTTCTTCAATAACTGCTTAATGTTGAGCAAAACCTCCCTGAGCAGTCCTCACCAAATGTTTCCTATGTATGATATTCTGGAAAATCATTTTGAGAAAGTACATTAATTTTTTTTCAAGTCAACCAAGTGGTTAATATATAAAGACAGCCTTCAGGGGATGGTCCAATGGTAGATATAAAGACAGCCTTCAGGGGATGGTCCAATGGTAGATATAAAGACAGCCTTCAGGGGATGGTCCAATGGTAGATATAAAGACCGCCTTCATGGGATGATCCAATGGTAGATATAAAGACAGCCTTCAGGGGATGGTCCAATGGTAGTTTTGAAGACTGAGGTTTACTTTGAAGTTACTTGCTTCTCCCTTGATCATAAAGGCTTGGAACCCAGTTGTCCACTGTCAACATCCTTTGTACATGTTTCATGGTTATTCGCTGTTCTTTCCACAGAGGTCATAGCAAAAGAGAAAGACTGCCATGCATTTCGTGATGGTAACAAGTCTTTGCCATAGGGGACAGGGCTGGATGTTGGATTGGGTGGCTTCAAGACTGAAGCTAATGCATGCAACTCCATGCCACTCTGGGATGTCCGGGTTAGTGACCCATTCCTTCTGGTCCAGGGAATTCCACCTTTTCTTAGGTTTTGAATTATTCCTTCCTTGTCATACCACATGGACTTCAAAGCAGCATTTACCAAACTCTACTTGTTGATGTTCAAAAAAAAAAAATCTAAAATCTGCTATATTTTTTCTTAAAATAAATTCTATATTTTTATATTTCAATAATATGCTTAATGAACAGTACTGACTTTTCTTCCTTTCAAGCCATGGGGAGGTTTCACTGATTGATGAAATGTTAAACCTTGTGATCTGACTTTATAGAAATTAGAGTTGCTCACAGTTAAAGGATGTTAAATCTTTTCAGCCATAATATGAAACTTCAGCCTCGTGAGGTTTGAATGCTAAGGAAATAACCTCCTTTCTCTGAGTTAACGTGGCCTTTTCTATACACTGTTTTCAAATGCCATATTCAGAGTTATCTGAAACTATTTCTTACTACTAGCAAAGTTCCTCATTTCCGGTATTGGGAAATGTCACTCTAATGGGATAGTCAGCATGTTGGGTATTGTTTTAACTTGTAAGTATAGACAATCCCATGGTGCTATATAGATCAAGATATAAGGAAGTTAGGAGTTCATATACATATAAATAGCCTCAAAATTAGACTTTCAAGTGGAAATTGTGTTTCCACAGTGGTTCCTTCCTGCCTTGTGAGCATGCCAGGCCTTTACCTGTGCTCTACCTTTCTGCCTTGTGCCAGGTCTTTACCATCTTTCTGCTGTTACTTCTTTTTCTTCTTTTGTGCTCTGAAGTTTTTCTCCTGTGTCTTCATTTGACTTGCCCCATTTTCTTCCTTCAGTCTAAGACACAATGTCTCTCAGTTTATCCTTGTCTACCCACTCTAAATTAGTAATCTTAGGTGGTAATATCGACCCAGTCACGCCTATGTTTAGTATTTCCAGAATATTCTTTGCCTCCTTACTTGCTTTCTTTACATTTACACAGACTCTACTCTCTATGAAGGCAAAGCTGCTTATTATTGCTTTCAATCACACTGCTTATCCTGCCCCAATATTGCTCTTAGTAGGATAAAGCATTCAGTACATATATACTCGGTAAGTGAATTCTCTTGAAAGAGTTGTTTTATTTGTTTGGTGGACTGCCTTGATGATAATCTCGCTTTGAAGTAATTACTTTGTTTAGAAAGGCGTGTGTAGTGTGCTCAGTATTCAGAATGAGTAAACGACTGAACATGCATCTTCCCTTGGTTTGTAATGTGCTTAAAACTAATTGCAGCAACTGAGCTTTAGGGGCAGAAGAAGCATCAAGGGTGCATAGTGTTTGCAGCATTGAGATCCAGGTAGCAGTCTTGTCCAAATCTTCTTCTAATGACCTCCTTATAGTTACAGATCCCAAAGAAATGTTTCAGCTGCTTCCTGTATTTGAAATCTGCTTTACTATGCAGAATTCTGTTTTTTATTATAATTGCGTGTATGTGTGTGTGTTTATTTGGGGGGTGGAGAGCTTATTAAAAGGGAATCCCAAAAGGGATGGAACACTTTTTTTTTTATTTATTTTTTTATTAGATTATTTTCTTTATTTACATTTCAAACTCTCCAAGTTTCCCCTCCGGAAATTCCCTATACCTCTCCTTCTTCCCCTGCTCACCAACCCACCCACTCCCACTTCCCGGCCCTGGCATTCCCCTATACTGGGACATAGACCCTTTATAGGAACAAGGGCTTCTCCTCTCATTGATCACTGACTAGGCCATCCTCTGCAACATATACATGCAGCTAGAGCCATGAGTCCTACCATGTGTTTTCTTTGATTGGTGGTCTAGTCCCAGGGAGCTCTGGCGTACTGGTTAGTTCATATTGTTGTTCCTCCTAGGGGGCTGCAAAGCCCTTCAGCTCCTTGGATACTTTCTCTAGCTCCTTCACTGGGGACCCTGTGCTCCGAACATTCTTTTTTTTTTTTT
>NC_034593.1:21381993-21423929 GCF_900095145.1 Mus pahari | reverse complement strand
TTGAGAAAATGCCCCACAGCTGGATCTCACGGGGGCATTTCCCCAACTGAAGCTCCTTTCTCTGTGATAACTCCAGCTGTGTCAAGTTGACAAAAAACTAGCCAGTACAATTCAAATAAAATAAGACCTTGAATCCAGCCGGGCATGGTGGCACATGCCTTTAATCCCAGCACTCAGGAGGCAAAGGCAGGCAGATGCCTGAGTTCGAGGCCAGCCTGATCTACAAAGTGAGTTTCAGGACAATCAGGGCTATACAGAGAAACCCTGTCTCGAAAAATCGAAAAAAAAAAAAAGAAGAAAGAACGAAAAAAAGAACTTGAATCCATGGGTTTAGATCTTTACTTGGAACCTCACCATTTGTGGAGACCCAAGTCATTGGTTGGGGATAGCTTATGGATTTGTTGCTTCCCCAATAAACTAAATGTGTGCACTTACTCTTATCAAATTCTATGGCAGGCAGATCTAATATTTTATAGCTTCTGCAAATACATATAATAATTACTTTTCTAAGACACAGAGATGTATAAAAGCTCAGGCTAGGGCTGTGGAGGAAGCACAGGTGGTGAAGCACTTGTCTAGTATTCACGAAACCCTGAGTGTGATCTGAAGTACTATATAAATGAGGCCTACGATCCCTGCACTCAAGAAGTAGAGGCAGTCAACGGATATGTCTACACTACAGATTCTGGATCTGTGGCTCAGGGAACATCATAGAAGGCAGCAGTGGAGGAGATGGTGGTGATATAGTTATAAGAGAATTGCTGTGTAACAGTATCTCATAGAAATGGAAACATAAAAACATTTGAACAATGCAAGCATCAATAGAGATGCTAATGCAGAAGGGATAAAATCTCCTGGGGTCACACTCCTAAACAAGCAACTACAGGCAACTTGTGGCTCCTGAGAGAGGGAGAGTAAGCCTACCCATATATATATATATGTGTGTGTGTGTGTGTGTGTGTGTGTGTGTGTGTGTGTATACTCACATATATATATATTCAGATAGCAAAACAGATGCAACAAATTATACACACACACACCACAAGTACATATATCTATACTGGTGAGAATCAGGGGAGAAGATGCTGTCAATTTGACACTGAGGGTGAGACAGGGAAGGAACTGCAGATATTTAGGGAACTGATAATTGCTGAAGGGAGGAAAGAGAATGGGGAAAGGGATGTAATTGTATTTTTATTTAAAATGTATAATTAAAAATAAGTGGAGGTGGGGCTAGATCAGCTGTTCAGAGCACTGGCTGTTCTTCCTGAGTTCCTGAGTTCCGTCCCCAGCAACCATAATCATCTGTAATGATATCTGTCATCCTATTCTGGTGTGCCTGAAGAGAGTGACAGTGTGCTCACATACACAAAACAAATAAATATTTTTTTTAAAAAAGAGTTACATAAATAAGTGGAGGCAAGAGAGTCAGAAGCCAAGGCCACCCTCCACTACATTTCAATGTCAAGAAGAGCCTTGGCCACAGAAGACTCTCCTTGTGGCAGTTATTTCCACCTGATGTGAAAATCTTAAGCAATGTCTACTGTGTGAATTATTGCAGAACAATGGCTGTCTCTCTGGTGACTACAAATTCCATCATCTTCTCTACTGGACTCAAATAGTCCTGGAGAGGTGTGAAACCTGTGCATGCTCTCCAGAAATATCTACGTGTTCGTGGCATAGGAAGTGGTCCTCAGCTGCCTCTTCTTACAGCATTTCTGACTGGATGACATAGGTGTATCTGAAAAGTAGCCTCAAAGCATGGGGTTGCGGATCCCTATCTCACAATCTGTATGTATGTTGCTTCCAAAAGCCAGTTACCGACAATATCAATGTTAAACATGATCTGATTGAAAAATAAATTTACAATTTGTTACGATGTCGAGATTTTTGTGCTGACAGTAGTTATCATACTTACCGGCCAGAAAGAATACGATATCATCGTGTGTAATGCACCTGCATGTGCTTATGCTATTATGGTACATATTTTCAGTTACTTTATATGTGAGGAATGTGAAGAGCAGAGTGAAATGTGAAGGGCTGAGCAAACGTCCTCCCATTACAGCTGATAAGTAAAGCAAGTCCAAGGTGTTACCCATAGTACAGGAGTCAAAGTACAGCCCCCAAACTAGTCCTACTGTGTGTTTTCAGCCCCCAAACTAGTCCTACTGTGTGTTTTTCAAATAAAACTTTATTGGGATACTTTCACACTCAGTAATCTGTATTTTATCTCAGATTTCTCAGTTGCTAAAGTATCAGAGGTAAGTACGAGGGACAGAGTCCATACGACTCCTAAAGCTTGAAATGCCTGCTGTCTACCGGAACTGTGCATTTAGTATGTTCTCCTGACTTCTCAGGTTAGCTCTCATAATGGACACAATGGAAAGCTAGGTTTTAATTTTTATCCTTACACCCGCCCCTATTAATTGGAGCACTGGGAATGTTCCTGCTTTGTGTATTTCCTGGCCTCCCAGATACTTTATAAATCACCCCAGTCCCCACTGTTCGGAGACTGACAGAAGCAACTTCTCCTCTTGCTTCTGACATTACCTCGCAGAAGCCTCCAGGAGGCAACTGTTAGGGTAAGGTGGTGAGAAACTACTCATGCCTCGTCTCGCTTCCTTCTCCTCACCCCGTCACTGAGAAGAATAAGCCAACGATTTTTCGCCCTTAGATTCTAGCCCACAGTGCCTGCGCCCTGCCCAGGAGGACAAGGGGTAAGCATTTCTACGAAAGTCGGATTATTTGATTACTTGTTTTTCATCCTTTCTGCCTACAGCATCCCTATTGTTGGTTGGGCCAGTACTGCGCACACGTCTCAGCTAGGAGAGGAGTTAGGGCCAAAGGATTTCTTGAGCTCAGCCTGGACAATGAAGGAAGACCTTACTCATAAAAACATGCGAGCCATGTGTGCACCAATAAGCACGCTGTTGGTGCCCCCTAGATCTTAGCTTTTGCACATTTGTTTGTAGGTCTACATTGTCTTATCAGTTTTCTCCCAGGAGAAGGCACTGATGAACATTAATATGCAAATGTATTTAAATCCTTTATAATTTGTTTCAAAAATCGCAGTCATTAATAATTAAACTATTAATAATCAAAGCTATATTTTCTGTCAGCACGTGTAATCTGACATACAAGCTTGCTGCATCAATGTAAGACAATAATTGGATCTACAAGAGAAGGAAAGGAACTCTAAGTGGCTCATAGCAGGAAATTTTATTCATTCCCTAAAGCAGCCAGCTTTGTATTACTGCAGCAAAACAAAGCAGCTCCTTTGTAAACTACCATGGCTCTGTTTGCTCAGCCAAATGGTGGACAGAAACAGAATCAAAGGATGGACGGAGCCAGGCTACCATCTCATGTGATGTTGAGACAGTCCTGTAAGAACCGCCTAGCAATTGAGCACAAGTTGACTCATGATCTAACCATTGGTCTCATCTCTGGAATGTTAGCCAGTCCCCAACAGCGCCATCCTTCCAGGCAAATCTTCTAGCATGGCAGAACTCTGGAGATAACAAACCACATTTATATTGCAGCATCTCTTCATTGTAAGGTACAACTTACTTTATTAGGTGCTGTGGAGATAGATCAGTAGGTAAAGGTGTAGTGTGTAATTATTAAAAAGCAATCCACACTAAAGCCTGCTATACTCAGACACCATGATCTTCCCTTCACTCCCACTGGGAGCTGCAAACCGTGTTCTTCACAGGTTCCAGAGATTAGCCTACCACTAAACTGCATTTCCCATGCCATCTGGCCTGTGCAGCTAGCTTGCTGAGACTGGCAGCCACTGGCTCTAAACCCCTAACCCCATATAATGAAAACTCCTGAGGCTTGTAATTTATCAGCTGATTTATAACAATAAACCCTCAACCCCCCCAAATGCCCACACAGAAACTCAAAACTCAATTGATATTGATACAAGCAGCACACCTAGATGGGACAAATGTGTCCTGCATGATGCTCTTATCATTCTATGATATCCATAGCTACCTGTGGCTATTTCAGGCCATGTGGATCTTGTTCACCTTCTTCCTTCATCTTCTCTCCATCTCTTCTCAGTCTTTCTCTCTGTCTCTCTGTCCCCTCTTGCTTTCTTTTTCCATTGGCCAATCGCAGATTCTAGCCTTATATTTTACCTGACCCCACCTGCGTACAGACAGCAATCCACATAAAGGCCCTTGAACTCCTAACATACACACAAAATATGGAAATGGTTACATGTGCCTGTAACAATAGCACCAGAGGAGAGAGACATAGAGATCCCCAAAACTCCCCCAAACAGCAAGCTTTACAGTTGGTGAGAGTCACTTATAATAAAATGAGGTAGAAGTGGTGAAGCAGGATACGTGTCATCCTCCTCTGGCCCCAACACATGTCCATTTGGACATGTGTTCTCACAGTACCACATATACATATATCATACCACTACACATGCACACACATTCTCTCTTTCATACCCATACTCACACACACATAGGAAATTGACTTTATCAGATAAAACAAAGGAAACGTCCCTTTTGCATTTATATGAGGAATTTATATCGGAAAAAGCACTAAGTTCTTTTTGAATAGACCACTTAGTAAATAGCAGGCAGAATCAAATGACACTTTTTCACTTCCGAGAATATATCCCAAAAATACTTGAACATCCATGTGGCTTGCAACACTGTTTACAACAACTAAGCTACGTGACAAGCCTATGAGCCTCCATGAGTGAGGAAAGGTACTGTGGAGGTATGTATAATGGATTGTTATCCATCCATAAAGAACACAGCAAGCGTGCTATTGCTACGAGAGTGCAAGCAACTGTAGATCACTGTAAGTTGAATAAGCCAATCTTCCTTGATGCTGCAGCCAAGTCTTTCGTGACTCCTTTCATATGCTGAAGCTCATCAGGAAAGTAGGACATGAATATAAAGGACAGACTACTGAATGTGTAAGATGAAAGGAGCGGCGGGGGAGAGGGGGATGAAATGTGGGCAACACAGGGATGACTGCCATTTAAGAACACAATGTGTGTGAGTGGAGGTGTCACCATAAAACCTGTGCTTTGTATAATTAATGTACAGTTACTAATGAAGAGTGCTGTTAGAATTTGTTTTTGTAATAATGATTTATTCTTGAGGAATTTATGCATGCTGATAATCATATCCACCACACATTTCCCCACCCAGAATATTTTTGTTTAGCACCCATGAACACACTTCACTTCCATAGTTTGTGTCTTCTTTTGTTACCGCTTGATCTGTGCTTCAGCCAACAAAACAGAAGGATGTCTGTCAAAGGACTACTGAAGTGTTTCCACAAATCCGGAGGGACCTCACTTCTTTGTAATTAAACCTTCCGAATCTCCCTCAATTCCCACTTCCATAGTTTTCTATCAGCTAGAAGCTGAACAATTCTGTGTTGTGGCTGCAGAGAAGTGATGATGGAGTCAGAAGGAAGGTTTTCTACTCTCCTGTGAGGAACAAAAAATGCCTTCTTTAGCTTTCTTAAAAAACAAACAAACAAATAAATTGAACTTTCCAGAATATTCTTATTATATGTAGTATCAACTATCTATTATGTATCCTATACTTCTGTGTTTAAGTTACAGCATGTGTTTAAGTTATTTTACTAGCTGACCTGAGGACACATCACCATGGAAATAATTGTGAATCTGACAAAATGTATTCCATAGCCACCTCCAAAATGTATCTTAAAATAATAAAAAGAGTATTTGCATCTTAGAGATGTGTCTTGATTTTGGTTCTATAGACTTTGGTTTTATAGAACTTGGTTAAGACTGTGTTGGTCAATGTCAGATGACATCTAAGTGTCACAACACAGATGCCCTCAGGTGTTTTCATCTGAAAACTCAGGTTTATGACAAATCTATGGCACAAGTAAGGAAATGACTTTGTTTTATCTATTTTAATACATATGGCATTTCATATCCTCACCTATAAGGTGAACCCTCAGAATTAATAGTTAATTGTCTCTGATGTCATTTTCTATTTTATTTCCATCTTTCCATCAAATATAGCAATATTTAAGGCATGATACTTTGAGGTATTTTTCGGTCTTGAAGTCTTTACTCTCTGGGGCACTAGAATATTTGACACCATGACAGGCAACTGTTCTGTTTACTTTTGTGCTTTTATTTGGAATATTTTATCATCTTATCATCAAGCCGGCTGACTTTTGTTTCTTTGTTGTCTAATTCATTATACCCACCTGGAAAATTGCCCATATGGGTCTCCTTTTAACTCCTGTATACTCTAACACCTCCCCAAAACATATGTAACTGAGATAGAACATAATACAGAGGGCAGGGATGTGTACAAGGGACAAGTAGGAATTTCATATGATGTTGATCAGTGAATCCCAGGGTGTGTCAACAGGCTCCATCTTGTGAGGTTCTCGTGAAGTCACCGTAGCCGCACTGATCAGGACGATAACTGTGCCTATTCTGCAGCCAGCATTCGGTATCCTACACTGGGTTATTTTAATTGGTCTCATAATTTGACTTTTCCCTTTATTCTTCTTTTCTTATCAGGAGAAGAGTAACCCTGTAAAGAAAGCTGAGCGCGCGTGGTTTGGAGGCTTGCGCCTCTGTCCCTGTTTTCTTAACCATTTGGAAACCAGCCTCATTTTAAGTGTTCTCTGTGGGGAGAGTCCACGCAGCTCAGGTGTGGGTAGATGCTGAAGATGAACTGCTTGTCAACCGTCTTCCCGAGACTCTCACAATGTGAGAATTTGGACTCAGATTTAGCCCTGAAGTCGAGATTTCCTCCTCACCAGCTGTTTTGCTGTGGGGAAAAAAATGTTTGACTCTCCGAATTCACATTTGGAAAACAGTGATATGATTTTCTTAAGCATTGGTTTTGGAGTCCTTGAAATCGGAAATGTTATATTTATTCACGGTTTTATGATACCCTCGACAGAAACTTAACAAGGGGTTAGCTTCCGTATTCCTTCCTTTTCGACTCTTCTCCCTTTAGCTTGCTTGACAGTCAGTTATTTCAGTTTCATTCATTATGCTTTTTGATTACTGTCATAGCAACTGAGGAAGCAAAGAAAGTGCCAATTAAAATGGCTGCGATAGATTTGGACATAGTATACCGGGGCTGAGTATTGCAGAATTTTTCTGGGTAAAGAGCCCGAGATCTCCCAAAGTTGGGGATGTTTCTGACTCTGTTCCCTGCCTTCGGATTCCTTTGCCCTGGTTGGACGGCCTTGTGGGGCCTCAGTGGGAGAGGATGTTTCACTCTGCCGGTGTGTGATTTGGCGCTCCAGAGTCGGTTGTTACTCCTGGGGTGTTTCCTCTTCTTTGAACAGAAGGGGAAGAGGTAGTGGAGAGGGCCATGTGAGAGTGGAACTGCAAGGATGGAGGGAGGGGGCTGCAATAGGAATATAAAGTGAATAAATGAATACATTAGTGAAAAACGAGTTTCCCATTTGTCTTTCCAGACTCAATCATGACATTTTCTCCTTCCTTATCACACCGCCCGTGGCCAGAGCAGGTGAAGCAACCTTCTGACTTGTTGCCATTGTCTTCTGCTACATCTCTCTCTTAGCTTGTATTACAGTCATAATTTTCCAAGTCATGTTCCTTCATTACAGTGTATCCCTTTGGGGGGGGGGGGAAGAATGTCTTATTCATGATCATTTTGCCCAGTACTTTTTAAAATATGTTAAAATTAACTTTTGACTCAAAGAAGAAAAGTTAATTTCTATGTAAGAGAAAACGTAGGGATACCTTAGATTGTAGGAAATAAGATACTTTAATATGGTCTATAGTGCAGGCAGTGTGTGTGTGTGTGTGTGTGTGTGTATGAAAATAAAGCATACTATCTTATTATTGATTCTAGGGACAATATTGATTCTTTCTTACGCCTTAGGCTAGTTAGAATAATTGATGTATAAAGAATTTAGCATGCTAAAATAGACATTGTAGTCCTTGGAGAGTAGAAGCTACCAAGCACAGTTTGAAAGTTCCCGTGGAGAGAGGAAAGGGAAAGTTCCATGCAGATCTGGAGGAGGGAAAATCACTCCTGATCTGCTGCTGACAGGAGAGATTCAAGTCACAGCAGACTTCCTTCCCCAGGGTAGCACAGAGGGGCAGCTTTCCCTTCTCTTCTCACAGAGGTGGCTCTGCTTCAGAAAACACGGGAAGGGATGCGCTCAGAAAGTGTGTGGAAGGAGGCACCAATGGCCTGTTGGGACTCCCAAGTGGTGAAAATGGAGAAAGAAAGGCAAAGCTTAAGTTCAAAGTGACAGGGCTCTTAGCTTCTTGGTTTTCTGCAGGACCTTCTGCAGGGAGAACTGGGGAGCCTGGGGGACTGTCTTAGGTAAGCCACCTCTCTGGTCTGGGTTATGGCGTGAGCCTCAATGTAGATCATATTCTTGGCCCTACGGGACGATGACCTCTGCGCCACTGTCAAGCCAGCTCTGAGTTCACCCACACTTTATAATAAATAGAACATTTACATATAGATTTCACTTTTCTCTGCTGTCTTAATGATCTTCCCCTGTGCCTCTGATGGATTAAACACAATAGAAACCAATTTTAACTCTAATTCAGTGTTCTCTGTAGGAGAGGACGGCTGAAGTTTAATTACAATTCTTTTATACCAAATGTGTGTGTGCACACTCCAGCATACTTCAAAATTTTCCACCTCAGAATCAGCCCCGAAATACAGTGGTCACATGCAGTAAATAATCATGAAGTGTGATGGTTTGGGGTTGTAATCCAAGCAGAGGACCCTGGCAGCTACAGAAACAAGTTTCTGAAAATCAAATAAACCCAGGGCTTTTGTGTATTTCAAAAGTTCATTTGATTTTACTTTCTTTCCTCTGTTATGTAAGTATATAGAAGAGGGACTAATAAAATGTGAACTATGGTGTGAAGGACATTTCTCTCTCTCTCTCTCTCTCTCTCTCTCTCTCTCTCTCTCTCTCTCTCTCTCTCTCNTCTCTCTCTCTCTCTCCTAGAAATAAAACTGAGATTCTTCTGAGACTTCAAATTCAAAATACATTCTAGAGCATGGTAAATTTAAACCATGTCCACTATGGCTTTAAAATACATCTCCTCAGTATAATTTTTCTTTAGAATATGTCTAAGACTATGGATTTCAGGCCTTCCGGTTATTCTGTATCTCCTAAATCAGATCCGAATAAGTTCTGAAGAGTACATTATATTTCCTAGCTTCACTGTGTGTGTTTCATATCCAAGTATGTGGAATATGATTGTTAGAACGGTATTTCCTAAAGAACAGGGAAGCGAGGGAGATGTCAGTTGAATAGATATAGCCATGGATGCTGCTGGACAGCTCCAAGATGCATGACGAACATGGAGGCACTTCTAAGACCGCATTGCAAAATCTACAAAATTTTATTTCTGGAACTGCTTTAATATGAAGACTTTTCCATGAGCACTTGGAACTGAATGGCCGTTTGCAAGGGGATGCTTGAGTTACAGTGGATGATCAGTAAAGTGGGTGTTGCTAACCAAAAAGATTTCATCTAGCTGAGTGACATGATGAGAGTGTCCCAGTGATATCGTATTTGTCAGGGCGATGAAAGGAAGGAGGACCACTGAGAGAAGCTCTTTTAAGCTCCATCTCTTTCATTATTTTCTCTTATTTTTCAGTAAGTGTCAAAAGACTAACTAATTCTTCTTTACTGGGTTACCATGTTAGCCATTGGTGGTGTCAGATGCTCACAGTCCAGCATGTCCAGCCCAGTGTGGGCAGCAGCTTTGCCTCACTAGAGATTTAATTTGTCATGATAAAGATGGAAAACGCAGCAAAAAACGTTCATGTGGATGATCCATGAGAGAGTTTGTAGTGTTTGTAAGTGAGTTTCTGACATGGCTTTGAGCCAATAAAGCTCAAAGATAGAGTTTTCTCCACTTGCTTTGCCGTGGTGAGGTTTTATTCCTTTATTAGCATTAAAAACTGAAATGATGAGAAATTCTTACTTTTAATGATAGCACTATGATGTAGAATAAAGACTTACATTTATAGTGAATAACATATATTCTCTGCATATTCATATGTAACCATCTATAATGCTGGATTATAAAGTATATGAAAATGAAATTTAGATAAACACCTTGCATTGTGATATATACATGTATATATATATATACATATATATATGTAGGAATGTATGTATGTATATAAAAATGTCCCTTTAGTTTTACAAGGTGCTGTGATTATTTAAATAAATGTACCTAACTAAATTTATTTTTCCAATTGGTATAAATAAAATTAAATAATATAGATACATAAACAAAATTAGTTTATTTTGTTAATATTATTATGACAAAGTACATAAAAACACTTAGGGACATTCATTTATATATTATTTTTTCATAATGTTCACCTTTAGCTTACAAGTTGCATGTTGAATTTATAGTTAATGAAGTAATAAAATGATGTAGAAACTGTTTCACCATTTCCCCTACTTCCAAGCAGAGAAAAATTGCTTAAGTAATAATTCTTAGGGAGGCTATGAATAAATATTTTCTTCATTACATTTTTAGTGCATGAGTGTATGTGTAAGCATGTGTGTAAGCATGTGTGTGTGAGAGCATGTGTGTGAAGAGTGTGTGTGGAGGCATGTGTGTGAAGATGTGCATGATGTAGCCCATGTAGGGGAGGGTCAGAGTGTTGGGGTTAGGTCAACCGGGTTAGTGGCATGCACCTTACTTAACTTTCTAAACTATCTCTGAGTCAAAAGAAACTGCTTAGGTAACTCGTAAGCATCTTGGTGTGTTCCTAATGTGTCTCTTTCGTTTTGTTTTCATATGAATGGAAGGGTGCTTCTACAGATGGCCTGGACCTCCAAATATTTCATCTTCTGACTTATCTGCTAACAGAGGCGTACTCCTTTGAGTTCTGACAATTTGAGATGCCAGAAACATTTACTGAAATAAAAATATTTCTGGCAGCAATAGCATCTCAACATGTAGCCTGTTGCCGTTTTTATTTATAATTATTAGTAATTCCTTAGCTTCAAGGTGGGATAAGAAGTGAAACACAAGATAGATTTTTTGGAGGGAAAATGTGAGAATACTATACTGCAGAAAAGGGCAGTATAGACAGCAAGTAGAGAATTTTATAACCAGATTTAGGTAGGGACAGCTAACTTACTTCAAAGTTTTAGATCTTCTAAATTTGTGAAGATTTAACCCAGAAAGGATGACACACGATTGCATGTGTTCATATACTGAAGGCATATTAATTTCCTGAGGACTTGTTCCTTTTGGAAGCTGCAGCTTTTCATACCTCTTTACCCTGGTTCCAGCTCTTCTCAGTGTTAAGTATCCTTCTCATTTCTTAACTTCTCAGTGCGTCGCTCACATTCCACCTTTGCTGTGAAACTTGCCTTGATTTCCCTCCATTTGCTTTGCTTTTATAAATGCCAGCATTTCGGCTCTGCACTTTCTAACGTGGACTTCCACTGTATTTATGTATTTTTCTCCATTTATTGTGAGATCTGTATAGAAAGGTCTCCCTGTCTAGCATTCTAGTTTCGTTACATATGATTGTTAGAGCACCGTGTGTTTACTACACAAGAAACAGTGAGCAAGATGAAAAACATAAATGCTTTCTACAGTCTTATACTGGAAATAAAGCTTGGGGGGTGGGGGGTTCAAATAGTTGAAAAAGAAATCTTTCCTAGGATTGACTAGTCAAAGAAGTAGTGGCAACATCTCAGGTTTCCTTGTCTCCATCACCTGTTACCACTTGCCTTCAGATTTAGGGACAATAGTAGACATGTGTGGTAGATGAGAAAGACTTAACAAAGAGGAACTGTAAATTCTGAGAAATGCTAGAGATCCGAGTGAGGGGCAATTACATAAATTTGCTCAACCATTCCCGATCTTCTTCTGAATTATATATACATCAAACTAACCTTAATAAGCTTGTCAAAGATGTTGAAAACTGAAGTTCTGGGCAGAGCAGCATCTCTGGTCCCAGCCAGACAACTGGTAATAATTAACAGTACCACAATGGCTTTAGGTTCAACTGATATTGACCGAAGTCCACACTTGAAGGAGTTGAGTATAATCTAGTTAACTGCATACTAAATTCCAAGACATTTTTCAATATTTATCAAGATCAGACACAACGTATCACATAAAATAGTAAAAGTGTCTATGATAAAAAACAAAATTACTCGGTATTTAAAGAAGTGGGAGTATTTATCACTAACAAACAGCAATGAATACCAAATGTGGAGATGATCTAGCAAGGGTGTTACAATATTGAGTATCAAAATGTTACACCTAGCAATTGTGAACACACTTGACATAAGAGCAAAGAAAGAAAATGCCAACAAAATATAATAGGGAGAAAATGTCAACAAAGTAGAGCAAGTATAAAGAAAATTTCAATGAATAGTTTAGATGTAAAGATATAGTAATAGAAATGAAAAGCTGTGGGCTGTCAGCGAAGCCACTGAATTTGAAGTTAGGTCAATAAATGAGCAAAATTTCAAATTAGCCCACAGTCAAAGAAGTCTCAAGAGAAATGAGAAAATCTTTTCAATGAAGTAAAAGTGAAATGACAATATAAAAAAAAAAACCTTTAATGTAGCTAAAATAGTGCTTAGAGGGAAACTTAATGCACAGAATGTTGGTAATAAGAGTTGAGGACACCAGCGTGCATTCCCACACCAAGAAACCATAAAGGACAAATGGAAGAAGGTGAGTGAGAAAATCCAGAGTTAGCATGGGACAATAACTAAGACAGACGGGGAATCAAGTTTGAATTAATAATGTAGGGGAAGTCATTTAAAATCCAAGAATAAGAGTCTGCAGAAGAGAATGTATGTTTGTACCCACCCCCAAGACCCAAGGCTTGAGGATCATTGTGGAAGATGGAACAAATAGTAGGTGACTACAAGGAAATACTGTCTTCTGGACCCAGCAGGGCAGCTGAATGTATGAACTCACAGCAGTTGGGACAGCATATGCAAGACCTGTGCAAGCCTGTGTCAGACACAATCCCAGCACAGAGAGCGAAGTTGACTACACAGGTGCACCCCTAGCATTAGCACTACTAGAAATGCCTAGCCGTTAGAAAACAGAATTTTCTTTAAACATGTAGCCCCCGGTAGGTTGATCTTGCTCCAACAGAAGACCACATAGCCAATAATATTTGGGCAGCACAAATTGGTCTTGAAGCTTAAACACATGCATGCATGCATACACATACACACACACACACACACACACACACACACACACATCAAAAACGTTGAATGGGTAGGGAAAGCATTAGATCTGGGAAGAGTTGGGGAGGTGTTAAATTTCTTTAATCTCAATCTGGGGTTTCTATCCTTCCTTTAAACATTTAGTTCCTGATTAAATGACATATATAATCTTTATATTTACAATAAAACTTAATCAGCTTAAGAGCTGGGCAGGTATCTATCCTCTGCGCTATTATGTCTACTCCCCAGCCAATACTCCCATTATGTAATTTGCCATGTTTCATCTGTGCTGCTCTGAACTCCAATTAGCCAACTCACATGGCCATTATGTTATGACTCACCTCACCTATGGTGGCATTCTACTCTCTCCACCTTCTTCTCCCGCTCGTGATTCAACTCTCATCAATACCAGCATGAGAAATAAAAATAACACTACCCTACTTGAGGGGCTATTTTAACTTTATGCATATAGATTTGACTCTTTAGATGAAATGGCTCAGTTCTTGAAAATGAAAAACTACTAACATCATCCAAGGTGAAATAGATAAAACAAAGTATTCTGAACATATCTGAAATGATTGGATTTACCCTTGACAGCTCTTCAGAGAAGAGTTCAGGTGGTGAACTTACCGCTGTACAGTAGCAGGCTTCCCCCATTTCCAATCTCCACCTGTGGAAATTCATAGAAAAGAGTAGAATGTCTCAGTGCACTTCAGTGAGTTTTGCACTGGTCTGAAGGATGGGTGAACATCTTGTTGACACGCCATTCAAGGACCTGATGTGCTATTTTTCACTGTTCTATGATTGATTTGGAATATAAATTTCTTCATGACATTATTTTTGGGAGTAAGGACTTGTTTTAGGAGTAATGATTTTAAAACATCAGCAAAATCTCCATATGCTTTAACTAAATGAGGTTTCTTTGAAAGTACTTAAACTCGGCTTCTGATACATCTCTGATGAGTACTCAAAACCTGTATAATCTACACAGATTTTTAAAATTCATTTATTAATAAGTCTTTACAAAGTTAGATCAACCTAATTTTCACAAAATTGTGTGGGGGAAAAATAAAGTGAATTTAAAATTTTCAAGTAAGAAGACTCTGATTTTTTGTAACCAAGCCATTAAACCTGACTAAAAATCGTTGTTTCTTGCTGTTTTGGATTCGAAATAAGTTGGCAGCTAGCTATAGCACTCTCAGTGAGACAGCAAACCACACAGAGGACCCCACCTAGGCAGGTCCTTCCTACTTCTGCTCGTCCACCAGCAAATTATTTGATTTCAACTCTTACATAATATAATTTTGTTTTCAAACTATATATTAATCAATTTTAATACTTCTGCCACTAATTTTTATATAGATGCAGGCTTCATTGTCACACGGGTGTCTCCTGAGTTATTAAAAATAAACATTTGACAACGTGCTATGCCATAGCCTGATAAATATCACTGACTTCACAGCCTATGTATGATGTCTACTTCCTTGGTGACCACTACAAAATCATTTAGTCTGTACCCTTTGTAAGATATCTTAGCAGCCTACTTCTAGCTACTGACATTGAATTATTGAACAAACCAAGCATCCAGAAAAGACCTACAAGCAAGATGGAAGTACATTCCCTTGAGTAAGGGAAGGGAAGTGATGTGGAAGAGCTGGCTCTCTGTAGATGGATCATGTAGAAGTTCAAGGTTCTCTTTACTCTTGCTTCATTCCCTGGTGCAATATCATTGTCTGCATGAATGGATGTGACTCACCAACTCCATTCTCATACACTGCAAGGCAGGAAGAGGATAATCAGAAAGACAATGACTATATATCATTTTAAGTGTGTGTGGTGTGTGTGTGTGGTGTGTATAATGTGTGTGTGGTATGTGGTGTGTGTATCTGTCTATGTGGTGTGTGGTATGTGTGTGGTGTGTGTTTGTGGTGTATGTATGTGGGTCTGTGTCTGTGAGTGATGTGTTTTTGGTATGTGCATGGTATATATGGTGTGCAGTGTGTATGTGTTGTGTGTATCTTGTGTTGGGTATGTGTGGTGTGTGCTGTGTGTGTGGTATGTGTTTGTGTGTGTGTGGTATGGGGTATGTGTGATGTGTGTATGGTATGTATGTGTGTTTGTGGTTTGTGTTTGTATGTGTGTGTGTGCTGTGTGTTGGGTGTATGTGTGCTATATGTGGTGTATATGTGTATTATGTGTGTGGTATGTATGTGGCATGTGTATGTGTGTTATGTATGGGTGTGTGAGTATGTGTTTTGTTGGGTATGTGTGGTATGTACATTGCGTGTGTGGTATATGTGTTGTGTATGTATGGTGTGTGTTTATGTATGTATGGTGTGGGCTATGTGTGATATGTGGTGTGTGTGGTGTATGTAGTGTGTATGTTTAAGGTATGTGTGGTGTGTGTGTGCGATATGTGTGTTGTGTTTGTGTATGATGTGTGGTATGGGTGATGTATGTGTGTGTATGTGTGTTATGTGTGTGTTGTGTAGTGTGTGTGTGTGTGTGTGTGTGTGTGTGTGTGTGTGTGTGTGTGTGTAGCTGAGGAGATAGCTTTTGGGAGTCACTTCACCCCTTCCATGTTTTTTAGGCAGTATCTCTCTGCTGTTACTTCTTACCTAGCTTAGCTAGGCAGGGGGGGGCTCGTCTTTTTCACCCTCTATTTGTGATGTAGTTTACCACATCTGTCTTTTTCCATGGACATTCTGGGATTGAACTCAGCTCATATTTGGGTGTCCTAGGCCCTTTACCATCTCCTTTGACCAACAATTCTATTTTTAAAGAAATCCCCCAAAGGTGGAAAAAGACACTTCGCATTACACTCGTTAAAACATTACTTGCTGACCTCTGCCCCTAGAGAAGATAGGACAGCATTCTCTAGTTAGTTACTTACTTGTCAGGCTAAATATGAAGTTATGTCACTAATAAGAAATGAAATTATATTAGGCGATAGGAGTCTGCCGTGGTGTTCTTTTGAGATGTTTTGGTTTTACCCTGACTGCAGAGTTAAATGTGTAGAACTCAGAAAGCAATGCCTATAGGTCTGCAGAATGAATGCCAGGTATGAGGACTCTCAAGAGCAGTGTGTGCTGTTCTGACACAGTGTGTGCAGACACAGCCAGAACTTTGCAGAGCCTAGAGATCCAGGAATAGCTCTATCTTTTTTTTTTTAAACAATTTTTATTAGATATTTTCTTTATTTACATTTCAAATGTTATCCCCTTTCCTAGTTTCCCCTCCCAAAACCCCCTATCCCCTCCCCTCTCCCCCTGCTCCCCAACCCTCCCACTCCTGCTTCCTGGCCCTGGCATCCCCTACACTGGGGCATAGAACCTTCACAGGACCAAGGGCCTCTCCTCCCATTGATGACTGACTAGCCCATCTTCTGCTACATAAGCAGCTAGAGCCATGAGTCCCACCATGTGTTTTCTTTGATTGATTTAGTCCCAGGAAGCTCTAGGGGTACTGGTTAGTTCATATTGTTGTTCCTCTTATGGGGCTACAAAGCCCTTCAGCTCCTTGGGTACTTTCTCTAGCTCCTTCATTGAAGACACTGTGCTCCATCTAATGGATAACTGTGAGCATCAGTTTCTGTATTTGTCAGGCACTGGCAGAGCCTCTCGGGAGACAGCTTTATCAGGCTCCTGTCAGCAAGCTCTTGTTGGCATCCACAATAGTCTCTGGTTTTGGTGGTTGTTTATGGGATGGATCCCCATGTAGGGCAGTCTCTGAATGGTCATTTCTTCAGTCTCTGCTTTGAACTTTGTCTCTGTAACTCCTTCCATGGGTATTTTGTTCCCCTGTCTAAGAAGGATCAAAGCATCCACACTTTGGTCTTCCTTCTTCTTTAGTTTCATGTTTTGCAAATTGTATCTTGGGTATTCTGGGCTTCTGGGCTAATATCTACTTATCAGCGAGTGCATATCATGTGTGTTCTTTTGTGATTGGGTTACCTCACTTAAGATGATATCCTCCAGATCCATCTATTTGTCTAATAATTTCATAAATTCATTGTTTTTATAGCTGAGTAGTACTCCATTGTGTAAATGTACCACATTTTCTGTATCCATTCCTCTGTTGATGGACATCTGGGTTCTTTCTGGTTTCTGGCTATTATAAATAAGGCTGCTATGAACATAGTGGAACATGTGTCCTTATTACAAGTTGGAGCATCTTCTGGGTATATGTTCATGAGTGCTAATGCTGGATCTTCAGGTAGTACTATGTTCAATTTTCTGAGGAACCACCAGACTGATTTCCAGAGTGTTTGTACCAGCTTGCAATCCCACCAGCAATGGAGAAGTGTTCCTCTTTCTTCACATCCTCACCAGCATCTGCTGTCACCTGATCTTAGCCATTCTGACTGGTATGAGGTGGAATCTCAGGTTTGTTTTTGATTTGCATTTCCCTGTTGACTAAGGATGTTGAACATTTTTCTTAGGTGCTTCTCAGCCATTCAGTATTCCTCAGTTGAGAATTCTTTGTTTCGCTCTGTATCCCATTTTTTAAAAACGGTTATTTGGTTTTCTAGAGTTTACCTTCTTGATTTCTTTGTATATATTGGATATTAGCCCTCTATCAGATTTTGGATTGGTAAAGTTCTTAACCCAAATCTCTTGGTCGCCTTTTTGTCTTATTGACAGTGTCCTTTGCCTTACAGAAGCTTTGCAGTTTTATGAGGTCCCATTTGTTAATTCTTGATCTTACAGCACAAGCCATTGGTGTTCTGTTCAGGAATTTTTCCCCTGTGCCTATATGTTCGAGGCTCTTCCCCACTTTCTCTCCTATAAGTTTCAGTGTCTCTGGTTTTATGTGGAGGTCCTTGATCCACTTCGACTTGAGCTTTGTACAAGGAGATAAGAATGGATCATTTCACATTCTTCTACATACTAACCACCAGTTGAGCCAGCACCATTTGTTGAAAATGGGACAGCTCTACCTTTAATGATGAACAGCTTCACAGAGGAGATTATGTGATACATAAGGATGGCTCTTAGACTTCACAACAAAATGATTGATGCCTGAAATCTAACTGGAAATGAAATAAACAAACTTATCTTGGTTGTACTTGAACACTATGTCATTCTTGAACAGGCTGTGTCCATCCTCTGAAGATGTGACCTGAGTAGACTGTTCACTTAACTTCTTCCTTTTTTCCCTTTTCCATTGATTGAAAAGCACACTGTTCAATCATTAGTTCATCCTCCACTGAGTATGCTCTTAGTATGAGGTTTTATAATGCTAGCTTTTGGTCTTCATCCAGATTAGTTTTATCTAATAGAACACCAAGTTGTTCACTATATTTCCACTCTAAAACTTTCCTCTACATCTTCTAAAAATCATTTTGTGACTCTATGGTTTATGAACTTCTAGTCAGGTATGGGATGGAATTTCCTTCTTTTGGTTGAACATGGTATATAATTTTTCTTTTGGAAAGTCCTGCTCCTTACTTCTTGCTGGTAAACTTTGTTGAATTGTAATGTTTCATGCATTTGCTATGCACACAGTTCATTGGGACTAACTGAGTTTCAGCAAGCTATGAACCATAGAAGAAATATATTGGTTTTATAAATGTTGCTTAGAATACAATACTTCTTAATTAATGTTTGATGACTGCAAAATGGCAGCTGTGCCTGAGATGGCTGTTACTCTACAATTCCTGATTTTAATAGCAGTAGCTATTGAGCTACTGTAATTACTAGTGTAATTACTAGTGTAAAACTTCATTCTGTCCATAAATACTTTACAGTTTTAATTTATCTCTCAGAACAATCATATAAATGAGTTGTTTAATCACTCTCTTCATTTTCTAGATGAAGCGTAGTAAAGTGATTACCTTTAAGTCACAAGGGACAAAACAGGATTCACTTTAAGTGGTCTGACTCCAGAATCCACACACTTGATCATAACATCTACCCAACAAACTGTACAAAGTCAGTGATTAGAGAGGAAAGAAAATACTATGATAATAGACATTATCCCCCACCAGACAAGGATTTTTAATATGTCCTATTTCGAGGCATTTGTTCAGTATCCAGTCACCTAGGGGGACTATTAAATGAATGCCTTTGCAATGAGAGACACAGGAAGAACTGACCATTGTAAGATCCCTTTAATCTTTTCAGAAAGTCCTTTCTAATTTTGTGATCAAATTTGTAATTTGCATAACATAGACTTGCAAAACAAATTGGGTTAATTTTCAGGTATGAAAACTCTCTGGGAATTGGTAGCTTTTCTTGATCACAGAGACTAACATTTTAAATAACAGCCCTGCTTGTACAATCATGGGGCTTTATTTTATAAAGCCAATGAGATGTAATTACATCTGTGGTGTTATTAAAAAAGAAAAATTAATTTGTGTTTCAGAGGGCTGTGGAGAATTTTACACTCATGTGTATCTGTGCATAGAACTTTGAATAGTTATAAGACAGTGCTCTGAAGTCTGGATACACCAAAAACCTCAGTATAATAATGAGAAATAGTTTTATCTTGTGTTTTTAGAGAACAACAAAGGAAGCATCCCACTTTTAAATTTATTATCCGGTATAATTAACTTATTCCCAAGTTTTAGATAGGCCTTTTGTGTGATGTAAATCTTATCAGATCATCCACTAGTGCCTGGAAGGTGTGTCATAAGTTCTCAGAAAATTAGTGGCTTAAACAGAGATTATTTCCTTGAGATCAGAAGTTTTAAAAAAAATCAGTCCTAACAAATAGAGTCACACTAGGTGTTAGCAGGACTGATTCCTTCTGAAAGTCTAGCAGAGAAATACTCTTTGCCTGCTCCAGGTCCAGCAGACAATGCTATTCTTCTTCTTATGGCTGTATCCAGCACATTGCCTCTTCTCTGTTGGTCCTTTGCTTCCCTATTGTAGTTGTAGAGATCACATCACGATAATCCACAATAATCTCCTCATCTCAAGGTCCTCAGCAGACGTTTTGAAACTCAGCCTGTCACAGAGGGCAACATTTCACAGGTTCTGGGGCTGCAATGAGGGTATCTTTGCCAGACCACTGTTTTGCTTATTAGCAACCACAATCTATTTTATGTTTTATTCCATCCTATTCCAAGTTTTTGTCCTTTCTTTTCACACATTGGGTACTTTCATTGTAAGTAACTCAAGAATGATTTCTGAACTGTAAAATAATTTGTTAAATCAGTCTGTCCATTTGTGCTTACTGACCATGGTCCAGTAAGTGTATTGTGTTTGCTGCTTTGCTTCCTCATAACCATCGACTGTAGACAAGAGCTGGATTTATCAACCCCTTAAAACGTTTAAGTGTAGGAAACAGTTATCTTTTTGTGCCTGGCATCCATCTTTCTTCAAGCAGTCTCATGCTTATTCAGACCTCTAATTTTAACAGGATTCTTTAGCTAAACGTTTTGAATGCGTTTAAGAATGTACTATCATTAAAGGCCTCCAAAAAAGAAAGGATAACAGGATTTCAGAGCTGAATAAAAAGTAAAATTAAAAATCCCTCAGAAAGCGTTTAATCCTAAGGATGGAATGCTGTGAGTCCCTGAGATGAAAGGAACAGTTTTCTAGTCAACAGAGGCTCTGTGTGTGGTCCAAATGGGAGGCAAGCTTCAGGCACACACTGCCTGTATGCCCATCAGTGGAATCGTAAGGCCATTTAGTTTTCTTGGTCACAAAGGACAAGTAGTTTCGCTTCCCTGGGATGGATGCTCTGTGGCAATGAGTAACGCTTCACAAAGGTGCGCTGGGGGGCAGACGGCAAGCAGAATAACTTCTGTTATTATTTTAACCTTCTCAGAAAGTACTTTGTTCAAATATATATATATTTGGATGATTTTCAGATCCAGAAAGTGTTCTGACTTGTTTTGGTAGGGAGTGGTGGTACTGTGTATGCTAAGAGGTCTTTATAAGGAGAATGAAAGGATGTGCCTGGGATTGCCAAGTAAAAGGATTCTGGGTAATTCAGTGAGCTGTTTAAGTGCGCGCAACTTCCCATACACTACTCTGAGCAATGAGTCAGTAGGGTCCAAGTGGGGGAAAGAGTAATATTGCAGCTGAGACAATGCCAGGAATAGTGAAATAGCAAAGACAAGTTTGTCCTACGCTCTTGATTGCCAGTCACCTAACGAAATGCACCGTGGGGAAAGATTCTGATTTAGTTGCTAACTTCACGGAGCCCTTCTCTGCCATGTTATTACACTTAAAAAACAAGTAAACCCTAGGAGTGGTGGCGTACACCTTTAATTCCAGCACTCAGGAGGCAGAGGCAGGCACATTTCTGAGTTCAAGGCCAGCCTGGTCTACAGAGTGAGTTCCAGGACAGCCAGAGCTACACAGAGAAACCCTGTCTCGAAAAACCAAAAAAAAAAAAAAAAACCCAAAAACCCAAAACCAAACCAAACCACAAAAATCAAGTAACCACTGTACAGACTGTACAGGCACCGATTGGATCCTCACGGTGCAGCAGGCAAATCAGCATCAGAGCGAGAAGCTTGTAAATGTGTAATGTGGTTCCAGTGGAGGGATGAAATTCCACCACAGATGTTCCCTCTTCTTCAGCAGCTTACACTAGGGAAAGCTGAAAGGTACTGCAGCGACAACTGCAGTCAAGGGTAGGGGCCTAGGAGAACGTGCAAATACTAGTGCAATGACAACTGCAATCAAGGGTACAGGCCTGGGAAAATGTGCAAATACTAGTGCCATGTTACTAGTGCAATGGCTTGCATTTATGGAAAAAAAAACACTCTGGAATGGAAGTGGGACTTAGTAAGGCTATGAACAATACAGATTAGACTAACAAAATACTGTTATGGGATTTCCCGTGATGGGAAGACACAATTATGTAGACAGTCACACACTTGTGTTCTACTTACTGAAGAGCAGTTTGAAAGGGAAAGATGGAATTCAGAGATGTAGAGGATGGGTTGGAGAACATATGTGTACCTATGTGTGTGTGTATGTGTGTGTGTGTGTGTGTGTGTGTGTGTATGTGTGTATGTTTATGCATACACACACACATGCATGTGCACTGAGAGGCCATAGACTGAAGATGGCTGTACCCCTTGCTTAGTCTCTACTTTATACTTTAAGGCAGGATCTCTAACATGCACCCAGAGTTTGTCCATTTGAGTAATTCAGTTAGAGTACTTGCTATGGAAAAACCTTGTCTCTTCCTTCTGTGTGTTGGGATCGCAGATAAGGCACAATGGTCATACCTGCCTGGCATTTACATGGATGATGGAGATGCAAACTCTGCCCCTCAAGCTTGTACAGGAAGGATTTTTTTACTCACTGAGACAATCCCTGAGGCTCAATACTTCTTATGAAAACGAAGGCACCAGCTTGGCTCTGAGAGAAGGGTCCTATGATTAAGAGCACTTGCTGCCCTTATAAGGACTCAGTTTTATTCCCAGTTCTCATATCCATTCAGGTAGGTCACAGTTCCCTTTAACTCTTCTCAGAAGATCTGACACTCCCTCTGACCTTTGTGGACACATTGACAAATGTTTGTATACCCTCACAGAACTATGTATAAGTCAAAATAAGATAGGCTAAAAATAATAGTCACAGACCAGGTGGGAGGAACAGTGCGCATTGTAAACCTCAGTATTGTCTGAACATATATAAGCCCTGGTTTAGTGTATTTGTCATAATCTTTGAGGATGAAGTCCAAGTATTCCAAGTAAGAATAGAAAATCCTTAACTGACTTTTATACACTATTATATATATATCCTTTGTATACAGGAGAGAACTATGGATGGATTGAGAACCTCCCTTCCATATGAGATATGCAGGTGGGATTAAAACATGTAGACTAAGGGAAGACTAACCAGAAGTTTTTTTTTAAACACAGAGCCAAAACACTCCTTATACAGATAAGAGAAGTCAGGACACACACTCAATCCTGAGTTAGAAGAACACAGGGAAGAAGGCTAAGCTTGGGAAACTTCCTTGGATACAGAACTCGTTTGTACAAGGATAAAAAGATAGATAGCAGTCAACCAAATTGATGATGGTCATGGGAAACAAGGTACCTGATCTACAAGATGTTGAGGCAGAATAAAAGGGCCAGCACATGCAAGGAATATCAGTGCCTGGATGGCACTGATAGGACAATAAATCTGAAGGAAGGACCAGGTACATTGTAATGTTAATTTCCTGATTTTAAAAATAGGCTTATGTAAGTGAATGTGCTGCCTTTAGAAATTAATAATGGAAAATTTAGAGGTAGAGTGGCTTACACCTATAACCCTTCTAGTGCATTTCTAGAAAAATACATGCATGTAGTTACAGTGTAAAATAGTGGCATTGCTGTGGTGATGGTTGTCTAGTGTGTGTGTCTTCTCTGATGAACTTGTCTCATAGACTTGATGTTATAGAACAAATAATGTATGTGTGTTTTAAATATCATAAACCTATAAACCTAGATGATATGAAATTAATTCTACAATTAAAATATAAAAAGCTACTAGGCAGAAAGCAAACCATAAAGATATTGGAGTTACAATGTTCCACAGCAGAAAGTCAATTGATCTTGTACAAAATTTCAATGCACATGGAAAGGAAAATCACTTTGAGTCCAGCATTCATGCAAGGTTTTTTTTTTTTTTTTTTTTTTTTTTTTTTTTTTTTTAAAAAGATAATGTATCCCATTAGCTGCTGTATAGTTCCTGGACAAGCAGAATGGGGAGGGGCACACAGGATGAGGCCAGAAGAGACATACACTGTAGCCAAGTTGTCAGACAGCAGTCTCTGGCGGAGAAGCTTTTCAGAAACAAGTAGTAAATGTAACCTATAACCTACAGCCTTAGTGCATTTAAATTTAAGGAGGGACTCCCCTCAGAGAGAAGAGAGACTCATGTGGGCAGAGTCAGACATAGTTTGTGGACTTAGCTAGATTTCCTTTGATATCCAAACTGTGCTGTGACCAAGCTTCTCCTCATTCCTTCAAAACAAGTAAAGAGTTTCAAGTAACTTAAATAGCTATGGCTGGGTGTGGAAAGACACGCCCTCATCCATCCATCACCTGAAGAAAGAAGGGAGATTAGCTGTTCACTGCCTAGAGCTATTCTAGTTTGGGGCTTACCTGATGAGCGGAAGAATAGGAAATACAATGTTCTCTTTCTGATTTTGTATCAGTTCTACTTTAGAATTAGATGCAGGATTGCTAACATTGTAACCATTTCTCCTCCCCTTCCACTTTGTGTGAGAGACAGGTTATTTTACTCTTGCAAAGCCAGAGGATGTCTTCCAGTGGATGAGACAGGGCAATATTTGTATTTTAGAATCCTGGAAAGTCATGTTAGTGCTACAAAAATGACAGTAGAGGTGGCAGAGAACTCAGGAGGAAGAGGAAGAGAGTTTCGAGGAGAGAAGATTCCCTCCCCACCCCACCCCAATGTCTGCTACAGGGATAGAAAATAGTGGAAGAATGAGACTATTATGAGGGGATGAGAAAGGAATCTATTCGGTTTCACTGTATTACATTTATTTTATTAAATTAAGATGGCAGGAGTTGCCAGCCCCCCATGGGGCCCTCCGGAACTGCTCCAAGGAGTCTGAAAGACACATGGAGGCGTTGTGGGGCAACACAGCGGAGGAGCATGAGCCTTCAGGGTGCAAAATGTATCTCCGGTACAAGTGGAAAAAAAAAAAAAAGGCAGGTCTTACGGGACGATGGCGGGGAAGAGAGCAGCATGTACCATTTACAGGGGAGAGAAGCAGCAGAAGTATTGACATAGCAGCCAAAGTGTGGGAGTAAGGCTGCAGCAGACAAGGAATCACGTCCCAAGAAAGGCCTCCTGTACTTGGGTCACCACCACATGACCTCACCCCTCACCACAAGCCAGTGACACTACTGGACTCCAAATGCTCGCCTGCTGAAGGAAGGAGAGCACAGGACCGCCTTGCTACCTGTGGGGTGCAAGCCTAATGGTCATGTCTGGGGTGCTGACAGGGCAGCAGGCACCGAGGGCAGCATGGTGTACAGCAGCCTGGAGCTAGTGCAGGTCCTGCCTGGGAATGCTCTGCCTTACCACACCATCATCGTGCGTCGAAACAACAGCAAGACATTCGAGATGTAGAAAGGCTTATTTTCTAAATCAAGTCTCCTGGAAAGATTTCCGGGGTCTGTGCTTCCTCTTAAGGCCAGAGGCTATGTTCATGATGCTGATCTGTGGTGGAAGCCATATTGTCTGTCGTTCAAGGTCTGAGCTGACTCTCGAGGGCATGTAGATGTAGATCTGTGCCGTCAGTGGAATCCCTGTTGAAGTCCACCCTCTGTGAAGTCAACGATCCTTGCTGCTGCCCCACGATCTGTGCTGGTGCCGGCTGCCAAGGAATCTTCTTTTGCAGTGCCGTTGATGACTACAGACATAATTAAGAACTCAGAAAAACAAAACAGCATCTGAAACCAGACCAACCCCTCTCCCCAGAAGAACAAAAACCCAAATAAACAAACAAAAGAACCAAAGATGGAGATTTCTGTGACACCTCAATAAAAAAATAAATAAATAAATAAAGCATGGGGGTGGGGGATAAGGGGATGGGGAGAAACAGTCCATACAGGAAGCTATTGAAGACAGTCCTTAAAAAAATCTGTGATGAAGACCCTGAAGTGTATAGCTCTTCACTGTTCATGGCTTCTGGGATCTGGGTGGGGGTGGGGAAAGATTAAGTTATCTTTAAAGAACTGGCCACTCCATGCTCCAGTGAGTTTATGGGAGACACGAATTGGACGTGGTGGTGTTTGTTGTTTGTTGTGGGTTGTGTGCAAGGGTGGGAGGGTTGCTTTGGAGATGAACTGGGCATAGCAGAGCAGAGGTTGACTGGCCTTGGTAGAGAATATTGAAGGAACCACCGGAAGTGAAAAGAAACAGAAGGTTGGAGAAAAGATGGGGTGACAGAGGCCAAGTAGGAGAGAGTGTGGCACAGAGGAAGGAGAGATGACTAACTCCATCTTTAAGGAGCAAATGAATGAATTGGAAAACAAGAACTCCATGTAGAGGGAGTATTCTTCATTTCACTTTTTTTGGCACATGTATTTAAGTGTGCCTGTAGCCATCTCAAGATTAGGGAGGAGAATTGATTCATATTGTGTAGCAAAAGTATAAATTTTGTATTATACACCAAATTGCATGTTCTAGGTAAACAAGTATGTACCTTTTATAAATATGGATATTTTATTATTAACACATTAATAACCACATACCTTTTTTTCTGTATATCTTGGGGGAAAGGTACATGTTTATAACTTAGTAATGTTATCAGATTTGATACATTTATTATAATTATTATTCTTATATAATTGTGGCTAGGGTAATAAGCATGGTCGAATTTTAAGAACATTAGTCCAAATGGTGGGGGCACGCAACTCAAGACAGCATGCGTGCAATTCGAAATCATGCTCACACAAATTTTCTCGTCTTTTATACGTCTCCAGGAAGCCAGGGTATCGCAGCAACAACTTCACTATATATATAAACTGCTCATGTGAAGAATAGGGGAAAACATACTTTTCTTAAGTTGTTAAGCATTCTGAATCCTTCCTAAATTAATTTGATGTTGAAGTAATTGGCATTTCTACATATGTATTTTGCTTTAATGTGCGCATGCATTCTTGAACACAGGAACTCATTTTGCATTGTTAATCTTATTTCTAGCTATGAACTGATCCGGATGATGGGAGTTGCCTGCAGAGGTGATGTTTAGGAGCCCTTGAAGGACTTTTGTCCCCTTCTGTAGTCCTTACCTGCACTAACTCTCCTAAATTCCCTATGCTCTATGATTATTAGGCTTAAGGTTTTCCATCTAAGTGCCCATTATACAGTGGGCACAGAGACTTAATTTTCAAATAACAAGTTATGTGAAAATGTAAAATTTGGAAACCAGTATAACCTGATATTAGAGTACTGTTTTTTTTAGAGGAAATTGTTAGCTCTTGCTGTTAATCTTTGTCGGTTGTAAGAGGAAATATATTCACTTGATGAGCTACTGTAGCTTTTTTTGCAATTGATTCTCTAATTTCCTCTCTTCTCAATCCCACACACCTCCATGTGCATAAACTTGAAGTACAAACTGCACCCTCATCTCCTTCATGTTCTGTCCTTTAACATACACAGAAAAGAGGAAGGCTGAAAAAAATTATCCCTGTCACAAAGAGTGTGTTGCAGAAGAAAAAATATATAAAGAAAAAAGAATGGGACACCCAGTATTATTGTATCACAAAAATGTCTGCTAATATGAAGCATAGCCATGGAGATAGAGGTGGTCTTTCTTCCAGATTGTGTGCAGGACACAATGGTGTATGGGAGGAGAGAGACATACCATCTCTTTGAGACTGTGCAGAAGTATTCACCAGGCAAAGGCTTTGCCACAGTCAAAATGTTTCATCTATAAGACAGAGGATGAACAGAAAGGGAAGGCAGAAGGTCCAGGGAGCCCTTGTAGCCAGCGGATGCTAAGTTTCTGAAGACTGCTTTAAGACAAACACTGCTCACTGGAGGCCTGGCTTCGAGGAGCTGGAAAGAACTCTAGGTACACATGGCACATTCATTACTCTGAGACATTAATCCATTATGCCCATCACTGCACATTTCAGAGATAAACAACACTGGAAAACCAACATCAAGTAGTGTATGAGCAAAAGGGATTCTAGGCACCATTGGGGGATTGTCCACTCAGAGATTAAAAAGGAGGATATTTGATTTAGTAAAAATATTTAACTCTATAAAATCAAAATATGTTTGAACAAGGTTAGAGATTTTTATCTTCAAAAGATAATCATGTATACAAAAGTTCCATACAAATCTTGTTTCATTTTCAATGTGGTAGCTACAGATTAGGTAACACAATATTCTTTCCAAATGCTGACTAACTCATTCACACATTCGGTAACTATCAAGCCAAATATATCAAGTAGCATTCAAATATACAAAATCAAAGTTAATTATGTAAAGTAGAATACTATCTAAAGGAAAACAATTCAAGGGACTAGTATTAAAATCTGAATGAGATTCCACCTATGAGGATCCATGAATTGTGGAGAGAGAGATGCTGCCGTACTGTACTGACTCTCACAGCATAGCACATCACGTGGGAATTAAGGCTGACGTCCACGATAGGGAGCAATATGATGGCTCTATGTCCAGAAATTACTTGAGGGGGCATGTGTTAAACTGCTTATTAATATGTGATAGAAGCATAAAATAATGTTCTTACACTAATTCAACTTTTTTATAAGCAAAATATTAGAATATAATTATGTAAATTTGAAATTTACATATTGGAAACAAATAGCAATTGCAGCCTTTCCCTCTGGCATAAGGTAGGCTTAAAACATTAACATTTAAATGTATGAATTTTAATGGTGTCTCTAAACAATGGTTTTTTTCCTGGTGTTTATTCAGGAACTTCAGCACAATAAAACTTCTTTAAGTCTGGAGCTCTTTCTCCAGATGTGGCTATATCTTGCGAAGCTATAGGAAAAGGGATGAAAGACTGTTAACACAGGTTCATATGCCAGCTTCCGATGTAATAAACAGGCATGGCCAAACCAGCTCCCAAAGATCACCCATGATGAATCTTATAAAGCCTAAATCTTCCAAACCGTCTAATAAAATCTGAGAACTGTTGTGAAGAAGATGTGTTTATGAGCTTATGTTACCTGTAGTTAGCCTCAGAAGGGTTGAAATGCAGTGTTTCTGCATCCCGCTCTGATCCTTACCCAACAGCTTAGGTCTGCTTCCCATACTAACTTTTCTGATCTTACTATGTTCTTAACACAACCTAAAATGTTAGGTAACTTTCCAATTATCCGACACCAAATTCTTTGAAAATGATGAAATCAGACCAAAGTAAAGAATAATTAAACCATGTAATCTATATTGCATGAACCTAAAAAAATGATTCTTATTTTCTTGCTTTGCCACTGTTTCTCATCCAGATGAATGGAAAGTGGTGGTGTGGTGAATGCAGGTGGGGATGCAGGTAGGGATGCAGGATGGGATTCAGGAGAGAATACAAGCAGGGATGCGGGAGGGGATGCAGGTAGGAATGCAGGTAGGGATGCAGAAGGGAATGCAGGCAGGGATGCAGGTAGGTATGCAGGCAGAAATGTAGGAGAGAATACAGGCAGGGGTGCAGGTAGAAATGCAGGAGGGGATTCAGGAGAGAATACAAGCAGGGATGCAGGAGAGGATGCAGTCAGAGATGCAGGTAGGGATGCAGGAAGGAATTCAGGAGAGAATACAAGCAGGGATGCAGGAGGGGATGCAGGCAGGGATGCAGGAGAGGATGCAGGAAGGAATGCAGGCAGGGATGCAGGCAGGGATGCAGGAGGGGATGCAGGAGAGGATGCAGGAAGGAATGCAGGCAGGGATGCAGGCAGGGATGCAGGTAGGGATGCAGGAGATGATTCAGGAAAGAATACAAGGGGGATGCAGGAGAGGATGCAGGCAGGGATTCAGGAGGGATTTCAGGCAGGGAAGCAGGTAGGGATGCAGGCAGGGATGCAGGAGGAAGCTCCTTTGTTGCTTTTGCACCTTGTGTTGCCTCAGTCTCAGCCCTTCACAGGAGCCTTGAGCTTTATGAAGCTATTCTCATTTTAAGTGTGAGGAAACTGACTGAGGGGTTAAATGACTGTCCAAGCTGCAGGGAATAGATACTGAAGGGTGCGGGGGTCTAATCTAGGTCTTTCCTGACTCTAAAGTCTCATATCTTTCCCTCCGCTGGCAAGGCACTATGCTTTAGAAGTGCCATTGCTACTGCACAGCTTAACATTAGTTCCTCCCACAGCTAGAAGAGCCTACTAGGACGTTTCTATGGTTGAATTTGCCATGCTAATTTAAAATGATGTTTTTCTCTTAATTTTTCATGGACTTCCATAACTGGAACATAAGTGATAAGAGCATCTGAGCTGAGGCAGGTAAGTGCAGGTCCTGAGTGTGACACTGAGCTCGCACGCACCCACGCACAGTTTCCATGCTGGACCATTTATTCTTACACTTTCAGTAATGCTCGCTATTTCAGATATTAATAAAATGCGGACCCTTGATTTCATCCTCTCTTCCTGTTTCTTGATGAACTGAGCTGAAGAAGTTACTCTATGACGTCGGGGCTAACCGGGTGACTTTGGCCTAAATTGCAGGGGCTAGGCGCTTACACAGGTTGAGATTCTGTTTTCTCCTTGCTTGTGGTTGTAGTGGTGTGTAGCTTGTAGTTATAAATAAATAAATAATGCTATGGCTGGCTAGGCATCACTCACAGTGATCTCCCCACCCCCATGGGGATTCCCAAGGAGCAGTCTGCCCAGGTTCCCACAGTTAGTGAGGTTAGCTGCTGCCAAACCACTCACAAGTCCCAAGCCATGCGCCCCCTGTGGCCAGCCTGCAGAAACTAGCAATTGGCTCTAATCCCTTTAGCCCCACAAAATGAAAACTCTACTACAGTCTTATAATTTACCAGTCAGATTTATAATAGATCTTTAACCCCCAAATACCCACACAAAACCTCAAAACTCAATTGATACAAGCTGCACGCCTAGATTGGACAGATGTGCCCTACATTACCCAATCGTCTGTCTGTGAAATCCCCAGTTAATTCTGGATCCTAGGACCACGTGGTTCTGGCTCATCCTCTCCTTCAAGTACCTTCTTGTTCTCTCCGGTCTTCATCTCTCTCTCTCTGTCTCTCTGTCCCCTCTCTAAAACTTTCAACTCCGCCTTCTTTTCTGCTGCCCAACCACAGGTTCTAGCCTTATCTGACTAATTAAGATTTCACCTGACTACTAAATGTGGATATTCTTGAGGGAACAGAACATACAAACAATTCACAACCTTGTTGTTTTCCAAAAGCACCATCTCTCAAGGTGCTAATCATTTAAAATGCTTCCATTGGACATTGGCTTTACTCTGTCTCTTTGGGTAGGTTCTGCCAACCTTTTCATTGTCTGCACATAATAATGTTAGAACAGTTTGTTGAAACAAGTAAGATCAGTCAACTCTAATGTCAGCGCTCTGGCTTCGTTCCATGACCTCCTAGTTGGTGATCCCCTCTTACTACTTAGTGCTAATTATGATTTAAATCATGTGGAGAATATTCAAAAAAATCAGATATGATTAATATAAAAAAGGCTCACATCTGCCCTGGACGAATTTTATGCAGTACCTTCATTCAAATCTCCTACCTTTACTTTGGTCTGAAATAATACTTTTTTTTTTATTTTTGTAGTTTTTTTATCTTTATTATAATTAGGACATTGTGCAGCATAGCCACATTTGCTCTAAGAAATGACTTGAATAATTCACTATGCTGTCATCTCCTGCATAGGGCAAGTCTTTGCCCTTGCTGAGGTGTTGACGGATACTGTAGCATTCCACCTTGGCGTGGTGCAGACTCCGTTGTTAGCAGCACTGCGATGAAGGAACAGAAGGCTTCCTCTCAATTTTCAGTACACTGGGAAGACTAAATTCAGTATTTCAGGATTAAGATTTTAAATTACTCGAGGAGTCTAGAATCCTTCAGCAAAATAAATGGAACAGAATTTAAAATAGAAACAAGAGAATTGTGAATTTAAATATAAAAGACGAATCGTAGGTGTGAAACATTAGATGCTACTTGGAAAAGAATGTGGGGGATTCAGCTCACTTGTTCAGTGTCGAGCAAAGACTCGGTGGATGAATGACCCTTCCATTTTAGTTATATTCCCAAGCATTGCTGTGCATGGGACTGAGCTTTTCCTTGGCAATCTTACACGCTGCCTGCAGAAGACAAATTACAGACTACGTGTGGTAAATCCTTAAGCCTTGCTTAATACTTACAATATAGAAGAAATTAATGAAAAGTATCTCTTTAGGGATATTCTTTTGGGGGCCTTTAAATAAGAAACAGAGTGAAATAAAGAATTGCATGTGGTATATTGTTGTCTTTGAACACACTCTCTTAAATTCTACTTCTTTCAGCCAAAGTTTTAATGGTCTTAGTCAATTTATGTTAGCATTTTCTGGCATCTAATTTGCCAATGTTTTATATCATTGGAGAAGTAGTCTTAATGTTTTATATTTCATTAATAGGTAGCTACAGATATTCAACATAAATGCTTCCTCACAATCTTTTATGTTGATTTCTTTTTTTTTTTTTTTATTAACTTGAAAACCTTATATATGAGTCTTTTGGGCTAGAATCACTTCCATTCCCTCTTACCCTCTTTAATTCCTCCTGTGGCTCCCTAACCAGCCGTCTTGAATCCCTAACCTCCTTTACACACACATGCATGCAAGCACACACCCACAAACACACGCACACATGACTTTGGATTCCATTGCTGTGCAAGCATTTAGGTAACAAAAAGAAATCTGGGTAGGGAAGTGTGTATTTCAGCTTGTAGGTTTCAGTCCATCACAAGAAGATAAAAACCTGGAGCAGAAACGGTAAAGGGAAGTTGCTTTAGTTATAACTCCCTGGCTCATATACCTTAATTTTATTGTCCAGGTCTTCTTGCCTAGGAATAGTACCACCCACTGTGTGCTGGAACCTCCTACATCAATTAACAACCAAGAAAATGCTCTACAGACTGACTCACAGGCTGATCTGATGGGGGCAATTCCTTTTGTCTTCTCAGGTTAGACAAATTGATAACTAAGACTAACCATTGTGAGTGCATGTTTGAGAGTACTCATATCTAATAAGTCTAATAATGTTCTTATTTGCATGTATTTTTGGCTGACAATTTAAGATTAGATCTCATCTCTAAAATCAAAACAAAAAGATAGATAAACAAAACAACCAAACAACAACAACAATAACAAAGCAAAGCAAAAGAAACACAATAAAAACCAAACCTGGGTTCCCCTTCATCACAGCCATTAATTATCTGTAGCTCTTCACCTAGAGTGAAAACCTCCCACCCATGCTGCTGTGGGCTTCACAGGTTTTGTGTAAGGAACTTATTTTGGGAGTTCATGGATGCAGAATTCCTCGCTGTCCAGAAAAGGTTGTACTGGTCTTCAGGCTGTTAAACCTTTGTACTTCCTCTTCCACGATGCTCCCGAGCAACAGGTACAGGTACAGTATTATAGATATCCCATTTGGGGCTGGGCATCCCACTGCCACTTGTTTGTGTTTTGACCAGTTGTGGATCTCTCTAGTCTCCATCATCTTCTTCTTCAAAAAAGTTTATTTGGTAAGATGTGGTGCTTGCACTTTATCTATTGGTTATAAGGGTAAATGCAGAACAGTCAGAAACTATATTACTTTAGCAATGTGGTGGTCACAGCTTCACCTGTATGGCCCATTTACTTTCTAGCCATGGCTTCTTGACTAGGTTTATAGGACCTTGTGTGAATTCTGTTCTACTGATAAGACTTTAAGCCCAATTAGGCAGTTGTTCTTTACTACAAAAGAAGCAAGTGCCACTATTAAAACACCAAGGACATCTTGCAGGTCCCATCCTTGATTTGGTTTTCAGTCATTGAGGTTGGGTAGGACTGGATATTGACAACTTTCCTTACCTTGGAACCTTGCATAGCTTCTTTCCACATTGTGAAAATTAGCTTACAGGGGGGCTTCAGCTGAAGTGCCTTTGGGTCTTTCTTTGTCATTTTGGCAAGCAGTCAAGAACAATGAGAGAATCCTATTGTTTTGTTAATGAGCTCAATGAACTGTTTGATTAGAACTCTTAGTTCTAGAAGTCTTGACCCCTAAGGAAGAGTTAAGGGAAGAATTGATGGAGCCTAAGGGGATTGCAACTCCACAGGAACACCAAAGAGTATCAACTAACCCAGACCCCTCAGAGCTCCTAGAGACTAAGCCACCAACCACAGAACATATGTGAGCTGGTGGGCTGCTCTGTGGCCCTAGGCACCTATGTAACAGAGGACTGATGTACCTAATCCTGTAGAGACTTGATGCTCCAGGAAAGGGGTGGGGTGGGGGGCGGTAAGGTGAGAGGGATGAGGGGAGGTGGATGGGAGGGGTAGAATACCCTCTCAGAAGCAAAGGAAGGTAGGGAGGGGGTGAAGAAGAACTCTGGGAGCAGGGAACAGATGGGGGTGGGACCAACATTTGGAATGTAAATAAACAAAATAATCTTATTAAAAAAAAAAGAGTAAAGGAGATGATTCCAGTCTGGAAATATTAATGATAGCCAGTTTACTAGAGAAGGAGCCATGGTTTAAAATGGCTTCATGGTTTAAAATGTGTAGAATTGCAATCATGAGTGTGAACATGAGGTCACATCGAATTACGTACCAATTAGGCTGCACATACATCTCAGCCAGTAGAATCTTGCTTACTATGCACCTGGACTCAGGTCCTACTGCTTCATAAAACTAGGCACACTGGTGCACATCCTTTATCTTAGAACTTGGTAACTAAAGACAGGAGGAACAGGAGTTTGAGCTTATCATTAGCTACATAGCAAGTTGGAGGCCAGTTGGGATACACAAGACCAAATTTTATAAAAAGCCCATATGCCATGTTAGTAGGCATGATTAAATTTATTCCTCCCAACAAAGGAGGCCACCTTTGGTGAAGAACACTGTAGAGTGGTGTGTTCTAGGTATCATATGATCATGGTGAGTTTCAGAAAGGCTAAAATCCAGTCTTTCTTAGATATTTCTAAATATCACTAAATGTTTGTGACTTAAACTCTCCATGGTGATATTAAAATGGTCTCCATTTCCACACAGTGATCTAGTGGAATCAAGGGTGATTCCATTCACAGATCCTGTGACGTAGTCTACACTAGTGTCAAATGGTGTTGGGATGATTATGAAACGTGGGAATTGATTTTCTGCACTGTAACACAGACATACAGCAGAAGTTGTATTGGAAATAAATTCTCACTGAATGATATCCTTTGTGAGTATTTTTAAATGGCATGCAGCAACTGTGTCCCCTGTCTGGCATTAATAGATAAGAAGGGTCAAAATTCCCACCTCTTTGGAATCTAAAATGGGCTGTCAGAGAGGAATATGGAGGGAAAATTGATGAGCTGGGCTGGCTTGGGAGTCTGCAGGTCAGAGATTAAATCCACCTTCATCTGGAAGACAAGAGCAGCCGGTCGGTAGCTAAACACTGAATGAGGTTGGTTTGAAAACAGAGCCAAGGAGGTTTGGGTGGGGAAAGCCTGAGAATAGAAGCTGTTATGAACTCCTGGCATGTATAGGACACTATCATCCAGAACACATATCTTTCCTTTCCTGCATCCTGCTTTCCCTTGCAAAAAAGGCACACACTTCCTTTCACCCTCCTACGTGAGCTGCGCATTGAAAAACAAGCTTCATTCTTCTAGACGTTCCACCGCATGTTCATTTTAAATTTAAACTTTCCATTTGCTTGCTTCACTTTATCTTGCTCTAGATAGAAATCTCTGAGCTGGTTGTAAATAAATCGCAAATCAGAAGCAATGATAATTTCACTTAGGTGAGTTTCCCACCTGTTATCTTCGGATATTTATACTTATTTTGCATTGGAAAAATGATGCTATAAAACTATTGATGCTGAGATATTTGAAATTAGATATTTAATGGATTGTTTATCAAGAGTATTTGTGTTTCCTTTTGAAAGGACAAATAGTTTTTAGTTTTACTTTGCTAACTGCATATTTGAAAATCCAGGAATTGAAGCTCCTTGAGGTTTGAGGGGACATTTTTCTCATCTATGAATTTCTGAAAAGTGTTTGTAGAACCATCATTTCTTTTACTTTGATGCTTAAGTTGGAAACTTATACAAAAAATAGTTCATAATGTAAGACATCTAGGACTTCTGAAGTTCTGTACTATCATCTTTAAGATTTGATCTTAACTAGTTGCGTTTCTGCATATGTGCATGTGTGCATGTGTGTGTGTGTGTGTGTGTGTGTGTGTGTGTGTGTGTGTGTGTGCATGAGTGCACTGATGTGCAGAAATTCCAGAAGAAGATGTCTGATCTGGAGTTACAGGTGGCTGTAAGCTGCCTGATGTGGGTGCTGGGAATTGAATTCAACCCTCCAGAAGTGCACCTTGTGCTCTTCATCTCTCCAGTGAGACAACCATGATTGTAAAATGTTGGTTAAATTCTTGTCTTCCATTGTAATAAAAGCAAAATTATTATGTTTAAAATTAATGGACAATCCTATTAAAGGGGCATGCTTGTTGATTCATCCCTCAAGAGGTCTGAACTTCCCAGATACTTGTATCATCTGAACATACTCAGGAAAGTGTTAATATTGGTTTAGAAATACATAGAATATTCAAAGAAAGCACAATTGAAGTCACATGGTCTTGCTCTCTGCAAAAAAAAAAAAAAAAATTCAAAGGCAGCTGACAATTCATATGCAGCACCTATTAAAGAAACACTAGAGAAAGGAAATGTATTTAGGGAGATGAAATTAAAAATTCTAAACAACAGCCAGAATGTAAGGGGAATTTTCTATGACATATAATATATCCCTATTACTCCTTAAAGTCACATCTAAGTAGTAAAGGGCATCAATGACAACAGTAAAGTTTATGTTTGTGTCCCTGGATATTATATATGCAGTGGGAACCTCTGAGGTACCTCATTACTGTAGGTTGTAGGGATATCCCTCTAATGGACATATTCACTTAACAGGTAGGAATTATTCAAGTTCTAATTAAGTGCTTTTGGCAATTCAAAAACCACTTAATTTGGAAAAAAAAACCAATCATCATCACACAACCTTTTGATTTTACTGTATACAACTCTAATCATTTAATTGAAATTAATGATAACACTCATCAGAGTTGAGTCAATGAAACATTGCTTTGTTGAGATAACACAAGTCCAGTGTCTCACACACTCACTCCATTTGGAAAAGAAATCAACCCTCGATATTTGGAATGGATATTTAAATAGTGTCAGACCCTGACACTTCACTCAGTGACAACTGTGAGGGTTGACTCCTTTGTAACTCCAAGAGAGAGCAGGCTTAGGTGATGTAATATCTAGGTACACAGTTGCAAGATCTGTTCATGAATGCTTCTTTTTATGATGTTACAGAAAAAGTAGAGCCATAAATATGTCTTGTAGTTTGGATGTAAAGTGTCCCCCACAGACTCGTGTGCCTGTACACCAGTCCTCAGCTGGCCATTATTTTTAAGGTTTTTTTTTTTAAGGTTGTATAACCTATTGGACATGAAATAGTTGGTGTTTTAGGGCTATGGGGTTGGCGTAGAGGCTTATAGCTGGCCTTGGTTCCAGCCCAAGCTCTTCACTTCCTGGTCCACCCAGATGCTAACAAGCCAGGTGAAAAGCAACTCTATTCTTTTCCTACTGTGAGACAACAAGTTGAGATAAATCCTTTCTTTCTTATTAGTTATTTATTTGGTTATGATTTATTTGATCACTATGATGAAAAAAGAACAAATATAAGATATCTAATATTTACCTTGTATTAATAATCTGTCATACATGTGCAATAGCATGGGGTAAATAGCTCTTTCAGGTATTTGATGTATGCATATGCATATATACATATACCCTCCTGCTTTCATGAAAGCAAATTAGAAGCATGTAAGACCACAGTCCAAGCTGACCACAATGACGTTTCAGAATTTTTTTTTTTTCGAGACTGGGGTTTCTCTGTATAGCCCTGGCTATCCTGGAACTCACTTTGCAGACCAGGCTGGCCTCGAACTCAGAAATCTGCCTGCCTCTGCCTCCTGAGTGCTGGAATTAAAGGAGTGCGCCACCACGCCCGGCTCAGAATTGTTTTCTTAACTACCACATTCAACCACATTCACATCAAACACAGAGTAAATTCAACATATACATATGTATAATGAAAAAATGGAGCACGTTTTGTTGGTGTTAGTATCGTAACTCATTCGGTATGGTTTTCATACATTATGGTAAGTGGGACACTGGTTGCTTACGTACAGCTAACAATAATATTGTTTTTAATATTTGCTTGACTGGAATTTCTGAAATGTTCTCTAAGATTAGAGTATAATTTATTGACTCAACTAAAACACCTTTGAGAGAGAGTGAAATTAAGGATGCCAAGAAGAAACTGGGACTATCACCCATCAGAAAATAAATCAGTGTGTACAAATAGAAAAATCTCACAGTATTTCTGTTTCAAAACATTGAGTTTCTGAGGTCTTAACAGCATAAAACTAAGGGACCACATCCCTTTAGAGCTGTAGATGACTTTTTATCAGGCCATTACGTAGGAGTGGTCAGATTTCTTGCTCATGAGCATCCTATTGACCAGGATGGTGAATGTGATGGTGATTGACTGGCATATCTCTTAATCTGCACTCATCTAGCTGAGGTTTGTTTATGCATTGAGGCTCTGAGTGCTCAATAGAGGGTGAGTTCTCATACCTTAGTTGGCTGGCAGCATATCTGGAATCATTCACTTGTCAGAGCTCAGTGCAGAGTGAAGGCCAGAGTTATTGTGGAACAGTTAGTCAGGTGGCTGGTGAGAAATCTGTCCTTTACTAGTCCTCACCTGGACTGTCCTCAGTATTTCAGTACATGAATAAATTCAAACCCTGGAGATCACATAGCTCCAGGATGGCCATCACATTGCCTTGAACTGAAAATTCTATGTGGTGTCCTAGGTCCACTTATCAAAGCAACAGAAATTGTGTTTCTTCCACGTACCAGTTTTATTTTGGATTATTTTTGTTTTATTCTGATAGTTAAGGATGAATTAATTTTACATTATCATTAAATGCATAAAATATTACGGATAAAGGTTGTTATATTTGTTTGATATGGTTCTTTGAGCATACAAAAAGTGTTCAAAATACTATAAAGAAAGATTTTTATGCTAAAATAAAATTACTGAGCTTCATATCTCTCTTGTGTAATTTTGTTACCCTACAATGATTTTAAATGATTTTCCCTTTAAATTCCTAGGGTTATGGAAGACATAAAAGATAAATATGAATTTATTCCTTATAGCATATAGCTATAAAGTAACTTCATTTCAGCTGTGTTTTTGATATGCAAGTTAGGATTGCCCTCTTTCTGGAACTAAACTGCTTTGAAAGTGTGGTTTCTTTTGACATTTGTGGTCTCCATGTTGATCTTTACACTTTACCTACACATAGTAGTGATTTATAAGCAAAGACTGGTACCTGTCACTAAAAGAACTGTTTCATGGTTCTTGGTCATCACTAATGATGAATCTGGAGAAAACAGACACATATCAAACAGTGGATACGGGCAAATTATGTTCAGTGCCACCTAAGTGTTATGTGTAATTTTAGTAACCCACTAAGTCTTTTTCAAGAGCTCTGCCTGAGCTCCCTCATCCTCTTGGGGTTAGCTCTACTAAGCTGCCTCTTCCGTGTCCTTTCTCCTGCCCACCTTAGTCGTTGAGATGGAAAACACTAGACAGCCTTAATATTTTTAAAATAGCCAGATAACCCAATGGTTGGGCAAAGAATATCCTGCTCCATCATGTATAATTTGCAGATGACATTGAAGTTTTGTCGGTAGACAGCACTAGAAAATCACTGCCAGAAGAAATGAAGAACTGTGCTCCCAAATCTCACCTGAAGCATGCCCACCTGAGCCCAGCTCCCCCTGATCTGGGGCATGTTCACTCAGAGCTTCCCCAGCATGTGTGCTCTTCTGCATTACCAGGATCTTGTAACGGTCACAGTTCCTTTGGGACTACCTCTTACAGAGTTTTAGGATCCACCTGCCTCCTGTGGCACATTGTCCTCTCAGATGGTTTTAGCAAACTGCTCCAACTGTAGCACTGATTCTCCAGTGTCAGCCTCTCAAATTGCGTAGCAATTAGCAGTGTTCAGTGTCCAACAACAAAGCCCTGTCTCACAACTGTCAGGTGCATTTTGTAGCTGAAAAGCCTCTAGTGAGATACATCTCCAAGAACAACTAGAGGACGCATTTTTGGCAAGTTCTAGAGGAGAATTTTCTACCGAATTACACTGGACAGGCACAGTAGAAATTATTCAGCCGTTGTGGTCCTTGGCCATTTCCTAATTGTTGGGAGATAGGTTTGTGCACTGTGTATGCAGATGCTGATTTCTATGCCCAGACATTTGGATAGAGTCCAGATGATGGCATGGTGAAGCATCTCTGGTCTCAATGTTGTGTAAAAATTGTTTTCTATCATCTCTGATTGCCTAATAAAGAGCTTATTGGCCAATTATCTGGACAGAAGAGATTAGGGCACGACTTCCAGTCTCAGTCTTGGGTATCCAAGGAGAGAGAGAGAGACAGAGACAGAGAGAGACAGAGACAGACAGATGAGACAGAGGGAGAAGAGACAGAGAGAGACAGAGAGGAAGGAGGAGGAGGAACAGGAGGAGGAGGAGCAGGAGGAGGAAGAGGAGGAGGAGAAGGAGAAGGAGGCTACATTGAGAGACAAGGAGGATTTACCATGAGTTCTGGATGATAGAGCAATCAGAAAGACACACATGGACTGGAGTGAGTCAAAGCAAGATTCAGCTGCACATAAAGTTCCACATGGTTGGGTAGTAGCAGCCTGGTCAGGTTAGAATAGCTCAACCCCTCCCAGTTTAGTGCCAGCAGCTTGTTAATAAAATACCACTTCTCTGTGTCTTTCTTCCGGAGCAAAACAGACCTAAGAAGCTTCCTCTCAAAGAATGACATTTACACCTAACTGATAAATTCAAGATCTCAGCCTGTGGGATGGACTTCTTTGAATATTTTGTCTTAGCCCTGAGGGCAGTGGGCTGTTTCTTATCTGCTAGTGGTGTGTGTGTGTGTGTGTGTGTGTGTGCGCGCGCACATACTGGGAAGCCCGAGGATAATCTTAGGTACAGTTCCTCAGGAGTCAATGACATTTTTCTCTACTCTTTTGAGGTAGTCTTCATATTCATCAAGTAGGCTAAGCTGCTGGCTCACCTCCATCTCTATCGCTGACAAGGTTCACGTGGCACATCATGCCTGGCTTTTTAAAAGTGAATTCTGGGGACTGAACTCACCTTACGAAATGAGCTGTGCACCCCAAATCTCTGACCTACTATTTTTGAATTATATTTACTTCTTAACAATGACTTTACTATTAGTCTCGTGGCGTAGTTAGTAATGCCTGTGTTAAATGTTCCCCTGTTCATATAGCTGTGGCTTCTCAGTCTTCAGTGGATGAATTCCAACTGATAAAAGTGGCTTATGGGGCAAGTAAGCACTTACAAGCTTCTGTCTAGAGGGGAAATATAACAGCAGTTCCCTGGGTAGACCAGATGGCACAGGGAAGGACAGAAGAGTAAAGGCTGACATTCTATTAGCTAAAAGATTCCCTAGGTCAGACCGTGAGGCACTTGCTCCTGCCCTGGTAGAGTCACCTTGACTACTGGTCTTCATCCCTTTCTCTCATGGCTTTGGCCCTTCCTCCCTATCTATATTCCAGTCTGATCCTAGTTTTGTTGTGGAGCTCACACTGTCTGACTTTTAAAGGCAATGGGACTTTGCAGACTACGTCCTATTAGTCCACATTTGTGGCCTGAAGATTCCTCTAGAGACTGAAAGATGTTTCCAAATCAGGGGGCATCTATTAATCAGCAAGTAGTGAATTCTATAGAGTTAGAAACATGAAATGAGCTTGCAAGCATGACTTTTGCCTCATTTAAAAGATCATCTGTATTTGTTCTATGCAGTGGATAGGAATGGGGAGAAAGGTCAAGGAAATGGTATAGATGCAATGTTTCTTAAGGCATGTTCCTGAAGCTCTACCATTATCTCTTCACAAGGTTTCTTGTGTTTTATCTACTGGCCCCCTTTCTCAGTCTTCAGTA
>NC_034593.1:21372289-21381208 GCF_900095145.1 Mus pahari | reverse complement strand
AGGGAGAGGGAGAGGGAGAGGGAGAGGGAGAGGGAGAGGGAGAAGGAGAGGGAGACAGAGTTAAGTGTCCAGGTAAAATCTCCACAATAAGGAAAGATGAAAGAAATGATTAATGAAGGGAGCCAGGGGACTTACTTTTACAGTTCTCATGGCTTGTAATTATTTTAACCTTTCTCAAATACTGTAGGATTATCTTTAAAAAAACAATTAAAGGGAAGTTAAATTTTACTAAGCACTTAGAAGAAACATTTGAAAAATAATAATAATCACATTAAGAAACAGTCTTCCATTTGTTTAACTTCCCAAACTGATTTGAAGTTCATGCTTTGAGTTCAATCTTTTAGACCGAACAGTGAATAGAATATCACTTAGTCCTCAAAGCACCATGTCTGAAGCTATCGAGCTCACACTTCTTTGGTGTGTGTGTGTGTGTGTAGTATGTATGCATGCATGCATGTAAGTGTGTATATAATGTGTGTGGGAGAGGGGAAGCTCACAGATACATGCACACCATGGTGCAGTGGGAATGTGGAGGCCACAGGGCAGCCTGGGGTATTGGCTCTTGTCTTCCCTCCCATTTCTTGTTTGCTATATGGTTTCTCTGTATTTGGCACTGCATCCACAAGACAGGCTCGCTCACCAGCAAGACTCCAGAGATGCTCCTATATTGATCTCCTGTCTCTGTAAGACACTCAGATTACAGACATGCAGTAGTACCCTCAGCTTTATGTGGGTTCTGGAGAGTCAAACATAAGTGCTCACACTTGTCCAGCAAAGTACTTTATCCACTAGGCCCCTTTCTCAGACTTCAGTATCAACAGAGAGAGAGAGAGAGAGAGAGAGAGAGAGAGAGAGAGAGAAGGAAAGGGGAAAGGGAGAGGGAGGGAGGGAGGGAGAGAGAGGAAAGGGGAAGAAGTTTAGTTTCTTTTGATGTAAGTATGTAGAAAATACAATTCATTCATTCACCCAAGGTCATTTTCTTGAAAGAGTCGCATTCTCTTGTTCTCTGTTTAAAATCACTCCGTCTGTGGTATAGGTCCTGTAAGGAACATAGGAATTCTAAGATGAATCACTTTAGTATTTTGATATGCACAATGGCTGATAGAACTCAGTTTTACAGTAGCTGGCAACACTTTGACAGTGTGTATTTTTAAAAAGCATCTTTTACAAAATCTCAAAGCACTTTACATTTGAGACACTAAAAGCTTAAGAGAAAACGAGTTAGAAATCTGGAGCAGTGGGAAGCATAGATCAATTTGGGAGTAATTACTTCAATTATTTCTAATAAAATCATTTTGTATTAAGTGAAAATAGTTTTAAGTTTTAAGTATTCATTGAGGATTAACACTGGCATTCTCAAGTCTTTATCTCTCCACAAAAATGAGTGCCATCATTCTTTATGGAGTTAATAGACTTTCATAGGTGTTTCTTGAGTTAAAGGAAAGTATATAATTGCTTATACTAATCAAGAAGGACAACCAAGCTTAAGTTTTATTAAGTGTGGTCATACAGTAATAAAAAAAATCTAGGAATATGAATGACCAATTCCTTCCAAGGGTCACCAGTTTGTATTAGATCCCAGATCCCAGCCAAACATTTAACTCCAGTGTGATATTTCTCAACCTTGAGTTGTTTGGCAATAACCTTGAACTTTTTAAGAATGCAGACGTTGGAATTAGTTTCAAGCCATAACTTAACAATCATGAGCTGTGACCTTGAGGGAGGCATTTAGATAGCTTCTTCCTCCAGGACCTGGAGCTAGGGTTTCACGCTGTAGGTCAAGCTGGCCCAGAACTCACTGTGCATCTCAGGTTCCCCGCAGACTCATGAAGCCTTCCTACCGCAGCTCCCAGATCCCTGGATTACCAGTGTGATATGCCATGCCCAAACGGACTCTCTATCTTTGAGAACATGGGTTCATTTATCAAGATACAAGGTATAACTGAAGAAATAACTTTCCAGGTGGTATGTTTGTATTTCGTTTTTTAGGTTTGAGGGTTTTTGTTGTTACATTGTGTCTTTGGTTTTGTGGTTGTTATTGTGGGTTTTTGTTGTCATTTTTGTTTGTTTTCTTTTTTGAGGAAGAATTTAAAGTTGGGTGGGTAGGAAGGAGGAGAGGATTTCAGAGGACTTGGAGGGAGGAAGACCATGATCAAAATACATTTAAATTTAAAAATTCTGTAAGTAACAAAAATATAATAATAAAAATAAATGAAAACCTCTAAAGTATTTTGTACCTCAGTTTCCATTTCTAGACACTAGACAGTGATAACATCCAGTTTGTTGTCCTGTCATATTTATGTGACTTAACACACTGAGAGTGCACCGAGCACAGCCAAATGGAAAGCTAACAAAGACAGGCTGTTGGAGCTGTCATCTCTAAGGATCTCTGCAGCCAGGTTATTTTATTGCTCTGCGATCTCCTCTCTGGCCTTATATGGAGCCATAAGCATAAGAGACTTGAGTGTTTACAAGGCATGTCTACCCTGCTGCGAACAGTGTCGTGACTTAGGACTTCTAGCAGGTGCGACATCCAGGAAGACATGGACAGCCTAACTTATGGGAAAGTTGTTCCTTAAATGAGAGAAGTTTGGGGCACAGAACCCACTAGTCCAGGTGTCTTTCTATAACAAATAAGCTAATTTGTCCCCTTCAAAAGTGTTGCATTTTTTCATTTTTAAAAATAATAATTCTGTTTTTGAGACTTTCAGACAATTTACCCTTTTCCTCCAGCTCCCTCAGATCCAGCCTCTGCACCCTCACCTCCCCCCCATTTAACTTCATCTAAGTTTAGTTTTCTTTTTTTAACTAATTGAGCCCAATTTTGTATGTGTACTTTTTAGTAGTTAATGGATCAAAACTTCTAATTCACTTTCAGTGAAGAATTAACATAGTTATACCTACCTTGTAAATGTAATTTTATTTTGTTATTATTTCTCAAGATATTCTTTTTTTTTTTTTTTCTGAGACATGGTTTCTCTGTGTAGCCCTGGCTGTCCTGGAACTCACTTTTTAGACCAGGCTGGCCCCGAACTCAGAAATCCTCCTGCCTCTGCCTCCCAAATGCTGGGATTAAAGGCATGTGCCACCACCGCCGGCTCTCAAGATATTCTTATGCAACTGTAAGCTGAATGTCTGTATCATAGTATAATTTAATTCTAAATACAAAGTATTCCCAGCCATCAAATTGGATGTCAGCCCACAGCGAAGTGATATACCAGTAGTATTAATTTTGTATTTTGGATATTTGTATTCTTGAAAAGTCTTTATCTTCCTCAACATCTCAACATGTTTTCTAAACGACCAGGTAAATTGTTCCTCTCCCACCAAAAATCCCAACTGCTTTGCTTCAAGAATTTCTTAAAATATTTGTAAACATCTGCTAGTAGTAGTCACCAAGAATTTCTGGTTTAACATAATACATTTTAGACACAAAATGTCAATTTAAAAAAATAATCATATTCTCATTTAGTTTTTTTTTGTTGGTTTATTTACTTGATCCGGTTTGTGTGATCTGCCTGGCTATGTGTGTCACTGAAGAGTGGTTGAATATGCTAACTCAAAATACTCTATCAGGATCGCTTTTAGTCCTTGTGGAAAGCCTGCTCTAGCTGGCTTCTCCTTTGTCCTGAAAGAAAGCAGCCTTCACATCATGACGAAAAGACATGGAGACAAAGTGCTGTGCTAGTTAGGGCGACTTAATCTTTCTCCACCAGCCTGCATGGTTCAGTTACTTTGAACAATGCCTCTCTTCTTTTTAGCTCATTATCAGCTAAGAGGCTCTGACACAGTTTCATCTCCTTATGAAGGTGGGCACATCATGAAACACTGACACTAAAATCTTTTGTATGTTTCTTTGGTTTTATTCTTTTAAAGAACTGAGTAAATGATATTTCTTTTCTTCTTAGACTGTCCTATTGGAGGACCTGGTGTCTCTCCATTTCTGTCTCTATAGTTTGATTCTGAACCACAGAAATTTATTCCTTATTAAAACATTGATCAGTGCAGGGCATAATGGCACATGCCTTTATTCCCTGATGGAGGCAGAGGCAGGTGGATCTCTGTGGGTTTGAAGATAGCCTAAGTCTACATAGAGAGTTCCAAGACAGCCAGTGCTACATAGAGAGACTCTAGATCAAATATATATATATAATCAGTGACTGAAAATATAAAAAGTGAAATAGTATTTCCTGACTTGAAGACTTTGTTTTAATGTAATTGGATTTAATAAAATATAAATATTAAATGATGTTTCAATAAAAACTGAACTTTGTTTCTTGTCCTTTTTTTCTTTCCTTCAGTCAGCCCACAGTGTTTTCAGTATGTTATTAAATTAGTTTCTCAAGTGCCATGGTGTGTAATACATATTCTCCCTTTTCCAATAACGTTATCAATTGATTGTGCGGTCAAGCTGTAGAGTCGACATGTAACTTGACCTCCTACAAATCTAAAGAATGTCACATTCATTCCTGATGACAAATGGACCCCCGTGAGGCTGACCTTGTGTCCGAAGTCCCCACTGTTACTCCTGCTGCCTCTGGCCTGGCACACACCCGCATGGCACTTAGATAATGCACTGTATTTCTGGTTCGGTCAGTTTTTAACCATAGCAGAGCATTCATCATGTTTTTTTTTAAATTATTTTATTAGATATTATCTTCATTTACATTTCAGATGCTACCCCGAATGTCCCCTATACCCTTCCTCCGCCCTGCTCCCCTGCCCACTCACTCCCACTTCTTGGCCTTGGCATTCCCCTCTTTGGGGCATATAAAGTTTGCAAGACCAAGGGGCCTCTCTTCTCAATGATGGCTGACTAGGCCATCTTCTGCTACATATGCAGCTAGAGACACAAACTCAGGGGGTACTGGTTAGTTCATATTGTTGTTCCACCTATAGGGTTGCAGCCCCCTTCAGCTCCTTGGGTACTTTCTCTAGCTCCTCCATTGGGGACCCCGTGTTCCATCCAATAGCTGACTCTGAGCATCCACTTCTGTTTTTGCCAGGTACTGGCATAGCCTCACAAGAGGCCGCTATATCAGGGTCCCTTCAGCAGAATCTTTCTGGCATGTGCAATAGAGTCTGGGTTTGGTGACTGATGATGGGATGGATCCCCGGGTAGGGTAGTCTCTGGATAGTCCATCCTTTCTCCTTAGCTCCAAACTTTGTCTCTGTAACTCCTTTTATGGGTATTTTGTTCCTTATTCTAAGGAGGAATGAGGTATCCACACGTTGGTCTTCCTTCTTTTAGGTTTTCTTGTGTTTTGCAAATTATATTTTGGGTATTCTAAGTTTCTGGGCTAATATCCACTTATCAGTGAGTGCATATCTAGTGATTTATTTTGCTTTACCATGTTTTAATTGGCCATTTTGTTTGTTTGCCTGTTTTGTGTGTGTTAATAACTAGCAAAAACAAAAGCTACCATACCCCCACTGTAACCATTACTACCTCAATTTTGGCCAGTAATGATCTCAATTTGTCATTTTATCCTGGCCTGGCTTCAGGAAAGTAGCTTTGCCGATAAATTTTTGCAAATTTCCACGAGCTAATTTTTTTTTTTATAAGAAGATAAAAAAAGCTAGCATCCATGGTGGTAATGTAATAGTGCTTCATGTATCCATAAACATAAGCAAAAAATCTAATATATGTCCTATGATGACTACAAAAGTGATGTGGACTATATTCTTTTGTTTATGATATATATTTCTTTCTCCTTTGATTTGTTTTTAACTTTCGTTGATTGTCAGTTTCATGTCATGCACCCCAGTCCCATTCATCTCCCTTGAGAGAGATGAATAATAATCCCATGAGATTATGTCTCCTCATATCTGCCCATGTCACCTTTGCAGCCTCCCCTCCACAAAATACAAAACAAACAAACAAACAAAATAAACAAAAGATAAAAAACATCTCATGGTGAAAGTTCTACTATGTCCCACAGTGTATGTCTGTCTATACATCTTCACTTTCAAATGTTCCTTGCAGTGAGTCATTGGTCTGGTTTGAGGTCTCTGGCTTCTGTGACACCATCAATATTGGATCCTCGATGGGACTCCTCCCAGTTGTCCTGTTATTGCCCTGTACCATGAAGATCTTATAGTTTTGGAGTAGCAGGACTGGCCCCTTGACTGGTTCCAACCATTCACAGATAAAGATTTTGGGGTTGGCTATCTCAGACAGAACTGTGAATCTGGGTCTTGGTGTTGACTGAGCTAGTCAGCCTGCTGGCTTAGCTCTCCCTTATCCACACCACCACAGCAAGCTCTCCAGCACTGCTCCAGCTAGGCCACCCAGTGTCACCATCAAAAGGAGGCAGGGTTAGCTACCCTGCTTTCATGTCCTCAGAGCTAGGTCACCTGCACATACACAGAGCCTGCCCAGGCAATATGCCAGGCCCACTCTCCCAAGTGCTATTGACTACATAGGTCTGGTCTGGGACAGCTCTTCCTCTTTCATACCCTCCGGGCATCTTACCTATGCCTTCGCCATCAGGGCCAGCTCCACTATGTTGCCCAATCATCGTGCAGGGCCCTCTCTACTAATTGCTTCAGTCAGTGAGCTTCATGACCTGGGGCCAGCTCTCTCAATTGCTATAGGTGGTAATGGGTGAGGTGAGGTGGGGGAACGGCATGACCCCTGCCGCCGCCCCCAAGTCACCTCATGGCAGCTCTTCCATGCTCTCATCCTTGGGCTTGGCCCTTACCACCAGGATCATCTCTGCTGTACTGTACAGTTGACATTCAGGGCCTGCTCTCTAGACTGCTATAGAGGGTGAGAGATAGGGCCAGTCACAACCAATGAGGGGCGAGGCCCGTTCCGCATAGCCCCCGGACATCCACATGGTTTCTAGTTATAATATGAACCATAGACATAGAAAGTGATGTCTACTGCTGAATATCCACAGGCCCTCAGCTGCAGCTTGGACTGGGACTTCACTATGGACCCAGGTGGCGAGGCTGGCCATTCACAACAAGCTGTTCCTTTCCACCCTCGAGTCTCCAGTCCCATTTCTCTTCATTATGTTCAAGCTGCTCTACTTCTCTTTCTCTTCCATCTGTCTGCCACATACTAGTACTTTGTGGTAGTTCCTGCTGCAGTCTGGCCATGCTGGTGGGCCGCTGGGTGACACTCTCTCTGGCAAGCAGTATCTGTGATCCACCTGTGACAAGTGCTGGAGGGCCAGTCTGTGGGTGATGAGGCGGTCTGCAGGTCTCTGTCTTCCTCTTCCCTCAATGCCTGGATTCGATTTGATTTATTTTGAGTTTTATGTGTCCTAGGCATAAAACAGCTTTGGTCACCAAGCCAGGCATCAAGCTGGGATGAACAAAGGATTGCCAACTGCTTGGCTCCTGACTGATACAGGAACAGTACCACCAACGAGGTGTCTCTTCACCCCTTTCCAGGGAGTACCTTTTCCTTTTCTAAGATTTGTGTCTGTGGTGTGTGTGTGTGTGTGTGTGTGTGTGTGTTGTGTGCCTCTGTGTGTATCCATGTATATGTGTATATTTGTCCCCGTGTGTGTGTATATGTATATGTGAAATTTCACAAAACTTAATTTACTTAGCTGAAATTCATAAGAACAAGTTGATCTTGGATTGCAAAATTCCTGGGAGCAGTTTTCACCCTAAAGTGGTAAGTTTGCATACTATTAACGGTGTAACGATAGGAAGCAAGGGTTTGATCTTTAATACTGTAGTAGTTTGAACCTCGTTCTGTAAACAGTGAAGTAGCTGATTGTTTCACCCTCATTAAAAGTGCGGAGTGGTAAAACTTAACCCGCTAACAATGTGAAAAGACAAGGAAACTTTTCTAGCTTGCGTTCGAGTTTAACTGAAAAAGAGCTTAGAGAAATGGTCACTAAGGACCAATACTGTGCATACGTGAAGTGAGATCCAAGGTCTCCTCCTAGTCACATGCTTAGAAAATCAGGGATCAAAAGATGCTGCTGCGCAAGCATCATAGATGTCAGGACCGTGGCTTACAGCACAGTTATAAATGAGGCACCTGGTCTTTCTCTTGAATCCCCTTAGAACTGGCCCCTATGGCAGATTATAAAGACATGGACTGTTCTCACCACTACAATTTGGCTTCAAAGAAGTTCTATCAGTAGAAGAAAGAAGAAAATGAAACAAATAGCAGATTGCCTAGGAAAGAGGAACAAAATGCCCATATTCCCACATAGATTTTATGCTTAAATATACAAACAACAAAATCTTCATTCTAGTTCCTACTAAATTCCTAGTCTCAGAAGGCACAGGTCAATGAAAAAAAAATCAATTCAATTTCCTTTTGCTAGCAATGGATAATAAGAAATACATCTTTAAAACACTATATTATAGTTTCTCTTAAAGGATACATGAAAATGAACACATACTAGTTCTCAACCTTCCTAAACTACGGCCCATTAATATAGTTCCTCATGTTTTGGTGACCCCCCCCCAACGTAAAATTATTTTTAATGCTGCTTCTTAACTACAACTTTGCTACTGTTACAAATTATAACAGAAATATCTGTTATATAGTCTTAGACGACCCCAGTGAAGCACTGGTTCAACTTCCAAAGGGATCACAATCCACAGGTTGAAAAACACTCTTGTATTTAAATATGTATAATATCTGTTCTAATTAGCATAAGCTGTCATCATTCAAAGCCTAGAATCAACCAGAGAGTTTCTTTATTGCCTTGGCTTGGGAATATGTTTGTGAGTGGTTTTTCTGATAGTCTCAATTGATATGGGAGTGTCAAGTTCACTGTAGGTGTCACCATTGTCAGCCAGCTGGTCCTGGACTGTATAAAAGATATTCTGAGAGGAGAGAGAGAGAGAGAGAGAGAGAGAGAGAGAGAGAGAGAGAGAGAGAGAGAGAAGCAAGGTTGCAAGCAACACTTCTTCATTGGGTTGTTTCAAGAGCCTGCCTAG
>NC_034593.1:21362250-21371719 GCF_900095145.1 Mus pahari | reverse complement strand
GTGTGTGTGTGTGAGCCTCTGTGTGTGTGTGTGAGCCTGTGTGTGTGTGTGAGCCTCTGTGTGTGTGTGCGAGCCTGTGTGTGTGAGCCTGTGTGTGTGTGTGTGTGTGTGTGTGAGCCTGTGTGTGAGCCTCTGTGTGTATGTGTGTGTGTGTGTGTGTGTGTGTGTGTGTGTTGGACATGGGTAAGAAGAATCATCATAGTAAAGTTATGTTTCATTAGAAGAATTGAGAAGCATATCAGGCACTAATAGAATATTTCTGTGACCCCCAAAGATGCAATACAATCAAAGCAAATTGAGGAAGAAAGTAAAAACAAATCAATCTGGAAGGGAATTTTCAAGGTGGTATTAACACATGTAAGTGGAATCTTCAAGCAGAAGAGAGAGTTGGAGGAAGGTCAAAAGATTGGAGTAGACTAGATCTGAAAAAAGCATGAAAAGAAAATACATCCATAAATCTCTACTCACCAATTCCAAATCACAACAGAACATCAAAGCGAACTGAGGACCACTTGCAAAAAGAAAAAAAAAAAATTACCCGAGGGCAGTCAGATGAAAACAGACTACTTTGCATTCTTTGGAAGAAAGATGTAAGTGCCGCAGAGAGGACTATTGGATGCTATGCAAATCTAGCAGTAAAGGGATGGTGTCCTTAATGGGTAGTGGTGGAAGAAAACACCTGTGATTGTACTGAAAGACAACTTATTTCAAACTCAAAGGCAGACAAAAAAATCCTTTTTACAGGAAAACAAAAGACAACTCTGAGTGTTTATTGCAGTTTATCTGCATCACAATAAATGTCAAAGGAAAGAAAAGGGGAAAGGAACGGAACAAACAACATCAACAACAACAACAAACCCAAAACACAAAAACACCTAGGCAAGTCTTGAACAAATGCCACCAAATGTCCTGTGGGACATTTATACCTTGTTACTAGTGACATTATAGGCATGTATCCCTACATCATTTGAGAGACAGAGATCAACAGAGTTCTTAAATTCCAAATCTGGCCATCTACAGTCATGAGAGGTTAGGCATGGTGGTGCATGCCTTTCACTCTAGGACTTGGGCAGAAGCAGGTGAATCTCAGTGAGCTTGAAACCGGCCATGTCTATTCAGTATGCGTACAGGGTAAAGTTTCATTGATAAAATAGATGCAGTGGTAGGTTCTATATGTACCACTGCTAGAAGAAATATAACAGTATACTCTATTGACCTTATATGAATGTGGCCTCTTGATTCCCTTACAACATTTCCTTGTATTGTGAGTTTTTGCGACAATGTGGAAATGCACAAACGCTTGTGCAGTGGATGCTAGAGTACCTTTGTGATAGAATTAGGCATGGTGAGCAATGCAGGGTTTTGTTTTGTTTTGTTTTGTTTTGTTTTGTTTTGTTTTTGAGCTCCAGGCTATTGAGTGAGTGTGTTCCAGAGCTCAAGTACTGAAGTCTCTGTCAGTTAAGCTGATGACCAAAGGGGGCTAGCCAATGACTAATAAATGGGTAGATGCACACTGGATGTGTACGTCCAGCACAGGAATACTTTACCCCTGAGTGGATGCAGGTAGACAACAAAATATTCTATCATGTTACTAAGAATAGAGCCCAGTTTAGAACTTATGCATTTTTTTTGTTTGTTTCTCTAATTTTCCACTTAGAGCCTTTGGACTACTACGATTGTGAGTCCGCAGGAAGCAAATGCAAGGCCAGAAAAGAGGCCGGAAGTAATGACCATTGATACGAACAAAATATCTAAAGCGGTGTCATTTCTGGAGATGTCTGATTGAGAACGGCCCCTTGACAGGAAATAGACTACAGCAAATCATTGTTTAACAATGTGCTCAGTGCTAAATTGTGAAGGTTTCGGAAGGCATTGGGTCGAGTCTACTTAGCCGTAGTTACAGTGTAGGAAAGCTATGGATATAAAAATGTCTAGTTAGCTCCTGGGTGACAGCAGGGTTCTATGTGAAGGTTCTAGACAATATTTTAGCTATTGAGTTTCATTATTTTTCAAGTATTGTTATTGTTATATTATTATTATTATTATTATTATTATTATTATTATTATTATTATCTGTGCTGGGGATCAAACTTAAAGCCTTAGTCATGTCAAGAGAGCAAGCCCCCATCACTGAGTTATATCCCCAACATGTACCATATTTTAAAATGCTCGTCAGAGAAACCCAACGCTGGCTACTTCCACACCGGGCTGCAGATGTGTAGCCCCCGTGTATGTTGCGATAACTTTGATATCTCCTGAGTTGGTATAAACCTCCTGTCCTATTCACCCTCATACTTACCCAGGTTTCTTAGAGAGGGTTAAAGCGGAGGCCGGCATCTGGTATGGATTTGCTGAATAGGCAAGAAGAAGTTTCAGACTGCTTTTCTACAAATTGGTATTTGAATTAACATATTGATCACGAAAACGTCTTGATTACATTTGCTTTTTTTTTTTTTTTTTTTTAATCACTTCTTTCTGAAGTGCTGGGAGTTGACTCGGGGCCTTATACCTGCCAGCCAAATGCTTTAACAAACGAGATACAGTCTTAGGTTAGTCATAATGAAATTAAATCCGAAGATTTCTACCATATACATTACACTTTAATTTATAGGCCTGCTGTAAACTGTGTTATTTTACATATTTAAACCATTGTACAGCTGTATAATTTTTGGGCTAGTGAAATTGCTCAGTGGGTAAAGTCACTTGCCACCAAGCCTGATAGCCATTCCTGGATTTTGTCTGGTAGAAGGAGAAACTAAATTTCTGTGAATTATCCTCTGACTTGTATATGCACATGATAGCACATGTGCATTTCCACATACACATAAAATAAATAAAAAATTTTTTAAATTAAAAATTTGAACAAGAAATTCTATATGTTTTAAGTACTCTTGATATATAATATTAATATGCTACAAATATTGATACATAATAATACCTATAGGAATTTAACTAATCATAAAGTTTTATTTAAAATATAATGCATATTTACATACATACAGAAATTATTTAAATGTAAAAAGTCACAAAATAGTTTTAATATTTACTTTAACTTTATCACAAATATTTCCTACTATTAAATGAACATCTAATTTCTAGTGAGTAAATAGTACTATTTAGTTGATAAATATTCAAGCTGAATGACGCAATGCTGGGTTTTGCCACTTTCTATTTATTGATAAATAATGTGATTACCCACTAGTTTTCAATGCACCTGGCAATTTTGCATTAACATCCTTGCCATAATAATCTAACCAAATCCCTAGGATGGAATTTTTAGTGTTAAATTAAGAGCAACATGGTAAAATTAGAAGACTTTTTAAGTTTCATTCCTTAGCATCTCTAGGTCTTCCATAGAAGGCACTTCTTTTCAATATGAAGCAACAACATGTGAGAATGTCTATTTCAGTCCTCAGAGCAGGTGCACATACCACACTCCCAGTGTAGGAACTGAAGGCTGTGTCTGGCTGGTTTGCACCTTTTATTGTAATTGAAGTGATGTGGTTTTTGCCTACTTGTTTCAGTTCTTCTGTGAATTGTTCACTCTTTTGAAGCCTTTCACACTGGAGACTGCTGTGTTCCTATGGGCTGACACAATCCCTTATTTAAATATTTCTTAAGTGTTTGCGGGATATGTTACAAGTCTATGATTTGCTCATTTATTGTAAGTCTCCTTTTCTTTTAATATTTGCTTTTAGGCATGGTGCCTGCACAATTGTAGACTTTTAACCTGTGTGGCATTGATCTGTTCTTTATTGTTCTTTTATGAAAAACTCTTTTTTCTCTTGGGGTTTTTAAGTACTCAACTAAGACGCAGTCTAGCCTACATTTTTTTTTTGTGGGAATAAAAAGTGATGCCCACATAAAGACACGTGTACACAGGGGATAAAGGGCTGTGAGCTTGGAGGAGGCTCAGTGCGTAAAAACCCTTTCTTTGCAAGGATGAGTACCAGTGTTCAGAGCCTTAGAAACCATGTCTAAAATCCAGGTGCAGTATTCTATACCTGTAACCCAGCGGCATGGGGTGGGGCAGCCAGGCCCTCTTTGCTCTCTGACCCATCAGCCTAGAGATGAAGTGATAAATTTCATTTTCTTTTATTGCCATTCATTATTTTATTTATTTTACATGCTAATCGCAGTTCTCCTCCCTCCCCTTCCCCAGTCCTTCTCTCTCCCCCCACTTCCCCGTGTGTCCCACTCCCTTTCTCCTCAGAGAAGGGGTGACCTCCTGTAGATAACAACCTGCCTTGGCATGCCAAGCTGTAGTAGAAGTGGGCACATCTTCTATTGAGCCTAGATAAGGAAGCTCAGTTAGGGGAATGGGAACCAAAGGCAGCCCCCAGAGTCAGAGACAGTCTTTGACTCTGCTATTAGAGGCCCTACATGAGGACTAAGCTGCATTTCTATTACCTCTGTGACTCTGTACAAGATTACAGCTGCAGCAAAAATGCTGTGTGTGAAGATCAGAGGAAGTGAAAAGCTTGAGTGTTTATCACAATGCACTGAAAAGATGTGATAGTTAGCAGTTCATGTCAACTTGAAGTGGTGTAGACTCCCCTGGGAAGAATCTCGTTGAAGGAGTGGTCTATGTCTGGTTTGTCTGTGTACATGCCTGTGGAAAATTGTCTTAATCCATGGATGGGGAAAGACCCATCCTACTGTAGAGAAGGCATCCTGAACTGAGGGTGACCAGACAAATTGAGATGAGCACAAGCCAGCAGGTGGACCTGCACACATTCTTTGGTCCTTGGGATGGATACAGTGTGACCAGCTCTCTCAAGTTCTTGCCTCTATGAGTCCCTGAAGTGATGAACATGTAACCTGGAATTGTGAGCTAGATTACAACCTTTCTCATTTTATATTCTTGTTGTTATAGTTCTACTTCATTATTTAACATCTTATTTTTCAACTATAAATAGAAGTGTAAAGTATACGATGTTTGACAAATAGTCTTTTTAAAGTATTTACTTCCAAGTTCACAACTGCCAGATAAAGCTATACAATGCTTTTTCATCTTTCCTTTACATTTCTTTTTTGTATAACATATTTAATCACATATGTTCCCAACTTTCACTCTTCCCACCTCTTTCCCACCCACCTTCATTTTCTCTCTGAAATAACAAAAATGGAAAAACAAAGAATGAAACTCTAAATAAACAAAACAAAATAAGAAAAAAATACCACCCCTCACAAACAAGAAAAATAACAAAAACAAGCCCAGAGTTCTCAGGACCTACCCTGGCATGTGGGTTATTTATCCAGTAACAATGTATTGGAAGAATAATGGCCTTTCCTAGCAGGGATCAGTTACAAACAGCTTCTTTGTCATGGGTGGGGTTTCCTGCTCACTGCCCTTTCTCAGTGCTGGAGTTTTCGTCTTATTTGACCTTGCACAAGTCTTCTGCATGGTGTTATAGCCACTGAGTTCACATGTACATCAGCTCTGTCTTCTACATACTATCACGGTCTCTCAGTTCATACATCATCAGCCCTGCTGTGTCTTTGGAAACACTCACCACCTTTGGATCTTACAATCTTTCTGACTTTTTTTTATAGTGAGATTCGTGAACCCCGAGGGAGAGAGATTTGATAAGGACATTCCATTTAGTGCTGACTGCTCCAAATCCTTTAATTCTCTGCACATCATCCAGCTGTAGATGTGCATCATCGTCTACTGCAGAAAGAAGCGTCTATGGGGAGGGTTGAGTGGCAGACTGATCTGTGTGTACAGCAAGTGTCATTAGGAATTATTTTGTTGCTGTGTTCCTTTAGCAGAATAATAGTATTACGTTTTCCTCTGTGGCCCGAGACCTCAATAGTTTCAAATTCCTTTTATCGGTGTCAACTATAAGTTCTATTTCATGAATCAGACACTTAATCCAATCAAAACTTGCAAAAAAGTGGTAGGTTACTCCTGTAACATCTGTGCTACTACTGCACTGTGTTCTTTGGCCCCTGCCATAGTCAAGAAACAGGAGGCCAAAAAGGTGGTCAATCCTTTGTTTGAGAAAAGGTCCAAGAACTTTGGCATTGTGCAGGACATCCAGCCCAAAAGAGATCCAACACTTTCCATCCCATGTAGGTGGAAATCACCACCCAGCGAGACCCAGGGATTCCAGACCTTTGCTAGCCTGGAGACCAGGTTGTCTGTGCATAGATCACTGCCCCACACTGCACTGGTGTATCTTGCAAGCAGGTTGGCTGTTGTAGATTGCAGAGTTTAAAGCTGAGTAATATCAATGATGACTTTTCTCCTCTCATATCACACAAAGTACCTTTCAGTACCATGTATACTAGTCAGTAGCAGTGAAACTTTAAATTGGGAACCAGCTGGCTTTCTCCATGCTCAATGGCATAAGCAAGTGGTGTCTTCAGCAATATGGCCTTACCATGAGTTTCTGGAGGTTAAACAATCCTCTTGGCAGTGCTGTGACATTGCCGGGGACTTTATGCAATTCCTTTGGCCTAAGAATACTGAGCAGCATGTAGCCGGTTCTTGGATCTGGAGATTTTACTTGTTGACATGTCTACTTGGGACACTGTCTTTTCCATTATGTGGTGACTTCATTTAAATTACTTTAATGTGTATTTTAGGAAGCTCTACAGTAGTAGGTTTCCAGGGTTGCTTTTTGTCAGTTGATTTTATTATAGCAAAAAATGTGACTCTAGAAAAAGGCAATAATAAATGTTTGCTGTATACATGACATGGTAAGGTTCATTACTTGTTTTATACTACTGAATTATTCAAAAGGAAAACACAGACAATAACAACAATAACTAAAGCAACTTATTTTTTCTTTTTACAAAGGACCAAAACAGAACTTGAAAATGTTAAAAACACATTTTATTTTCAGAACTCTAGGGCTAGGCCTCCAGTCCTATTGTATTTGGGGTTCAAAGGTCATCATCTTAACTCTCATGCTTTCCTGCTTTGTGGGATTATAAGAAATATAAAAGTTTATCTCGTGAGATGAATGCGTTCCTGTCACTGTTCTAGGGAGAATTTATTGTGTAGATTTTGAATAAAAGTGATGGATGATGTCTTCAACTCACATTTTACAGAAAATACGGTAACATTTTTTAGATGGCCATTTCTTGTTTCAACCTTTGATAACAGACCAGTTTCTAACACAGAATCATAACTTAGTGCAGACATTTCTTTGGACAACTGGGCTGAGATGTCTCAGATATTTTGCTATCTGTGATCAACCTGGGGTAGGAGTCATTTGTCATCTGCCTGCTATGGAGTGGAGAACGTGGAGAGTCAGGAAGAAGGGCTTGGTTTACAGAGCTATCAGTCAAATGTCAGATTTCCTAAGACAAGAAACTATGCCACACAGAAAGTAAGTGTGGATTAGCATTTACTTGTCTTTGAAACAACTAAGATAGCTCCTTAAAGGAAGGACCGAGTGGGCAGTAGATGTGGAGCTGGTCACTTGATCTCAGTATATGAAATTCCAAACTTCACCTGGACTTAAATGTAGTGCCAGTTCAAAAGTATCAAAGGTTTGTGTATTTCAGAGACTGGTGACTGACAACCTTCACTAACATCTGAGCGCACAACAAGTGTTAAAGAAATAGATGTGCAATGCACAGATAAGGAACAGAATGAAAGTATGTCTTATTTCCCAAGGTTGTATTTGGTAGATCATCTAAAGAATTATGCTTATTTTTCTGGTCATTTTTAGACTATATAACTTTTTTTTTTTTACAACATATGAAAATATACTGAGGGGTTTAGATTTTGTTGATAACTTTCCTTATCAGTGAAGGTTTTCCAACTAATAACCACATAAATTTTATGAATAAACTATTTCTATCCTGTGCTCTTTGTATTTGATTTTAATATAGTGTCATCCAAGTCAATATGTTAAATATCTTTCCCTCTTGTGGTTGAAGATATTGGGTGTTTCAGGAAGTCTCAGTATGTGAAGGAGAATTAACTCTTCCCTATTCTTTCCCCAAAATTGTTATCTTTAAAGCATTTAAAAACGTTATTTAAAATACATTTACACCATTTCCCCTTCTCTTTCATCTCACCAAGGAGTTCCTTCTTCCTTCTCTCCAAAACCCCCTCCATGTATCCCTGATCAATCCTTTTCAAATACACATGGCCAGCCACTTTTCTTCTGTTATTAGTGTTTTACACACACATGTAGGGCTCTTGGGACCTTGGCAATTCTCATAATTGAGAAAGGAAGGCATTTGAATCTATTCCCAACGAGATTCCTGTCCTGCAGCACATGATTGTGGTACCCACTAATGGGATGATATCCGGTCATGTAACATAGAACCTAAAGTTCTTCATGCTAATGAGATGGGCTCCAAGGATTTAATCCAATAAGCTTCTCTTCCTGGACATTCCTTCCTGCAAACAGGTAATAATCTCTGGTTCACCCTGATTTTGCAGTATGCATCATTTTCCAAGATGAATAAAGTTTGGAAAAAGAAAGTATTGTCTTCTTCTTCAAGGACTGCCACGCTGGGGAGACACCTTTCTCAAATCATGGAAGGGCCCTCTGCACTCCAGGCACTCACCCTGAGCTAACCCGATTCGCCCTGCCTCAGGCTCATCTCAGGCCTTCAGCTCAGTTCTCAGATCCTCAAGGTTTCCAGTAGTATCTGGGTGCCCAGGAGTTGGAAAACTACAGTTTTTGCCCCAGTGTCTGCTTGCTTTTCTCTCGGAGAAATATGGGCTGAGGCACCTATCTTAGGCTGTGTTTCATCTCCCTTGAGCAGTGTGTCAGTGTCACAGGAGTCCAGCACACCAACAAGGACAATGGAATGTAGCCTATCACCCCCTGCATTTAATTTCTCTGAGGGGCATTCTGACACATCAACAGTGAAGCAAAATGCAGAAAGCGCGCGCACACACACTTTCAGGTCTGACAAATTGAGATGGATCAGGTGATTCATCCCTGGCAAAGACCAATTTTCCCCCTCCCAGTCATCATTAGTTGTGTGTTGTTCTTGGTATTCTCATCATGAGACTTCCCCTTTCCACATTAGCATGCCTTCTGTTATTGCCATTGTTCAGGTCTTGTTTAGAAAGCCATATTGTTGAGGTATCACAGATGTAGGTTCCTAGTCATTTCTAGGAGACACCGCCTTATAGAGACTTCTTGGTGCTCTGGATCTTACGATCTTTCTTCTTCCTCTTCCAAGATGTTTCCTGAGCCACAGGTGTACAGTTGTTCTGTAAATTTATCTTCCATGGCTGGTTGGCCCAAATAAGTTCTCTGAATTTTGACTAGTTATGGATTCCTGTAATGGGATCTGTCTGATGCAAAGAGAAGGCTCTCTGACGATGGGTAAGAATTACGCTTATCTATGAGTATAAGGTTATATCTTAGAATATAATTAAGAATTATAATTGTTAATAAAGCAGCAGTAGTAGATTCTTTTCTTTCTTTCTCTTTTTATTATTTTCTTTATTTACATTTCAAATGCTATCCCGAAAGTTCCCTAT
>NC_034593.1:21353730-21362239 GCF_900095145.1 Mus pahari | reverse complement strand
GCCCAAATTTCTGGAGCCCAAAACAGGGTCTGTCCCAGCAGTTAGGTTGCTTCTGTCTGTCCCAAAGCTGTGTAGCTTCTGTTGTCCACACTCTGGCCAGTGTAGACTGGAGCCTAGGTGACCCGGAGCAAAGATGGCTTCTTACCAGCTCTCCTCTGGCGGGAAAGGTGCTGGATGTCTGGAGCCAAAAATGGAGTCTGACCCAGCAGCTGTGTCACTTCTGCAGGCTGCCCTCTCCCTGGCTGTGCATTGCACGGGAGCAAAGATGGCTCTCCTATTGGTTCAGCCCTTGAGACCCCTCCTGGGCAGATACCCCTCCTCGGGCAGGAAAAGTGCCGGATTACTGGAGCCAGAAACAGGATCTTTCCCAGAATCCATGTCACTTCTGTAGGCCGCCCTCTCCCCGGCCATGAACTGGAGCTAAAATGGCTCTCTTACCAGCTCTCCTCTGGTGGGAAAGGTGCAGGATGTCTGGAGCCAGAAACAGGATCTTTCCCAGCAGCTGTGTCGCTTCTGCAGGCTGCCCTCTCCCTGGCAGTGAGTGCACTGGAGCAGAGATGGCTCTCCTACCAGCTCAGGCCTTGAGACCCCTCCCAGGCGGACACCCCGTAGATTCTTTTCTAAGATCCATGACTTCATGAATCCTAAGCAGTTGTCTAATTTTTGGTAGCAAACATTTCCTCCTGTTTAGTGAATCCAATTAAATGACCATTAGGTACTATGAAGATAACATTATTGTTTTTCATAAGCATCACATCTGGATAGGAATGTTGGGTGCTTTTCTCCCTTGGATGTTTTCAATAGTGTATTCTAGTACTATAAAAGCTAGTCCCCAGGGAGTAGACATTCAGGTCAAATCCAGGTTGAATTTTCCAATTTATGTGTCTTAAGTTCATGTTTCTTTTAGCAATACTGACTTATCTTCAACCTCTGGGAGACAACAAAGTGTAATTCCAATAACCTGCATTGGTTTGGACTCTCTTAGACAACCCTGAAAAAGAATTCAAAATGAGATTTTTTTATTGGTATTGGAGCTTTTATAATATAGTTTATGACTCTGTGGGGAGCTTCATCAGCCTAAGAGACAAGAGTGGATTATACATACATACATACATACATACATACATACATACACATACATACCACATATGGTCAAATCTGGTGCCACAGTTTCTCAACTTTACCTATTTGAAAATTGCCATTATAAGTGTTTTAAACAACCCCTTTCTCTTAGGTGGATTCATCAAAGTGTATGTGTATGTCTATGTGTGTGTATGAGAAAAAGAAACACAGAGAGAGAGAGAGAGAGAGAGAGAGAGAGAGAGAGAGAGAGAGAGAGAGAGAGAGAGAGAGAGAGAGAGAGAGAGACTTAACCAATACTAAGAGAGAAATATTCAGAGATTCACTTGTCTTTTACAAGACAGTTACTGTTAAACAATTCAGAGTCTCCAGGTGACAGATAATTTTCTTTTCCCAGGGTTAATTGCACAGCCTAGCATTCATGATAGTATGATATCTGAGCTCAAGTGGGCTTGTACTGTACCCAGCGTTCTGTATTTTTCTTTTTATCTCATAGCTTGATTCTCAGAAATGACAGCTTCATATTTTACTTTTCTAATGTTTCCAAACCATTCCTACCATTATGTAAATATATGTTTACAATATACAACCATCATTAGATGTGGGATCTCTCCTATTTCTGTCTCTAAATCTCCCAAATATCCTAAATGTGCTCTATCTGGTCCAAATCACTGGACTACATAGATTTAGGGTAACCCCTATTCCAGGAGTAATTAGTCAACACAAAACAATTCCCTATCCTGGTGTTTGTTTGTTTGTTTGAAAGGGGGAGGAGGAGGAAGAAGAAAATCTAGGAGCAGTTGGGAAAGGGGGAAGGAATGATTAAATTAGGTTGTATGAAGAAACTTTTTCTCATAAACAAATAAACAAATGAGCAACCAGTAGGGCCAGAGGTCCAGCTCCATCATGAAATGCTTGCCTGGAATACATGGCTCCTGTAACCTCAATAAAGCTGTATATGAGACATGATGGAGGCCATCCTTGTCTAGTTCACACCTAGGAAGACTTTTTTTGTGTGTCCTTAAAACAATTTCTGTATGCTTGGATTGCATGGACTTTCTAGTGTGGTAAATATGCAGCTCTGGACATGGGTCTATAAATATCTCAGTCTGGGTTTCCAGTTCATTTGCATTCTACTGATAAATGTAGCGGCCGATGGTGTAGTAATGTTTTCCCCAACTTTCTGCTGAAAAGCCGTTCTGTTTCCATGGCAATGGTATCATCTTCACACACCTCGCAATAGTGCATGGGGTTCCAGTTGTTTCTGTGGTTTTTCCTGTACTTTTATTGCCTGTTTCTATTTTGTCTTATTTTTTATAGTAGTCATCTTTAGAAGTGTAAGGTGTTTTTTTATTTTACTTTTGACTTGCATTTCCCCAATAAATACTGATATTGGCATCTTTTATGTGCATTTTGGCTTTCAGTATCAATGTCCAAGTTCATTGTTCATTTTAGCATCAGTCGTTGTATGATAAGAGTTTGTATATATATATTAAAAATATGTAATAGTATTATATAATCCTCCTCCTCATCATATTGAGCTAGTTTTATATTTTTCAAATATTATCTTTAATTCTGAAGGCTACCTATTTATTCTGTTGTTAGCAATTTCAGTGCAAAAAAATTAAAATTTTCCATGAAGTCCAGCTATTTTTCCTCTGTTCTCTCTGACCCTGATATCAAGTCTCAGAGATAATTGCTACCAAATGCAATAGCACCAAGATATTTTTTTCTCCAGTTTCTTCCAAGAAAGCCATGGGTCTAGGCCTTACATATCATCATAAGTCAGTTTTCAGTTGCTTTTTGTCAATGGTGCTAGATGAGGATTTGGTTTCTCTTTGAGTCCAAAGCTGTTCAAGTTATCCACTAATATTTATGGATTATATTCTCTCACTAAATAGTACTGGGTCATATTTTATCACTAAAGGATATTGGTATTCTTTTCAAAAATAAGTTTAAAAAGTAAGTTTTCTCTTTGTTTACTGCTGAGCGGTTCCTTGCTGGTCTGATTATGTAGCACTTTAGAAAGTCTTGATGTTAGGAACTCATTCATCTACAGAGCTGTTCTTCATTCTTCTTCATTCTTTTTTTCCCCCCTTTGGTTTTTCAAGACAGGGTTTCTCTGTGTAGCCCTGGCTCTCCTGGAACTCACTCTGTAGACCAGGCTGGCCTCGAATTTAGAAATCCACCTGCCTCTGCCTCCTGAGTGCTGGGATTAAAGGCTTGTGCCACCACGCCCTGCGCTGTTCTTCATTCTTAACATTGTTTAGTTTATTCACAGGTTCTGTTGTCTTGGCTCAGTAACACTGTAGTGAGCCTTGACGTTAGGAATTCCACCTTCTCTAGCTTTCTTCTTCATTCTAAACATTGTTTCAGATTTTTGAAATTCTGTGTCAAATTTAAGACAGACTCTCATGGTTCTGAAAAACACATTTTTGGTATTTTGATAGTGATTTGTTAGAAATTTAAGCATAGAGATCAAGTTGGGTAATATTTATTCGTAATACTCTTTCATCTTATATTAAAATTTTGTCACATTCAATTATTTATGTAATGCAAAAGGAAAACATGCAGGAGTCAGTTCTACTTTTCCAATATGGATGTAGAGGGATGAAAGTCAGGTGGCCAGGCTTAGCAGCAGCTACCTTTACCCAGGAGCCACCACACTGGCCCCAGCTGCTTTACAGGCAGAGTCTGTCTTCATGAATATGTACTATTTTCATCTCTTAGAACAAGTTCCTTGTATACTTGCCACGAACATAAAATATTTGTCTTCCTTGCACTTGACTAATAGATATTTTATTAATTATTTAATCATCGCAATTATTAACATTTGTTAATATTCATATATCAATATTAATAATTAATCATTATTATAATTTTTGCTTTCTGAAACAGGATCTCATACAGCCCACATTAGCCTTGAACTTGCTATGTAGCCAAAGATGACTTTGAACTTGTGATCCTTCTGTTTTCTCTAATGTTCAAGCCTGAGATTGCATGTAGCTATCACCATTCCTGGTTGATTGTATTACATTTAGTACAACTGTACATGATATTTTCTAATTTTTTTCAGGCAATTAGTGTATAAAATATTTACTGTTAGTGTATAAAATACAACAAACTTTTCTGCTTTTTTGTTTTCTTGTGCTTTGTCAAATTCATTAAATTTTTTTTGTAGAACGTGTAACATTTTAGACAGTATATCAGGCCTTCATAAAGATTATGTTTAGTTCTTCCCATTTTGTTTCAGTTTGTATTTCTTGCCTAATTGTTCTAGTTTGGACTTCTAGTACATGTTGGAGGGCAGTGCTGATGTTGTGCATCTTGTCTTTGGTCCTGTTGTGTGACCCTTTACACATGACCTTACAGCTTGATGCTTTAGGTATGTCTTGGGGATTCTTACTGTGGCTTTATTTTCCTCCTGTGACTCTGGTTAAACACAGAGAGAATAGGGTGTCTTTCTTGTTTGATATTCTGGAAGAGGTTGTTAGAAAAACTAGATTCTTCCTTAAGTATTCTGTATAAATTACCAGAGAAGCCACCCAGGTCTTGTTTTTGTTTTTGTTTTAAATTTTTTAGTTATTTATACTCCAGCCATTCTCCCCCACCCCCATCCCACAATTCCTCATCCTACTCCTCCTCCACTTTGCCCCTGAGAATGTGCTCCCTCCTACCCCTACACACCTCTCCTTTCTCTGGGACTTCAAGTTTCTCAAAGATTAGGTACATCTTCTCCTCCTGCGATCGGACTGAGAAGTCCTCTGCTATATATGTGCCAGGGGCCTCAGACAGGTCTTTGTGAGCTGCCTGGTTGGTGGCTCAGTCTCTGGGAGCTCCTTGGGATCCAGGGTAGTTGTAGGCTTCCTCTGAGGTCCTCCTCCCTTTCAGCTTCTTCAATCCTTCCCTTCTATCTTTTGTATTCTGTTGAGGATGCTTGTATCTTTCTTTAGCTCCTCATCTCTTTCCTAAGTCACCTACCTGCAGAGTTTGTGTTTTATTGTTTCTATTTCCATTTTTAATTCTTGGACCTTTTTTTTTTAAATTCCTGCTTGATTTTATTTTCCTGTATTTCTCTAAGGGATTTATGTGTTTCCCCTTTAAGGGCTTTTATCTGTTTGCCTGTGTTTTACTGTATTTCTTTGAGGGAGTTATGTATATCTTCCTTAAAGACCTCTATAATCTTTGTGAGATGGGATTTTAGGTCATTATCTTGCTTTTCAGATATGTTAGGGTATCCAGGGATGGCTGTTGTGGGATAACTGGGTTCTGGTGGTGCCAAATTGCGTTGGGTTCTGCCGCTTATGATCTTGTGCTTGCTTTGTCATCTAGTTATCTCTGGTGTTAAGTGGTCTGCGTATCTCTGACTACAGCCAGCCTCCTTGGGGACAGGTCTGTGACTTGGTCATCTGAGAAGCAGGTAGTGCTGTCTCTGGTTAGGGTAGCCTCCTGTGCCTCTAGTTAGAGTAGACCTCCTGTGTCCCTGGTTACTGTGGACTCCTTGGGAGGCAAACAGGCTGTGTCTGTGGTTATCATGAGCTTCCTAGGAGGCAGATAGCAAATTATCCAGTTTATAATTGGGGTACAGAGCTAAAGAGAGAATTCTCAACAGAGGAATCTCAAATGGCTGAGAAACATTTAAAGAAATGTTCAACATTCTTAAGCATCAGGGAAATGCAAATCAAATGACTCTGAAATTCTATCTTATACCTATCAGAATGGCTAAGATGAAAAAAATAAAAAGTGACAGATCATTCTGGCAAGGATGTGGAACAAGGGGAACACATCTCCATTAAAAATGGGAGTGGAAACTTATATAGCCACTTTGGAAATAAATATTGTGGTTTTTTTTTTTTCAGAAACCTTGGAATTGACCTACCTCAAGACCCAGCTATATCACTCCTGGGCACACACTCAAACGTACATTCCATTCTACTACAAGTTCACTTGCTCAACTCTGTTCATAGGAGCTTTATTAGTAATAGCCAGAAATTAGAAACATCTTAGATACCCCTCAACCTGATAATATAGAAAATGTGGTATTTATATAACAGGCTATTACCCAATTATTAAAAAAATAGTATCATGGAAATGCAGACAAATGAATGGAAGTAGAAAGAAATCATGTTGAGTGAGGTAATGCAGACCCAGGAAGACAAACATGGTATGTATTCACTTATAAGTAGATTTTACTTGCCATGTAAAGGATAACCATTCTGTAATTCAAAGACCCAGAGAGGCAAAGAAACCAGGAGGACTCAGGGGAGGACTCATAGATTCCACTGGGAAGTGTAAATAGAATAGATATGGCAGGTAGACTGGGGGTGAGTCTGGATAACAATGTAGATCAAGTATGTTGGGATGGAGAGAAAGAATATAAGAGGCAACTGGAATTCATGTGTGTGTGTTTGTGGGGGAGACATCTCTGTGACAAGCTAGAAACCTAGTGCAATGGAAATCCTCTGGAATCTAAGGTGACACTAGGTAAAACTACTAGCAATGAAAGACAAAGAGCCTGAAAAGGCCACCTTCTGTAATCAGGCAAGACTTCCAGGGGAGTATTTGTGACTTAAATGCAGCCACAAAACACTCTATCTACTATTTGTTCTGTCTGCAAATTGTACTGGGGTAAATATAGCTCTGATACTGTGAAAATGGCCCACTAATGACTTTTGAGCTTGAAATCCATGCCGAAAGAGAGAGCTTACCATTAACACTCCCTGGAGGTTCAGGGACCAGAGACTGGACAACTCAGAGGTCTATGATAGACCCAAACATGACTGAAAACAAATAGTCAATGAAATGATTCCTAGTGATATTCTCCTGTAATTGTAGTCAGAAGCCTATAATAATAGTCATCAGAGAGGCATCACTCAGAAATTTATGAAAAGAGACACAGAGACCCTCAGACCAGTGTTAGGTGGAAGTCAGAGAATCCTGCTGAAGATGGGGAGGAAGGATTGTAGGAGCCAGAGGGGGTCAAGGACCCCACAAAGAAAACCAGTTTCAACTAACCTGGGTCCATAGGAACTCAGAGACTGAACTAACAATCAAGGAACTTGCATGGGTCTGGCCTAGGCAGATGTGCTGCAACTGTATAACTAGGTCTTCTTGTGGGACTCCTAACAGAGCTGCAGGGGTTGTTCCTGACTCTTTTGCCTTGTTTTGGGACCTGTTCCCCCTCCTATTAAGGATGCCTAGTCTTCTTACAATGTCATATGCTATGTTTGGCTTACATCCCTTTGAGTCCTACCCCTTTTTAAAGGGAAAGGAGGAGGTACCGGGATAGGAGGAGAGAGGGGAAATTATGATTGTGATGTAATACACGAGAGAATAAATTAATTTAAAAATATCACAAATTATAGTGTTATAGTGTATAATAGTATAGAGTAGTGTAGTAGTACTCTAATGTAGTGTTGTGTGTGTGTATATGTGTGTACCTATGTGTGTTATAACAAGTAGTAGTCAAGTAGGGTAGTTCACACCTGTAATCTCAGTACTTGGGAGGCCGAAGCATGAGAACTGTCCAGATGATTATTCAAAACAAAAATCATACAGTAGGAATAGAAAATAACTCTCATCCTCCCTCCTTTCCTCTCCCCCCCCTTTCCCCATTCTCTTCTGTCCTTTCCTCTCCCCCTTTTCCCATTCTCTTCTGTCCTTTCCTCTCCCCCCCTCTTTTCCCAGTCTCTTCTGTCCTTTCCTCGCTCTTCCCTTCTAGGTTTCTTGAGCCACTTCTGAATTGACCAGCTTTGAATTTGCATTTTCTCTGTTAGCTCTCACCTTACTACTGCCTGGGGTTTAGAATTCCCTTGTGTGCAGTGTGTTCCTGCTTTGTCAGTGGGTTTTTCTCAGTGTGAGACTTGACCTCAGACTGGATCCTCTCCCTTACATCTACCCCTCACAAGTCTCCATTCTTACAGTCCTTGAGTGGACTAATGTAAGTTGCTCTACAATAGCTTGAGAGTGTTGGGTTTTCTTCATTGTTCTGGTTCTGCCTTAGTTTTAAATAGATGCTGTGTCCCTGGAAATAAAGTGGCTTTTTTTTTTTTTTTTTTTTCAGAGACTGTTTTTCCATCAATGGCAGACTTTTCTTTCTTTTTTGTTTTTTTACTTTTATTTCACCTTTTTATTTATTTTTTTAATTAATTAATTATTATTTTCTTTATTTATATTTCAAATACTATCCGGAAAGTTCCCTAACCCCCCGCCCCGCCCCTGTTCCCCTACCCACCCACTCCCACTACTTGGCCCTGGCCTTCCCATGTGCTGGGTCATATAAAGTTTACAAGACCAAGGGGCTTCTCTTCCCAATGATGGCTGATTAGGACATCTTCTGCTACATATGCAGCTAGAGACTCGAGCTCAGGGGGTACTGGTTAGTTCATATTGTTGTTGCACCTACAGGGTTGCAGCCCCCTACAACTCC
>NC_034593.1:21328012-21350775 GCF_900095145.1 Mus pahari | reverse complement strand
ATTTACTTTGATGTTGGCTACTGGTTTGCTGAAGATTGCTTTTATTATGTTTAGGTAGGGGAATGGCAGACTTTTCTAAAGGGACAGATTGAGCAAATGAATCTTTTTGTGGTCTTCATTATGTTGCAAGGAATCTCTGTTATCAGGTGGTCCCAAGGTGTCTGCTCCTCTGTCCATGTTATAAGGAAGAAATATCTCTGTGAATTTTAGCTTAATGAATTAACACTGTGCAGAGAATTAGAAACTTTGGAGCACTAAATTCTGAACTGGATTTTTTCACTGATTCTTCCCTCAAGGCAGGAAACTAAGCAGAGGAAGAGAAAGGTTGTGAGAGTCATAGGGGAAGAGTTGACTCCAAGAAAATAGGATTTCTCGATACAACAGGATTGATGTATGTACAAACTTGAGCTCACAGAGACTATGACAGCAGGCACAGTGCCGTCATAGGTTCAAGTCTGTGCTGAGGCTTCAATGCTGAATGTGTGTGTGTGCATGGGGCTGGGAGGGGGCGGTGTATGTGAACTCTAATCCTTAATAAGAAATTCTGCAAAAGAAAAATCGCTTTTCTCCAATGGAAGTTTCACTGGGTAGATTAACCATGTTTCAGGGCAGCTCCCATCCCAGGAATGCTTAGCCAACATGAAAAACACTCCATGGTATTCATGTAGAGTTTTCTCTCATTTTTCTTTGTTGGGACATTTTTTCTGACTAGTCTTTTGCTTGTTCATCTCGATTTTCATTTTTATATATTTTGGGGGGGGGATTGAACGTTTCCTGTATCTTTTCAAACAGAGAGGGAAAGAGAGAGGAGAGAGGGAGAGGAGAAAGGAAAGGGAGAGGGAGGGAGAAGAATATAGACTTGGCTGGTGGAGGTCGAGATCTTGGAGCACTTAGATAAGGGAAAAGTTGATGAAATTATGTTCTATGAAGGAAACAAAAATATCTTTTTCACAAAAGCAAAAAGCAAATCAAACCAAAACCCTATTAGTAACTAAGTCATAGAGCTCCGTCATGAAATTCCTGCTTAGCATGTATGGTTCCTAGTCATGAAAAAATAGGTATTCATAGAATCTGTCCAAAGTGAGAAATATTAAACAGACATGGCTGGTTTCCTTTTAAAAATTAAGTCTGATAGAACTACTTTAGTAGTATAAGATAGACTGTGTCTCTTGTTGAAATACTTAATAAAACTTCATTTTATAGTCTATTTCTCTTGTTTAATAATATTTTGAGAATATTATATATGAGCACGTCAATATCATTTTCATCTATGCCCACTCCAATTCCTCTTGTACCCCTTTCCCCAAATTCTTGTAATATTCAATTATTATTTCATTATTTGTACAAACACACACACACACGCATACTCACATGCACATGTACACACGAACACACTCACTCTAGTGAATGTATGTCCAAGGCTGACCACTTAGTAATTGACAAGCTAGGTGGGATGTCATCCCTGGAAGAGAATGATTCTTCCTCTCTCATGAGGTATTCACCCCTTACAGCTCTTCATCTAGGGGGTGGGACTCTCTGGAGTTTTCTCCGCATATCAACTGGTCATGCTGATCTTCTCCAGGCAACCATGTTGTTAAGGGTCCATGCATACAGCTTCCCAGCCACTGGAAGTCACTACCTCACAACAGATGTCCTGGTACTCAACCTACTTTCCCCTGAGACTTAGATGTAGAGACTGTGTTGGGGATGTAACAATAAACATTTCTGTTTTACAAATGTGGAGGCTGGAGTGGTTAAGACAGCTCAGGGTGTAAAAGCTTTTGCTATTAGGCCTGACAAAATTAATTCCATTCCAGGGACTCACATGTTAAAAAGACATATGGACTTTTACAGTTTGTATAACTTCAATGTATACAATAAATGCATATTTCCTCCAAACCTAATGACTGTGTAGCTTTTGTCATTTCCCAATACATCATGCATCATTAAGAACAATTAATAAAGGTATTGGCAAAATTTATAATAGGCACAAAAGATATTGCAACAAAGTATGTTTCATCGAATATTATTTCAGCTAAGCACATAGAGAGGGAACAATTATTGAGAAACAGGGAGATAGAAATTCTAACAGTTTATAAACCTGAAAACCAAATAAACTTCATTTATCTTTAAAAGTGTAGAATTTGAATCTCTAAGGTGAACTAGGGCCTGAGCCTGCTCATCTGATCAGCTCCCAGGTAATGTCAATACAGAAGCTCTTGGAACACTGAGTGATGGAGATGACATCACCCCTAAAATGTGACCCTCAGTAAATGAAAGGAGCCTTGCAAAAGAAGCATGTCAGCTAGCCTGCGATGATCCATGGGAATAAATAACACTACTGCATTCTCCTCTTTGCCTTCTTTACACTGTTGGTAACCCATTTATCAAACCTAACTGGATGTTAGAGAATAAGTTCTCTTAACCCTTTGTGTAGTGAACACACAAAACCCTTTCAGATAAAAAAGAAAGATCGGAAAAGAGTAGTCTCTGAAGGTTCGATCAGGAGACATCTAACACAAGGAAGATAGATAATAAAAAAATAAACAACAATAACCACAAAGTGATTTGGAAAAATAGAGCCATTTGGGAAACCAAGAAAGGCAGGAGATTGATTAGAACCCTGGATATTGGTTTATATTGACGTAGCTTTCAAAGTAGTCAGTGCTGTGAACACAGTGCAAGCCATGCATGTATCTAGACATGTATCTAGCTTTCTGTGCAGAGAGAACAAATTACCAAGCAGGGTTGAAACACAGTTTCTGTGGGCAGAGAGGGAAGACGCAAGGTTGCAGTAGAGAGCGCTTCACTATGGGCACTCTGAATAATGACATAGACTTCTTTTTACTGAACCAGTAATTAGGAAGCATGGAATACTTAAATAGAAAAATGACATGCCTTGACTTATATAATGTCTCTAGCCATAGTTAGGACTGGTGACAGACAAAAGAAGTGGCAGACTTTTTTTTTTTAATGGTTTGAGGAGAGAAAGAATGACTTGGTTTGGAGCAACAGTGAAAGGACAGAGCTTTGTTCTAGTATTCTAGTCTTTTAATTCTCATAACTCTTTATAAAGGGATGATATTGTCATGTGTGCCTCACAGATAAGAAATCTCTATAAATTACAATAGAGGCAGTGATTAAATCTTAAATAATCGGTCTTAGGAGAAACATTTATTTTGTATGTCAGAATTAATTTTAAATACTATTTTCTCTCTAAAATAGTGAGCATATTGAACACATTACTAAGTTTTATGTCAATTTAACTACATTTGGTTGAGAATATCATTTAAGTTTTTCTGTCTAGGTCTCATGTATATTTTTTTTAGTATTTAAGTTTTGAAAGTCATTTATGCTTTGCCTATTTTTTGGCCCATTCACAAGTAATACTTTGAACAATTCTTTTTGATGGTTCTTCAGAGTTTCTCTTGACTGCTAATAAGATAATAAACTGGTAATTGAAATGGTAGAAGGGTTTAATAAAATTATCTGATGTATCTGGGTGGTTTTGCGTGACTGTATGTATCTGAATCATTTGTATGCCTGATGCCTGAGGTTAGAAGATGGCAGCAGATCCACTGGAAATTGAGTTACCAATGTATGGGAGCTACCATGTCAGTACTAGAATTGAACTTAGGTCTTCTGGAATAATACTTACTAATCTTAACTGCTGAGCCATAAGCTCGTGGTGCTCTCTATTCGATTAAATAAAGTGTACTCAGGACAACAGTAAGTTATATATGCTGGGTTCTTCATATTTATTTAACAGAGCAAACTATTTTCACAAATTTTGAGTCCCAAAGTCAGAGGATTTTGTTGAAGATGCAACAGTTTTGAGGATAAGTAGTCACCATGTCGTTACCTTGAAGCCACCATGCTTATACATGAACCCAAAATCTACCAGTCACAGAATTTAAGGATATATTTTAATTTTTATAAAAAAATCTGTTTAAGTTATTGATAAATCTGCTGTTATTTGTAGATTATTTGTAGTTATTATTTGTAGGGATTATAGAAAATCTAGAAAAGTGGTATTTATTTTACTTTGGAAATAGATGGAGATCAAGGTTCTTTGCTATTTTTATTTGATTAAATAAAGCATACTCAGTATAACACTAGTCTACATATGCTGAGTTCCTCATAGTATATTTTTAGAACTATTTCATAGTTCTTTATATATATTTAACAAATCAAATGATTACAGCAATGCTAAAACTATTATTACAAATTTTAAACATCTGTGCCATGTACTTGTTAATACTGCAATAGATTTTAAGCAGTAATTTTTAGTTATTGCATGTTCTTGTTATTCATTACATAAAAACTAATAAACTTTTGTAATAATCCACAGTTGTTTAAAAAGCATTGAGATCACAGAACATGGTGCTAGGCTTTCTAATCTTTCATCCTTCTGCATGTTATCATTCATATCTCTAAAACCTTAATGTACTGTTATTCTTAAATTGAGTTATAGCTGCTACATAAAACCATTTGACTTGTATATGTTAATGGTGTAAAATACAATATTTTAACACATGTATATATTGTGACATTTTTATAATGGGTAAAATATGCCTATTTCCTCAATTATTGATCATTTTATGGTAAATTCTTTCAAAATCCTTCCTCCTCTTTTTCTTCAAATTCTAGTATGTATTGTCATTTATAATCACTACCCTGCAGTGAGCATGTCAGAATTTGATCAGTGTTCCTTGTCTTTTCTTCCACTCACTATGCTGATTTTCATTTTCCTACTTTATATCACCTCATGAAATGAGCTTCAGTTCTATTCAGGTTGTTATATACAACAGGAATCTCTCTTTCATAATTTAGCAGTATTCCACTGTTAACCTGTACCATTTTTTCTTTATTAATTTATTGCTTCATAGACACTAAGGTTATTTACATGTCTTGGACTTTGTGAATAATGTTGTAATAATCTTCTGGGGAAAATGTCTCTAAAGAGATTTATTTCATTTACTTTGGAGGTACATGCACTAGTGGAAATATTAGATTGTACACTGAATTTGTAGCTGAAATTAAATTATCCTATATACAAGGGATGTTGGAAATGTTATTAAAAATAATTGCAGTAATATTTAGAGATTAGAAACTCAGAGATAAACCAATATTCAGTAAACTAGGAAGGAAAAGTCTCCTGCTGTATAACACGTATACATATGTGCATGTAGCAACAATTACTTCAAAAAGAGTCCATAGATTTGAAAGAGAGCAGAGGAGTATATGGGAGAGTTTAGAGAAAGGAAAGGGATGGAAAAAATGTTATAATTGTATTATAGTCTCAAAAAAGGAATAAAAAGACACTTATCTATTTTAGTATATCAGGCCTGCTCAAAACTATGATTTACTTTTCACATAATTAAAATAAATTAAATGCTATCAAGTGTCATTAAATTATTATTCAAAATATCCTTATTAAATATATGCAAGACCATATATCCCCAAATGTGAATGTTTTGTTATAAGGAAATATATAACACAAGTTCATTTTATATTACTTGTATTTATTGTAAGTGACAATTTCTAAAAGTATATATTTCTAATCACTAGTTAACAAGATTGAACCCATTTCCATTGTCCTTCCAGTTTACACCTCAACCTGTACCTAAAGCAGATTAGTATGCCTGCTTCCTTACCCTAAAGCCCTGCATGTCTTATTTCCCAGGAAGACTGCTCTAATCAGGGACAAAGGAGGCCTGCTCCTACCAGGGGCACAGAAATCCTGCTCTAACCAGGGACACAACATTGCCTGCCTCTCTCCAAGGAGGGTTTCTTTAAGCCTAGAAACATGGCTCCACATGCTTTCCTGGAGGTCAGTTCTAATCTGAGATACACAGTCCAGTTAATACTAGAGACAAGCAAATGTTAAAAAGCAAGCACAAGAACATAATCACAGAAGACAATGCAATGTGGCACCATCAGAACATACCTCTCTTACTACAGCAAGTTCTAGATAACCTAATATACCCAAAGACCAAGATTCTGACTTTAAATTCAATCTCATGAAGATTATAAAAGTCTTTAAGGAAGATATAAATAACACTCTCAAAGAAATACAGGCAAACATAGACAAATAGGTATCGGTCCTTAAAGAGGAAACAAATAAATCCCTTAAATACAGGAAAATGCAGTCAAACATGTTAAACAATGAAATGAGCTAAATAGTTCAAGACCTAAAAATGCAAGTAGGAAAAATAAATAAATTACAAATGGAAGCAACCCTAAGAAAGCATAAGAAAGAGAACAGGAACTACAGACACAAGGATCACCAATAGAACACAAGAGATGAAAGAGAATCTCAGGCGTAGATGATACCTTAGAAGAGATTGATGCCTCAGTCAAAGAAAATGCCAAGTATAAAAACTTTCTAACACAAACATCCAGGAAATTTAGGACAAAATGAAAAACACCAAGTCTAAGAAGAGTAGGAATAGAAGAGGGTGAAGATTCACAGTCCAAAGGGCTAGAAAACATCTTCAACAAAAACATAGAATAAAACTTCCCTAATCTAAAGAAAGAGATGGCCATAAATGTACAAGTATCCTACAGAACACCAAATAGATTGGACCACAAAAGAAAATCCTCCCACCACATAATCAAAATATGATATACACAGAACAAATAAGGATATTAAAAGCTGTAATGGAGATAGGATATGGAGCATATAAAGGCAGACCTATTATACCAGATTTCTCAACAGAGACTCTAAAATTCAGAAGATCCTGGACAGATCTCTTGTAGACCTAAGAGACCACAGAGGTCAACCCAGATTACTATACCCAGCAAAACTTTCAATCATCATGGATTGAGAAACCAAGATATTCTATGACAATACTATATTTAAACATTATCTTTCTACTAATCCAGCCCTCTAGAGGAAACTAGAAGGAAAACTCCAACACTAGGAATACCCAAGAAGACACAAAAATAAATCACATACACATAGTGGCATCTCATCAACAAAATAACAGGAAATAACAATTACTGATTATTAATAGCTCTCAACATCAATGGACTCAATTCCCCAATAAAAAGATCCAGTCTAGCAAACTGGATATGCAAACAGAATCCAGCATTCTGTTGCATACAAGAAACGTACCTCAGCAACAAAGATAGATATGACCTCAGAGTAAAGTTTTAGAAAAAATTTACTAATCAAATGGTTCTAAGAAACAAGCTATAGTTGGTATTCTAATATCCAATAAAATAGGCTTTCAAACATAAGTAATCAAAAGTGTTGGGAAAATACACTTCATACTCATCAAGAGAAAAATCCACCAAGAGAAAGTGGTAATTCTGAATATCTGAATGTAAGGGAACTAATATTCATAGAAGAAACTTAATTAAAGCTCAGAACACAAATTAAACCTTACACAATAATGTTGAGAGACTTGAACATCTTATACTTACCAGTGGACAGGTCATTGAAACAAAAACTAAACAGAGACACAATGAAAATAACAGAAGTTATGAACCAAATGGATTAATGGATATCTATAGAAAATTTCACCCCAAAACAAGAGAATATACCTTCTTTTCTGTACCTCATGGAACCTTCCCTAAAATTGACCATACAATTGGACACAAAACAAACCACAATAGAAACAAGAAGATTGAAATAACCTTGTGCATTCTATAAGATCTCCACGGACTAAGGTTGAATTTCAACAACAACAGAAACATCAGAAGGTCCAAATCTCATGGAAACTGAATAACTCTCTATTCAGTGAAAAGTTGGTCAGGAAACTAATAAAGAAAAAGAAATATAGGAAAAAATTAAAGACTTTCTAGAATGAAAATGAAGGAACAATATACCCAAAGTTATGGGACACAATGAAAACAGTGTACAAGGGAAAATTCATAGCATTAAGTACCTTCATAAAGAAATTGGACAGATCCTATATTAGCACTTAACAACACACAGGGAAGCTATAAAATAAAAAAAGAATCAAACACATCCAAGAAGTGGAGACTGCAGGAAATAGACAAACTCAAAGAATCAACAAAATTAAGAGTTGGTTCTTTGAGAAAATAAATAAGATAGACAATCCCTTAGCCAAACTACCTACAAGGCTCAGAGACGGTATCCAAATTAAGAAAGTCAGAAATGAAAAGGGAGACATAACAGAAACAGATGTAAATCAAAAAAATCATCTGGTGTTACTTTAAAAGTCTAAACTCAACAAAACATGAAAATCTAAATGAAATAAGTTTCTACACATATACCATGTGAACTAAATCATGTAAACTATATACACAGTTCCAATCCCCATAAAATATAGAAGCTGTCATTAAAAGCCCTCAACTGAAAGAAGACTGGGGCCAGCTGGTTTTAGTGTACAATTCTACCACATGTTCAAAGAAAAGCTAATGTCAATATTCCTCAAACTATTCCACAACAAGGAAACAGAAGAAACACTACCTAAATCATTCTATGAAGTCACAGTTAACCTGATACCTAAACCACATAAAGACCCCACAAAGAATGAGAACTTCAGATCAATTTTGTTTATGAACAGAGACATAAAAATAATAGTATTCTCACAAAAAAGAATAGAAGAACACTTACAAACCATCATTCACTATGATCAAGTAGACTTTATCCCAGGGACAGGGATGAATCAAAATTTTTAAAAAATCCATCAACACAATCCACTATATATAAAAATCAACACAATCCACTATATAAAGGGGTGTTGACAAAATCCAACACCCCTTCAGGTTAAAAGTCTTGGAGTGATCAGGAATTCAAGGCATGTACCTATACAAAATAAAGGCAACATTCAGCAAACAAATAGCCAACAGCAAATTAAATGGAGAGAAACTTGAATCAATTACACTACAGTCACACACCAGACAAGTCTTCCCACTCATGGTATCTATTTAACACAATACTTGAAGTTTTAACTAGAGCAATAAGACAACTAGAGGATATAAAAGGGATATAACTGGAAAGAAAGAAGCCAAAGTATTCCTATATTCAAATGATATAATAGTATCTATAACTGACTCTAAAAATTATGCCAGAGTTTTCCTACAGCCGATAAACAACTTCAACAAAGTCACTGGTTATAAAATTGGCTCAAAGAAGTAGCCCTCGTTTATACAAATAATACACAGGCTGAGAATGAAATAAGGGAAACAACACCTTTCACAATAGTCATAAATAATATAAACTACCTTGTTGTAACTATAACTAAGCAAGTAAAAAAAAAATATATATATATGACAAGAACTTCAAGTCCCTAAAGAAAGAATTAGAAGTCCTGAGAAGATGAAAAGATCCCCCATGCTCATGAATAAATAGGACTAACAGTGAAAACGGCCATCTTACCAAAAGCAATCTACAGATTGAATACAATTCCCATCAAAATTCCAACACATTTTTTACAGACATGTAAAGAGCAATTCTCAAATTCATATGGAAAAACAAAAAACCCAAGATAGCTAAAACCATTCTGCACAAAAAAGGAAATCAAGGATTCACCATCCCTGACCTCAAGCTCTACTACAGCGCAATAGTGATAAAAAGTACATAGTATTGTATAGGAACAGACTGACTGATCAATGAAATAGAATCGAAGACCTAGAAATAAACTCATATACATGCATACCAATGGACACTTGTTTTCTGACAAAGAAGTCAAAACCACACATCGGAAAAAAGAAAGCACCTGGTCCTGCTGGCTGCCTGAATGTAGAAGAATTCAAATTGATCCATATTAATCATCCTCCACAGAACTCAAGTTGAATTGGATCAAGGATCTCAATATAAAACCAGATACACTGAATCTAATAGAAGAATAAGTGGGAAGTAGTACTGAACACATTGAAACAGGAGAAAAATTATTGAACAGAATACCCAATGTCTCAGGCTCTAAGACCAAGAAGTGCTAAATGGTACTTCTTGAAACTGAAAAGTGTCTGTAAGGCAAAGGACATTGTCAATAGGACAAAAATCAATCTATAGATTGGGGAAAGATCTTCACTATCCTTACATCTGATAGAGGGCTAATATCCAAAATATATAAAGAAGATAGACTCCAAAAAAATCAAATAACTCAATTAAAAGTTAGGGTGCAAAGCTAAATAGAGAATTCTCAACAGGGGAGTCTTGAATGACCAGGAAGCACTTAAAGAAATGTTCAACATCAGGGATAAATAAATCAAAATGATCCTGAGATTTCACCTCATACAAATCAGAATGGCTAAGATCAAACCTCAGGTAAGATCACATGCTGGTGAGGATATGGAGAAAGAGGAACACTCCTCCATTGCTGGTGGGATTGCAAACTTGTACAAACGCTCTGGAAATCAATCTGGCAGTTCCTTGGAAAACTGGAAATAGTTCTACCTGAAGACCCAGTTATACTGCTCCTGGAAATATACCCAAACTATGCCCTACCATATCAAAAGTCCACATTCTCCACGATGTACATAGCAGCCTAATTTATAATAGCCAGAAACTGGAAGCAACCCAGATGTCCATCTGCCAAAGAATGGACGCAGAAAATGTATTCATTTCTACAGTGGAATACTATTCAGCTTTTAAAAAAGAAGACATCATGAAACTTGTAGGCAAATGGTTGGAACTAGAAAATATCATCATGAAAGTGGTAGCCCAGACCCAAAGGGTATTCATGGTATGGATAATCTGATAAGTGGATATTAGCCAAAGAATACAGAATACCCCTGATATACCCCACATATCCTAAGAAGATAAACAATACAAAAATCCCAAGTGAGGGTGCTTAAATCCCACTTAGAAGGGGAAACAAATAAGCTTAGGAGATGGAGGGATATGGGTAGGAGAGGGGAGGGTGAGGGGAAACCGGGGACAGGATCAGTTGTGGAGGCAGGCAGGAGAGAGGTGCTGAGGCCCAGGGGAATGAATGGACATATGCCGCTTCCGGGGAGAGGCGGTTGGGGGAAACTTCTATAAAGTCCCAGACAACCAGGATAGGGGAGGCTTCCAGGACTCTGTGGGGAACCTTAGCTAAAATGTCCTGCAGTGGGGATATGGAACGTGAAGAGACTGGGACAGATACTCAGCCAAGCATTGCACTGAGGCTGGCGTCCCCTTAGGGAAGAGTTAGGAGAAGGACTGAAGGAACCGAAGGAGATGGTAACCCCATCAGAAGACCAACAATACCAACTAACCTGGACCCCTGGGAGCTCCCAGAGACTGAGTCACTAACAAGAGTATACGCACTAGTCTGAGGCCCCTGGCACATATACAGCAGAGGGCTTCCTTGTTTGGCATCAGTGTGAGAGGATGTGAGTAATCATGCAGAGGTGTGATGGCCCAGGGTGGGGCGATACCCCAGGTTGGGGCACCCTCTCAGAGATGAAGGGGAGGACGGATAGGGGAAGAACTCCGAGAGTGGGGACAAGCAGGGCAACATTTGCTATGTAAGTAAATAAAATAATTTTTAAAAAGAATGAAACAATGTTTCTTCCAATAAAAAGCCTGGGAAGCAATTTAATTTTTTGTGAAGATTTAATTTGTATTTTTGAATGGAGCTTTTATAAGCCATACTCACACTCTCATTGTGCATTGTTAATTGTTATATTTACACAGTGTACACATCAGATCACTAGACCATTTCTTTTAGTAAGTACAGCATCCATTTGGAGCTTTTGTTTTACATAATGATAGATTTCAGTGATTCTAATTTGTTGCTTACCAAAATACTTAACAAAATATAGCCATTGTTTTCATCTTTTCTTTGCTTTATGTATCTAAATGTTTCAGGACAGAAACTATAAGAGCACTAATAATTTATTTGATGTTTTGGGTGACTTCCAGTAGCAAACAAATTGAATGAATAAAATTGATAGTAAATGACATATTGCAAATTGAAATGAATGGGTAGTACCACGTTAACAGGAGAGATAGCAAAGCCTTTGGTAATTTGCCCTTTTGCAGAAAGTAAACTGACATACGAAAATCACTCAGACTGGGCAGTCTATGACAAAAATTCAGTAATCATTTTCATGTGGTTAAAATGTCAAGATACAGTTCCTTGATGTAAATGCATGAAATATAACAGATTAAATCACTGAGCTTCATGCATCCTAATGGTCAAAAATTTGTATATGTTTTTCATTCTTTTCCTATTGGCTTCTCATTTCCTAAGCATATATTAATTAAATATTGTTCATTTTTAGTTTTTGAAAAAGAAAATAGTTTTACTCAGGAAAAAAATCAACTCAATTTTTATTAAGGGAACATTTTTACTGCAATGGTATTTATTAATTAACTTAAAAATAGACTCATTTTATTTGCTTGCTTTTGCTCTTTTGAGATTAGGATCTAATGTATCCAAGGCTATCCCAAATTCCTCGTATTGCAAAGGATAGCCTTAACTCCTGATCTTTTTTGCTTGTAACTTGAACATACTAGCATTATAAGTATTGTCTTAGTCAGGGTTTCTATTCCTGCACAAGCATCATGACCAAGAAGCAAGTTGGGGAGGAAAGGGTTTATTTGGCTTACATTTCCATACTGCTGTTAATCACCAAAGGATGCAGGACTGGAACTCAAACAGGTCAGGAAGCAGGAGCTGATGCAGAGGCCATGGAGGGATGTTCTTTACTGGCTTGCTTCCCCCTGGTTTGCTCAGCCTACTCTCTTATAGAACCAAGACTACCAGCCCGGAGATGGCACCACCCACAAGGGGCCTCTCCCCCTTGATCACTAATTGAGAAAATGCCTTGCAGCTGGATCTCATGGAGGCATTTCCCCAACTGAAGCTCCTTTCTCTGTGATAACTCCAGCTGTGTCAAGTTGACACAAAACTAGCCAGTATAAGTATACAGTAGCACAACTGACTAAATTTATTATTAATTATTAGAATATAATAATAGGTTCACATATGTTATTTTGGTAGATTGTGTACAGCTTAAATCAAGACACACAGCTAGCATACAAAGGTGGGGTTGAGCCAACATAGCTTCAAATTCTTGCTAAGCCCTATCTCTTATTTGTTGGTTATGAGTTCCTTTTTTGTTTGCTTCTTTTATTTGTTATTTTAAAACCTTTACTTGTTTATTTTTTAACTTTCAGTGTGTGTTTATGTGTATGTGTGGTGGTATGTGTGTGTTGTGTGTGAAGAGGGGGGTGTGGCTGTGTGTGTCATGTGGATGTATGTGGTATGTATATGTTCATATGTTTTTGTGTCCTGTATGTGTGGGTGTGTGCATGTGGTATGTGTGTTTGTGTATGTGTGTGTGTGTGTGTGTGTGTGTGTGTGTGTGTATTCATATGTGTGTAGGAGCACAAAGAGATCAGAAGAGTGGGTCAAATCCCTTGGACCAAAAGTGGATACGAGCTTCTGACTTAGGTGCTGAGAACTGAACTCCAGTTCTTGTGGAGAGCAGCAGGCTTTCTTAGCCACTGAAATCCACTACAGTAGCACCCATATTGACAAAAGATTCTAAAAATGCAATTGATGCTTTTATTTGAGCTGGATTTTAGTATAGCTACATTCTATCTTAGGCTTTTTATATGTTTTAGCTCATTTATTAATTTGACTGTTTGTCTTATAAAATCAAGCTCTATTTTTGCACTGCTCTAATTAAGGATTCATACTCACACTTTGATCCTCCTCAGTGTCTCTACATAAGGATTATATTCTGAGGTCTATATAATTGGTTGCTCCATTTTCAGTATTTAAAACAGAATTGTTTTCCCAGCGTCCTCCATGAAGCATGGATTCCAGCTCCCTTTGCTTGTCCCTTTAGCTCCCTCTCACTAGCTTCTGCCATCAGCGGTCATTTAAAAACTATCATCTCGCTTAAATTAATGATGATCTTCATTGTACAGGATCTCATAACCTCACAGCCCAGTGCCGTAGTTTTGTTAAGTGCATTTTTATTGGCTGTAATTCCTGTCGCTGGAATCAGACTCTTTTGTCATCTGACATGATGTAGTTATATATTTTTATTCATTAGTTAATGCTGGGAAGCAATTTGATAAGCTGCTCATTTTCTCTATTAAGTAAAATTAAAGCCTTCCACATTTTTAATGTATAAAATTAGTTACATCTAACAAAATTCACATGGAACCCTAGTATTAAAATAAGAATAGTTTTAAAAATGGTGACCGGGAGTTGGATAAAAATTGGACTGTTAAAAAAAAAAGATTAAAGAATTAAAAAACAAAAACACAAAAGGTGGCTGAAACACGAATTGCTCGTCTTTCAGTGTCTTTTAAAAAATTATTTTATTACCTTTTTTTTTGGAAGCCCAGTTGTTACCCTTTCCTTGTCTGCCCTCCCACAGTTCCTTATCCCATCTCTCTCCTAACTCCCGACCTCAAGTCTCTGGAGGAGACGCCTCTTCTCCCGCTGAGGCCAAACCAGGCAGTACCCTGCTGCATGGGTGTTCTGGGCCCTTGGACCATCTAGTATATGCTGCCTGGTTGGTAGCTCGGTGTCTGTGAAGTCTCGGGGGTCCAGGTTAGTTGAGACTGCTGATCTTTCTATGGGGTCGTCCTCCTCCTTAGCTCCTTCCAGCCTTTCCCTAATTTAATCTCAGGGGTCCCTGACTTCAGTCCATTGGTTGGGTGTAAGTATCTGCATCCGTCTCAGTCATTTGCTTGTTGGGCCTCTCAGAGGGCAGCCATGCAACGCAAATTGCTGTCTATACGCATACGAGGGTAGGTGAACTATAAGGCTAGAGTCTGATTGGACAATAAAAAAGGAAGGCAGGGCTAAGAGTTTCAGAGAAAGAGGACAGGGGACGGAGAGTAGGGGGGACAAGAGAAGGTGGAGTAAGAGGACGAACTGAATCCACGTGGCTTGAAATAGCCACAGGGAGCTGTGAATATTGTAGAAGAGCAATAGAACAACATAGGGTAATTTCTCCGATCTAGGTGGGCAGCTTGTATCAATATCAATTGGCTTTGAGTACATTATGTGGGTGTTTCGTGGGTTGAGAATTTGCTGTTATAAATCTGACTGATAAATTACAAACCTCTAGAGTATTGATTTCACTGGGTTACGGGGATTTGTGACAGCTAGTCACATGGGCGGATGACTGAGAATGTGAATGGTTTCTACAGCAAGCGAACCTCAAGAAGTTGAGCAGACTTCCACATGGAGATAGCCATGGGGGAGGAGAGACCACCGAAGCTGGAGAGCAGCTGGCAATAGTGTGGATTGGTTTCTAATTATTACCCACAACAATGCTAGGCTCCTGTCTGTCAGCACATAGCATCAGTAATAGTGTCAGGCCTTGGAGCCTCCCCTTGAGATGTATCTCAATCTCTTCTCCATATTTGTCCCTGTGGTTCTTTTAGACAGGAAGATCTCTGGGTCAGAGTTTTTGACTGTGGGATGGCAACCCCATCCCTCCACTTGACGTCTTGTCTGGACTGGACTGGAGGTGAACTTTATGATTTCCCTTTCCCCACTATTGGGCATTTCATTTAAGGTTCCTCCTTTGAGTCTGAGAGTCTCTCACCTCCTAGGTCTCTGGTACTTTCTAGAAGTATCTCCAGGGTTGCCTATTTCCATTCATTCTGCTGGCCTCTCAGGTTTCTCTCATGCACCTACCCCCACCCCAGCTGTACTTGATAATGTTCTACTTTCCCCTCCCCCTCCTCTCCCTCCCTCAGGTCCCTCCCTCCCTCTGCCTCCCTTCTGCTTGTTAACCTTCTTAAGTTCTGTGAATTATATTCTAGATATTATTAGTGAATATATACCATTCATGTTCTTTGGGGGTCTGAGTTACCTCACTCAGGATGGTATTTTCTAGCTTCATTCATTTGTCTGCAAACCTCATTATGCCCTCATTTTAAATAGCTGAATTGTATTCCACTGTATAAATGAACCACATTTTCTGTATCTGATCTAGCGTCATAACTCTAAAGGGAAAGAGAAGACATAAAAGGACTACAGAAGGGACAAAGTTGGAATAAGAAAGAGAGAGAGGGAGGGGGGAAAAGAGGGATGGGAGTGACAGTGATTCCTCTTTGAGCAACTGTAATTTCCATGGCACTTCTCTCTGTGTATAATTAACATCATTTACCAGCATATCTGTTACCATGGAAACATGTTAAAGAAATTGAACAATGTGGTATGAGGCTATCTGCTCACATAAAAAGAACTTTAGGTGCCATTAATTATTTTAGCGGGAAAACATGAACAACTTGGTTTTCTCTTCTTTCCCTTGGACTTCAATTTATGATTCAATTTAGGAATAAAAATACTAACTATACATCTACTAAGAGATATAAAAGAGTTATAATATAACTACAAAAAAGTATGGAAAACAATACCATTTATAGTAGTTTTTAAAATCTGCTCATGAGCGGAACCAAAGATGTTAGAGACTCTGCACTTCCTTTTTAAACAAGAGATCTGCATATTCAGTGTAATCTCCATCAAAATATCAATGGCATTACTCTCATAAATAGAAAAAGCAATCCTAAAATTCTATGGAAGGACAAAATCACTAAACAGATAAAATAATCCTGAGCAAAACAGAAAACAATTCTGGAAGCATCTGCATCAAAATGTCAAACTGGGATGGGGGACCACGACAGAGGCAAAAATCAGACACATAGACAATGGGGAACGAGTATTGAACCTAGGTAAGTGTGTACACCTACATATTCCTCAGTTTTGACCTGATACCAAAACACACATTATTAAAGAGAAAAGCCTCTTCAATGATCCTGCTGGGAAAACTGGGTAGACACATGAAGAAGAATTAGACAATATCTCTTAACAGGTGTAAAAAAGTAATGGAAATAATTCCATTCAGTGTAAGAAACTTCAATATAAGACTGGAAAAGCTGGAAGTCTTAGAAGGAAGTATTTCAAGACATAGACACTGGCAATAACTTTTACTAGGATTCTAGTACCTCAAGAAATAATAAACAATTCAAAATTGAAGTTATATAAAGTAAAAGTCTTCCTCACAGTAAAGAAATCAACTAACAGTGTGGCTCGAGTAGACTCCTACAGAAGGGGAGCAGAGCTGGGTCAACCCTCCATCTGACAGGGATTGAGATCTTGAATACGTGGATAGCTAAAAACATAAGCAACCAAAGAACAAATCACACGTAAGAGACGGGCAAATGAAGCGTGCAGAGAGCTTTCAGTGAAGAAATACCAATGGCCAATGAGTCCCCTCGAACAGTATTTGATAGTCTTAGGTATTGTTGAGATGTAAATAAAAACTACGTCAGGTCAGTGCAATAGGCTATCTAGAAGACAATCAACACCAGTGTGTTGGCGAGTAAAGGTGTCCTATATGCTGGTGAGAATGTAAATTGGCTTGGCCACTGAAAACAGGATGGAGTCCCCTCAAAAAGAAAAGAAAGAAGCTGGGCGTGGTGGCGCACGCCTTTAATCCCAGCACTCGGGAGGCAGAGGCAGGCGGATTTCTGAGTTCGAGGCCAGCCTGGTCTACAGAGTGAGTTCCAGGACAGCCAGAGCTATACAGAGAACCCCTGCTTGAAAAAACAAAAAAACAAAAAACAAAAACAAAAAAAAAGAAAAGAAAAAAAAGAAGAAGAGAAGAGAAAAGAGAAAAGAAAGAAAAAGAAAAGAAAAGAAAAGAAAAGAAGAAAAACAGAGCTCTACAATCTCACCTACAATTTCTGAGTGCATCCTTAAAAAAAAAAAATCAGTGTTGCCTTCTCAGTTTGCATTTCTTAATGCTGAATTGTCCAAAAAAGGAAAGATTTGTAACTAGCCTATGTGACCATCAGTGGATGAATGGGAAATAAAATGTGGTATGTGTAGGTAATTAGTTTATTTTTGGTTAAAAAGAATATAAAGTTTGAGAAGAAACCAACAGACATCACTACATCTAGTGAAATACGCCAAGCCTCAAGGGCAAATACCACAGGTCTTCTTGTGTGTTTGATTTAGGGGGAGACTATATGGAAATAAAACTGTTAGTGATATGGAAGAGTAACAGAGAAGGGAGAGAGGATGCTAACAGAGGAGGTAACACAAGTGAGAAAAGTTTATTATATCCACGAATGGAAATGCCACAATGAATCTCATTACTTTGTATAACAAATATATGCTAATAAAGTGAGATATCCCACGTAAAGTATTTATAATAAAGCCTGATAGCATCAGTAAATAGAATATCAGTTGTTGTTTGTAGTTCAATTTGTGATTTTCTAGGCTATATATTAATTCTATAATACAGGAATCATAAAAATAAAGATTAGATAGAAAAAATTACCAAGAGAACCTATAGAGTATGTAACAGCGATGCTTTATGTGATGTATCCGCAACGTCATCACTTCTCAAAAGCTGACATTATGAAGTGTGGTAGGTACAATGATGTCCTCCTAAAACACGAGAGATCACGAGTGTGCTTAGGATCGGCTTAAACTTGGTACTTTGTCTTGGGGGTGATTCATGAAAACTTCAGTGTTTTAGAATTTCGGCAAGCATGGCACAAGAAATAGAGGGAAGATAAATGGAAGTGGCCTAAGGCACTCTTCTTATCCTTCAGCGAGAACAATGTCATTTTATTCTGTTTTATGTAGGAGAATTCTGAAAGGGAAAAAAAATGAAGTTTTGAAACTACTGGAGTAGGTTGAATAGAACATGGCATAGTGTTTGAGTTTTTTTAAGCTTGCGTGATGGCTGGAGCAATGAGACATATCTGTGTTAAGAAGACAGTTTTGTTCAAGAAATGCTCCCTGTCAAGTTTATGAGTGTGATTAATAAGATTCTTTGTTTATCATATAAGATTGCATGAGGACCCCCACATCCATTTATTATACTAGGAAACTTGTAACTTTCGCAGTAGCTCTCATCAATTTTCTGAGCAGACACACACAAATCACTGTTAGTCTAATTCACTATTTGTGGTCTTAGGAATTTGAGATCCAAGAAAGAGGCACTTTTCACAAAAAGTGCCCTTAGTTTCAAAGTCCTTGCAGAACATGCTTTCCCCTTCATAAGGAGAAGGTTTTCCTCATGTGCCACCCTGTAAACTCCCTCAGGAATCTCAGAATCTTGTTACATTTTTGAGATTATTAACTAAGTAACTTTAAATCAAGGAAACCATAGACAAGTTTGCCTTCTTATAAAATGGTTGAAAATCAGGCTGGAGAGATGGATAAACATTTAAGAGCCCATATTCCTTTTGAAGTTGATCAGCGTTAGATTCTTAGCCCCAACATTGGGCAGCCAACGACAGCTTGTAACTCAGGTGATCTGCACATACACATAATTAAAAGTAAAATTAAACCTTTTAAATGCTCAGAACTTTTTGAAATATGTACACACACACACACACACACACACACACACACACACACACACACACACCAGTCTTGTTCAAATCAGTATACACCTACAGGCTCATGAATTTGAATGCTGGGTGACACTACTTGAAAGGATTAGTAAGTGTGGCCTTGGTGGAGGATGCTTGTCACTGGAGGTGAACTTTGAGGTTTTCAGAAGCATAAGTCAGGCAAGGCACTCTCTCATTTCCTGCTGCATATATGAATGTGGAACTCTTAGCAACTTCTCCAGCACCGTGTGTGTATCTGCACCACATGCTTCCTGCCATGACCATGAACTATGCCTCTGAAAGAGTAAGCAAGCCCAGTTAAATGCTTTCCATTATAAGGGTTGCCTTGGTGATATTTCTTCACAGTAATAGAACCCCAACTAAGACAGACATCGGTACTACTGAGCAGGGCGTTGCTATGAGTGGCCTGGCCATGTGGATCTTGGAAGGATGTGGACTTTGAATTAGAAAAGCAGTTCAACACTTTAGGTGGGGATGGATGGGCCATACTAGTAGGAGCATTAAGACAAGGGTGCTGGGAACAATGTCAATTATGATCTTTTGTTCAAGTTGTTTCAGAGTAGAAGAGTATTAATAAGTAACCTAGAGACTGCTCTTGGGGTATTTTGGAAATATTTTGCTTTCTGCTCTTGTTCAAAAATTCTTTTAGAGACAAAATAGATTAGTTTTGGATTAATGAATTTGACAGAGAAGATTTCAAGACAGCCTAGGTTTGTTGCTGTTGTATGCTTAATTGATGCTGGCTACTTTTAGGTGTATCTATAACGAAAAGAAGCAAGCTGAGCAAATTAAAATATAAAATGAAAGGAGCACCGGGAATTGTAATGGAGCTGAGTTCGGTACTTAAGGAGATAAAAAGTTTAAAGAAAAGGCTAATCCTAAATGGGATAAGGAAAGTTGTAACCTCAAGTCAAGGCCCCAGCCAGGTAAACTTGCAACTTGTGAAGGGGAATTAAAAAGAAGCTTAAGCAGTTGAGGGAACTGTAGAAAACAGAAAGCTGACTAAATGTATGCGAACAAGGGGCCTTGTTCCAACCCAGCAAGCAGAAGAACTTGGCAGCTTTGGCCACATGGTTCTGGCTTTGCACTCAAGGATACCAGAAAGGGGTTGTAGAACTTCTCTCCATAGCTAAGGAAAGCTGCTGAGGCCAGACGTGTGTCAGGAGTGTCCCTGAATGGAGGCCCAGAGAGGCCATTGCATGAAGCTGTGGAGGTGAAGCCTGAATCTTGTTGAAGACTCCAAGATGCTGGAGGTGCCAGAGTTGTGAGATACCAACCAAGGAGAGCTGCTAACAAGGAGTGGAAGCAGCCCAAGAGAAAGAAGTGTGTTGCAGTCAACAGAGCTGGGAAAAGTTGGAGATCTGAAGAGAGCTTTGGCATCAGACATGGAGTTTGGCCAACTGGTTCTCACTCTTGCTTTGGTCTGGTATTTCCTCACTGGGCTCCCTTTCCTCCCCTTTTCAAACAATAACGTATATTTTGTGCCATTTCATGCTGGAAGTGTGTGATCTTATTTTTAAATTCGATTTTTACATGGGGGTTACAATTAAGAGATTGCCTTTTCTCTCAGAAGAGACTTTGAACTTTGGACTTCTAAACAGTGTTGAGGCTGATAGACTAATGGGAAGTTTTTAAGTTGGATTAAATGCATTTGGCTACAAGTATATGGGGGCCAGGGAGTAAACTATGGTCATTTGAATGAGAATGCCCACTCCCGTAAGGTCATAAATTTGAATCTTTAGTCACCAAAGATTTGAAAGGATTAGAAGGTGTGGGTTTATTAGAGGAAATGTGTCACTGGAGGCAGGCTTTAAAGTTTTCAGAAGCCCAAGCCAGGACAAGTAGTCTTCTCTTCTCCTGCTGCCCGTGAATCTGAAAGTAGAACTCTCATCCACTTCTCCAGTACCATGTCTGCCTGTGTGCTACCCTGCTCTCCACCAGGACAACGGACTAAGTCCCTGATACTATAAGCAAGCCCCAATTAAATGCCTTCTTTTAATAATAGAGTTACTTGGTTATGGCATCTCTTCACAGCAATAGAATACTGAGTAAGACTATATGTGTGTATGCTTATATGTATATGTATGTGTATATGTATATGTGTATGTACATTTACATACACATTTACATAAACATATACACATATATATACATTAATTTAAAAATAGAAGGAAAAGTATACATCTTTGGAAATTAATGCTCCTCTCCCCCAATTTCTTTGAAACACCATGTGTTCATTAACCCAATGAGTAAAAGTGGACTTATCAAGGTTGTGATTTTGCATTCTGTGATTTTAGTCTAAACCATGGCCAATTCTGCTCTCTTCTTAACTGTGTTTAACCCTATATGCTTAAAATGGAATCAGCACTGTACAACCATCTTGTTTATATTTGTAATAGACTTGTGTCTATTTGATTTAACTACTCTATTCATTTATAACATATCTATACCCAGCCAACAATTATTCAAATCATTTCTTTTTATCTAAGTCCTTGTTTTAGAATTCTAAGTAAAGTTGAAATTTGCTCTTCAACATCCCTCCTTGTTGCTAATAAAAATGTTTCTTCTTATGGTAGAAACATGAATATAATTGGGCCTAATTTCTTCTACACAAAAATAGCTTCTGTCTACATTTTTTTCAGAAAGAATCTCATATACCATGCTATGAGAAAACTAGAATGTTGTATGGAGAGTCTTTGTTTACCAGTGTCTGGCATGTATTCATCAAATACTAAATATGTGGTACTGGAATAAAAGACTGACTCAATTCTTAACTAGCTTCAACTTTCCAAACTATGTACTAAAATTATCATTATATACATTATTAAAAGAGTACTAAGTGTAAATAAAGTACTTCTGTTTGACTTCATTTCAAGTACTTCTGTTTTACTTCTTACTAGGGTTTTACAATCCAATTTTTTTCTAACACACTAAACACACACACACACACACACACACACATTCCTTGCACCCTCATAATATCAGGCTATTTCTAAAATTTACTTAATTGAATGTTTGAGACAAATATCAACTGATATTTGACCTAAGTTAACATAATATATTTGGTTTCATAAAAGAAAATAATATAGTCAAAATAGGAAATCGATTGCAAGCCTCGGCAAATCTAGCACGTTTAAGTCATGATCTCAAATTTGAAAACTGTTTAGAAAGAAAGATGGAAAAGGCTGTTAGTTGTATTTTGAGAATGTTATAATGTATGAACTAAGATTCTCCTTTTATTTATAATAGGAAACAGTGAAGCTTTTACTACACTGGCTACATGTGTAAGTTCAACACTAACTACAGTCTCCTGTGGTCTTTGGGTAGTACACTGAGTTGATCTAAACTTTTCAGGATGTCAATAAAACTGTTTTTCTTTCTTTCTTTCTTTCTTTCTTTCTTTCTTTCTTTCTTTCTTTCTTTCTTTCTTTCTTTCTTTCTT
>NC_034593.1:21310472-21327957 GCF_900095145.1 Mus pahari | reverse complement strand
CCTTCCTTCCTTCCTTCCTTCCTTCCTTTCTTTCTTTCTTTCTTTCTTTCTTTCTTTCTTTCTTTCTTTCTTTCTTTCTTTCTTTCTTTCTTTCTTTCCCTTTTTTCTTTTATTGGGTATTTTCTTTATTTACACTTCAAATGTTATCCCCTTTTCAGATCTTCCCTCTGGAACTCACATCTCATTCCTCCACCCCCATCTCTATTGAGGGTGCTCTTCCACCCATCCACCTACTCCCAGCTTCTGACTCTGGCATTCCTCTACACTTGGGCATTGACCCCCCCCTCAGGCCCAAGGGCCGCTTATTCCACTGACGTTCAACAAAGCCATTCTCTGCCACATATGTCCCTCCATGTGTATTCTTCGGTTGGTGCTCCAGTCCTTGGGAGCTCCGGGGCATTTTGGCCGATTGACACTATAGCTCCCTGCACTGGGCTGCAAACCCCATCAGCTCCTTCAGTCTCTTCTCCAATTCCTACATCAGAGACCCCGTGCTCAGTCCAATGGTTTGGGTACAAGCATCTGCCTCTGTATTTGTCAGGCTCTGGCAAAGCCTTTTTGTTAGAAGGTCCAAACCAGGGACATGCCAAAGTTTAGTGCCCTTAATCTAGCCAGATCCAAGAGACGTCCACTTGCAATTTGGCTATCCCTATAGGGTACACTTAGCAACATGGTTCCATGATCTTTGCATCTATACATTAGTGCATCTTAAAATAACTTAGCCTGTGCACTTCTTTATTCTTAGTAAATAACTTCTATAACAATCAGTACTAGGCACCATTTTTCTACCATTCTCCAGCTGAGCTCTTACCCATATTTACACTGTCAAATTTATAAGATATCCTTCTCAAATATCTTTATCATGTTTTTGAAATGTCTTTATTTGGAGCTAATCAAGAGCTTTGTAAAAGTCCTGTTGTTAATGTGTTTCCAGTTTCCAGCATTTATAGCTCTTCCAATTAAAGGCACTTGTGTAGGTGTAAAAAGCATAATGCAAAATTAACCTATCAGAAAATATTGTGGTTCCTCCTGCCCAGTCCTTTCTATTTGTGATCAGAGCAGATTCTGATGTAGTCATATAACAAAATATTAATATCTAGGCAATACTAAATATGTTGGCATTTTGTAACAGTGTTAAGTCCAAAGATAATTAAAATCATATTGTTGTATAAACAGTCAGGATATTCTGTATTAAATACTGAACTAGTTCCACCAAATAATACAAATGTAACTAGTTATACAATTAACATAGTGTCTGTAGTGTTGAATAGTCAGTACCAATACTCTGACATTTTTATTAAGCAAGCAGTTGTGAATCATCTCATGAATGTAACTTGTTTGTTACATATGAGAAAAATCTTATAGAAGATAAGATGATTGGTGTTGAGGGATACATTAATAGCGTTAGTGCTTACCATGTACAAAGCTTTGTGTGATAGTCCCAGCAATGTAGAATATCAAAGAAAAAAGTGATAAACAAGGGAACTGGAGAGATGGCTCAGCATTTGAGAGAACTTACTGTTCTTAAGCTACTTCGTTCTCAGCACACATGTACATTGGCAGCTTCGTATAACGCCAGCTACTGAGGAAGTGATTTTCTCTATTGGTCCCTTGACACGGACTGGACTCAGTTGGTCCCTCCACCCGTGGGGAATCAGGGTCTCAGTATTCAGGTAGGCAAGAAGTCGTCAGATGATAAACAAATACGGACACAGAGAGAGTGCTGTATGGAAATGTAATTTCTCAAAGTGAGCATCAGACATATATTACAGAAGAAAGCAAAGAGGTTAAGTGATGCATTAAGGTCATCCAAGGTACAATAAAGTTACCTGATTCAAAATGATTTTTACAACAAAACGGAGGAATGCATACATAAAAGCTAACAGGAACCAACTGAGATTAAAAATCAATGTTAACAACTGGGATCAAAAGCAGTCCCACCTAAGGTTATCTTATTCTTAGAAGCCAGGGGCAAGGGCTTCATGCCCTTGCCATAGTTCTAATTCTAGGCTACTGTATAGTCCATCTTCCCATTGTAAATTCCTGTGTATGGGAGTGACTCTGCTATTGTTCTAAGTATACTATGTACACTAGCCCTGAGATTACTAGCTCTATTCTAGTAGAATGTAATGCCTGATTTCTATCACTGTCTATTAACACTGGAGGCATTTTCATCTGAATGAGTAACATTCTTACAAAGATCAAAGCCCAAGGTTGGCTCAACAATTTCCTAGGATTTTGGAACACTGATGGAGGCTAATCTATCTTAGCTATATGTCAAAATCAATCCTTAGAGGCACTTATAATAAAACAATATTGAAGGAAAGCACACAGATCTGTTCACCATCTAAAGCAAGGACATATTTGGAGCATTCGTGTTTAGGATGCCAGGATTCCAGGAGACTAAGTTTCTGTGAACTTTTCGCCTCGGGACTGCGTCCAAGCTTTTGGGCCTGTCACGAAATCACTACTGGAGTGGGTGTGGCAGGCACTTACACTCTTGTAAGTGACATGTAAACATATACTGACACGTAAACATGCACATACATATAGTTAAAATCAAAATAAATCTTTTAAAATGATCAGTATATGTCCTTTGTTCTCAGGATGAGTACAGTTTTATAGTCCAAGCCACAGAATCTACAAACCTGAACGCATTGGGGCTCACTGAGACTCATTGTAGTTTTTCTAAAAAAATAACAGTAAAATAATGTGATCAGATTTTTGAAAACATCACTAGTCCCTGACCTCAACAGAAACAAGATATAGGTTCTCATGTATACTTTAATTTGTAACAGTATCATGTGGTATAGCAACTCTGGAAAACTTCACAGGAAATTCATCAGAGAATGAGATCAAAGCAGGCAAGCAAGAGTGAAATACTCTTGGCAAGCTATTTTGATCTCTGTTTGAGAAGTCTCTGGATGTCAATAATCTTTCTGTAGCAAATATGGTGTATCTTAACCTTGCTAAATTATCTGTCTACATCTGAAAAGAATGTTTACTTTGCTATATTTATGTGCTGTATCATCAAGATAGTTGATATAGTTGTCCAGTTTTATTTTTTGCTATCTTATGGATTTTAATACTCTATTAATTAATCTAATCTGTTAATTAATTGTGTGAGCATTATCTGTTTATTGTTTTTCTTTTCTATTTCTCTCTGAAAGTGTTCTTAGTCAGTGTTTTATGAATTTGAGGCCCTGATGAAGCACAGTTACACTCAGGATGGTAAAGCCTTCGTGATAGATGCCATTCTTTATTGTTTTGAAATGAGGCTATAGGGTAGTTTGCTCTAAGACTCACTTTGATGTTACTGTATCCACTTCAGACATTTTGGTTTGTGTTAGCTGGCATGCATTTTCTCAGCTTTTTCATTTCAGCTTACTTTTATTTTACTGAAGGTCAGTCTCATACAGGCAACATCTATTGAAGAAATTACATACATTCAATCTGAAAATCTCTCTTTTGTTGTTTTGAGAGTTTAGGCCATTTGCTGTGTCTGTCCTTACTTACCAGGGACCAAGCTCACCCAATATGGCCTCCAGAAATGAACCCAGACAGGTGGGAGGGTCCACAGAACAACTTAAACTGTGGCAATTTTACTGAGAGCAATCAGACAGGTTTTTTTTTTATAACTTTATCAGAAATAGGATATAATAGCAATTGCCAGGATCAATACAGTTGATGTTGATATGATACAATATTTGCAAACTTTACAGGGTACACGAGATTAAAGTCTAAAACCAATTGTCCTATTAAGCTTCTATGTTTCCTTGATTACCAAGGGAGCATAAGAAAAACACAGAGTGGCCTGAATGCTTCACTGCCTGAGGAAACTGGAAGGCCCATTGTGACCCAAGGGCCATGGATTCTGACCTAAAATACCTATGTCACATGCCTCTCAAGGCAGCCAGACCAGGCCAACGCCATGGTTCTCTGAAGTTTGTCTGAAGTGTAAATATTGATTTAGTGATGCTGAAACCTAGTAGTTGCACTACTTTATTCTAGATCCCATGCTTTTTGTGACTTTACTAAATATGTCTACAGTATACTGCTTGGTTTGTATCACATTGCTCCATGTGAGGCTCCTCTTAAGCAGTTAATATGTTATAAACCTTCCTGTGTGGTGTTGAAAACCTTTCTGTGTCACACAAAAAATTGTGATATTTTCACACTTTTGAAGAAGTTTAATAGTATCCACAAATTTCAACCCAATCATTCACTGTACATTTTCTTAGGTTTCTTTTCATGTTTCTTCTACTTCCTAAACTATGAGAGGAGAGCTTTTGTCTCTATGATGACCTGTTTGTTTCATTTGACAGGCAGCAACATCATGTAGAAATGATTATTAGGTTATCTATCACATTACAATATTTTAGTTTTATTCTATGTCCTTTAAGATACAACACACACGGGAGTAAAACAATCTGGGAAGACATCTGGTTGTAGGAGCTAGATCCTTGAAGCTCTGTTTGGGGAAGCCACATGCCTACTGGGTAGAATTTCTAATCCAGACTTTTATGGAGGAGCACTCACACTCCAGAGTCTCCAACATGCTGTGTTTCCTTCTGAAGACATGGAGTTCCAAAGCTGACTAACATTGTGGCATTACCCTGGGATCAAGTGAGAGGGTCCATCCTCAGGCAAGATGTCTACACTGACCCCTGTCTCCTATCTGATTTTGAGCAATCATTTCTGACAATGCTACATCAGTCCATTCTTCTGGTTTCCATCTGTGCCTGGAGCTGACCCTATGCCACAGCTCTCCATAACCAGGGAGTGAACTGGTCTCCCAAGAGTGCTGACACACCTGAGAGCAAAGGTGAGACACCACTTCTGCACAAATACCTGACCCAAGAGAGATCCTTCCAGAGCAATCAGGACACAGGAACCAAGCAACTGCCTGAGACAGAATCCTTCCAGTTTGTATATGCACTCTGAAGCTGACCCTGTGCCACAGCTCACTGTACCCGAGTCTGACTGGGAGAAGGCTGGTCACCCAGGAGTGCTGACCCAACTGTGATACAGGTAGGACCACCACTTCTGCTCCGAGGGACCCACTTGGAGCCCTCAGGACACAGGAACTGAGGAGCAGCCTGGGACCGGATCCTTTCAGCTTCCATCTGCGCCTGGAGCTAACCCTGTGACACAGCTCTTTATATCCAGGTCCCACCAGATGTGAGCTGGTATCCCAAGAGTGCTGACACACCTGAGAGTACAGGTGAGACCACCACTTCTGCTCAAATTTCTGGCCCAAGGGAGACCCTCACTGAGACATTAGGACACAAGAACCATGGGAAGGTCAGGGACAGGATCCTTCCAGATTCAGCCTGCACACTGGAGCTGACTCTGTGCCACAGCTTTCCATACCCATATTCCTCCTGGAGAGAAATGGTTGCCCAGGAGTGCTGAAACACAGGCATACAGAAGGGGCAAGCCACAGTCAGAGATAACAAAACCAGCTAACACCAGATATAACTAGGTGGCAAGAGGCAAGGGCAAGAACATAAGCTATAGAAACCAAGGGTAATTGGCATCATCAGAACCCAGTCCTCCCAACATAGTAAACCCAAGATACCCCAACACTCCAGAAAAGCAAGACTCTCATTTAAAATCACATCTCATGATGATGATAGAGGACTTTAAGAAGGGCATAAATAACTCCCTTAAAGAAATAGAGGAGAACTCAGGTAAACAGCTAGAAGCCCTTAAAGAGGAAACACAAAACTCCCTTGAAGAATTACAGGAAAACATCCAAACAGGTGAAGGAATTGAACAAAACCATCCAGGGTCTAAAAGTAGAAGTAGAAACAATAAAGAAATCACAAAGGAAGAAAACTCTGAAGATAGAAAACCTAGGAAAGAGATCAGGAGTCATAGATGCAAGCATCAACAACAGAATACAAGAGATAGAAGAGAGAATCTCAGGGGCAGAAGATACCATAGAAAACATTGACACAATAGTCAAAGAAAATGCAAAATGCAAAAAGTTCCTAACACAAAACATCCAGAAAATCCAGGACACATTGAGAAGAACAAACCAAAGGATAATAGGTATAGAAGAGAATGAAGAGTCCCAACTTAAGGGCCAGTAAATATCTTCAACAAAATTATAGAGGGAAACTTCCCCAAACTAAAGAAAGAGATGTCCTTAAACAAACAAGAGGCCAAGAGAAATCCACATAGATTGGACCAGAAAAGAAATTCTTCCCATCACACAATAGTCAAAACACCATATGCACAAAACAAACAAACAAAGAAAAAAATATTGAAAGCAGTAAGGGAAAAAGGTCAAGTAACATATAAAGGCAGACCACCTGTCAGAATTACACCAGACTTCTCACCAGAGACTGTTGTGGATAGCCCTGGGGCTAATTATATTTGATGTTAATTCCATTCTCCTGTGAGTGGTTGCAAACAAGGAATGGGTCAGCACCAGGTGATTTCCTATAAACCTGCTCCCCACCTTCATTTGTAAAATAAAGGAGAGCTGATGATTGGGCAGATAAAAGGGAAGGTGGAGTGGAAGGAGAGGAAGAAGAAGGAGAAAATGGAAGACAGATGGTGAGGACACAGAGGAGGAGGAAGAAGAAGAAAAACAGAGCAGAAGCACATTGCCTGGAGAAACTGCAAGTTCTAAGGGGTCTCATTGATGTGGAAGATGGTAGTGTAGTGGTAGTTCTGCCCAATTTATGCACACAGCATGTATTCATATTTGGGAGGAGATTTACTGCAACAAGAGACTATGAAAGCTAGAAGATCCCGGGCAGATGTCATACAGACCCTAAGAGAACACCAATGCCAGCCCAGGCTACACAATACCCAGCAAAACTCTCAATTAACATAGATGGAGAACAAAGATATTCCTTGAAAAAAAACAAATTTGCACAATATCTTTTCACAAATCCAGCCCTATCAAAGATAATAGATGGAAAACTCCAACACAAAAGGGAAACTACACCCTAGAAAATGCAAGAAAGTAGTCTTCCAACAAACCCAAAAGAAGCTACACAAACATAAAAATAACATCAAAAATAACAGAAAGCAACAATCACTATTCCTTACTATCTCTTAACAACAATGGACTTTAATTCCCCAGTAAGAATACATAGACTAACAGACTGGCTATGTAAGCAGGACCCAGCATTTTGCTGCATATAAGAAACACACCAGAGTGTCAAAGACAGACACTACCTCAGAGTAAAGGACTGGAAAACAATTTTACAAGAAAATGGTCCCAAGAAACAAGCTGTAGTAACCACTGTAGTATCAAATAAATTCAACTTTCAACCAAAAGTTATCAAAAAAGATAAGGAAGGACACTTCATATATATCAAAGGAAGAATCTACCAAGAACTCTCAATTTTGAACATCTATGGTCCAAATGAAAGGATACCCACATTCATAAAAGAAACTTTACTAAGCTCAAAGCACATATTTTACCTCACACAATAATAGTGGGAGACTTCAACATCCCACTCTCATCAATGTACGAATCATGGAAAGAGAAACTAAACAGAGACACAGTCAAACTAAGAGAAGTTATGAGTCCAATGAATTTAACAGGTATCTATAGAACATTTTATCCTAAAACAAAGGAATATACCTTCCTCTCAGTCCCTCATGGGACTGTCTCCAAAACTGACCACATAATCGGTCACAAAACAGGCCTCAACAGATACAAGAAGATTGAAATAATCCCATGCATCCTATCAGATCACCACTGGCTATGGCTGATCTTCTATAACAACAAAAACAATAGAAATCCCACATACATGTGGAAGCTCAACAACACTCTACTGAATAATAACTTGGTCAAGGAAGAAATAAAGAAAGAAATTAAAGACTTTTTAGAATTTTTATTTAGAATAATGAAAATGAAGGCACAACGTACCCAAACTTATGGGATACAATGAAAGCAGTGCTAAGAGGAAAACTCAGCTCTGAGTGCCTCCAAAAAGAAACTGGAGAGAGCATACACTAGCAGCTTAACAGCACACCTGAAAGTTCTAGAACAGGAAGAAGCAAATACAAACAAGAGGGGTAGATGGCAGGAAATAATCAAACTCAGGGCTGAAATCAACCAAATAGAAACAAAGAAAACAATACAAAGAATCAGCAAGAATGAGGACATTTCCATATGCACTCATTGATAAAGTGGATATTAGGCAAAGGGCACGGAATACTCACTATACAACCTATGGACCACATGAAGCTCAAGAGGAAGGAAGACCAAAGAGTGGATGCTTCAGTCTTACTTAGAAGTGGGAACAAAATAATCAGGGCAAGTAGAGGGTGAGAGAGGCTTGGGAGGAAGAGAAGTGGGGAAAGAGGGGCAGCATACGATATGGGAGGAGATGGAGGAGATGTACAGAGAGTCAGGAAATTGAACAAAACTATGTAGCAATGGGGGATGAGTAACTGGGGGTATCACCCAGAAAGTCCCAGATGCCAGCAAAGCAAAAGCCTCCCAGGACCCCATAAGGATGACATTAGCTGAAATACCCTACAAAGGGGATGGAGAACCTGTGGAGACGATATCTAGAGGTTAGGCATGGCCCCCTGGTTGAGGGATGGGGCCAACCACCGATATACATAATTTTAACCCAGAATTGCTCTCGTCTAAAGGAAATACAGGAACAAAGAGTGGAGCAGAGACTAAGGGAAAGGCCATCCAGAAACTTTCCTACCTGGGGATCCATCCCACATGCAGACACCAAATCCAGACACTATTGCTGATAATAAGAAGTGATTGCTGACAGGAGCCTGTTATAGCTGTCTCCTGAGAGGCTCTGCCAGATCCTGACCAATACAAATGGGGATGCTTGCAACCAACCATCAGACTGAGCACAACAACCCCAATGGAGGAGTTAGGGGAAGAACTGAAGGAGCTGAAGTGGCCTTATCTATCATCAATGGGAAGGGATGCCCTTGGTTCTATGAGGGCCTGATGCCCCAGTGCAGAGGAATGCTAGGGTGGTGAGGCAGTGGGTGGGTGGGTGAGGAAGCACTCTCATAGAAGCAGGGTAAGGGTGGGTGGTATAGAGGCTTTTCAGAAGAAGAACCAGGAAAAAAGATATAATACATATATGCAAACACACACACACACACACACACACACACACACACACACACACACACACAAACTGTAAATGTGCCGGGGAGAAATCATGGTACAAAACAAGTTCCACATTTCAGCAATACTTCTCTTAATTTTTAAATACAATTTTAAGAAACATCATAATGGCATGAGCTTGAAATATCCGTAGGGATTTTCTCTGACTCTCATGACATGGCACTGGTGATGTGGTAAACAGCAGACAAACAGGGGCTGCCAGACTACCGAAGTATGGAGGCACAGGCTTGCTTTTTCCCACAGGAGCTCATGAAATGGGGATGGCAATGACATCACACCCACATCAGAAGGGCTCAAGTGATGTAAGCTGTATCCAAGTTTCTATGTTTATCTGTCGATGCTTGACTGTGCTAAATGTACTGCTCGTCTCTCAGAACATTTTTGCACTTCTTAATCATGCTGTTACTGGGATCGAACCTGATTCTTTCCTGGATGATTACCTCTTGAATGAGGGCATTGCGAAGAAGCACTTTGCATGCGTTCACAATACAAAGAATAGCAGCTTGAAGGTATATTTTCTGCTCTTCATCTACAGCCCATCTAGTCTGTTCCAGTTCTTGTGGTGTATCCTTCTGCACTGATGTAGTAATTTTAAATTTTATTTTCTTACTGCTGAAGTTTACATTGAATGGTAATGAAGGCTCTGTATCAGTATCTTCCATTTCTGAATCATGGTTAATCATTTTTCCATCAATTAATGATCTGCTTCTTTTGGTCAGCCTTTCCATTCATCTGGGTGCTGTCCCAAAGTTCTTTATAGCTGACAGGTTTACAGTTGCTGAAGGCAAGAAGAACTGCCATTTGGTAGGTCATAACTATAGCTACATAGAGTTTTCCCAAATACTTCATTTTAACCTCACCTGCCTGGAGAAAATGTAACAATGTCAGTTTCCTTCCACTGAAATGCTTGCTAAAAAACAAATCAAACATCTATCTGCACACCCTTTAGTAACTCTTGGGGCATCACAAATGTGGATGAAGGAGCCTGAGTGAGAGGCCGTGTACCAGCCAGAGGGACATACATTTAGAAATTTAGAAATGAATCCCAAATCTATCACCGTGTCTTGGTTTCTGATGAAACTGTTGAACTTATTGTTGAGATCAGCACTGACTCGCATGCCTGTGCACATCTGATGGAGCTTGCTGATAGATCCATAAACCACAGGCTTGCTTTAATTTATTGATCATGACTTCTTTAGAAAGCATCTTTGTCATTGGTGTATCTGAGAACAGTGATGAAGCTGCTGAGTTTGTCTTCTACCTCTTTCTTGGTCCTCCCCTTTAGCATGTTGTCACTGCACTTAGCAAGCAATTCAAATGTTTTGCAAACAGACTTGAGTTCTCTATAATTTACAACAGATGTAAGGGCCTTATCAAAAGCACTCAGAAAACACTGATCACCCTTCAGAATAGTGTTGGTAACTTGAAGAAATTTACCATGTACTGCCAAAACTGATTCCACAAATAATTGTGTTGGCATATGTTACTGAGTATGGCTACTGGTGGCTCTAAGGCCCTCATTGTGGATGTGATTCTGTGGCTTCTGAGTCATATGAGGTAAACCAGTTGATGCAGCGTGGAGTAATGCATATGCATTTGTTATGCTATTCTTCTCTAGCTAGATGACGTTGTGGCCCTCTGAGTCTGAGAACTGTCAGTGGTCTGCTACCATCCATTGCTGACACTCATGGCACATTTAGTATATGAATGTGGATGCAAATATCTTCAACGTCTTATTTCTTCATCTTTTAATCTACCTAAAACCTTTTACCATATACTGTCGGTAGTTTAACTCCTGTAATACATTTGAAGCTTCTTGCTTGTAATATTATCCTGTTTGATTCAGAAAGGGAGACACAAAGATTACCTGGTAAAACTTTAAGGGAGTTTTTTTCTTATACTGTTCAACATGAACAAAGGAGTTAATAACTTCACAGATTATTTTTTGGTTTGGGTCTTCTCCACACGATCATTTTTAATTTCTTGTTGCAGCCAAGATGAGGATGAGGATGCTTTGAAGAGATTCAACAATTACGTTTCTCCACATTACCAATGCTAGCTCTCCTGTCTTCATATGGGGTTCATTTATATCTATTCCACCATAGCCATATATATATATATATATATATATATATATATATATATATATATATATATCAGCTTCTATCAATTCATTCCTTTAAATAAACTAGGTATTGAGATACCTATATAAATAGTCCATATGGTCAGTGCCCTTGCTGTGTTCTTCCCAATACCTATGATACATAACAATCACTTGTTCATCAGAATCCAAAACTCTCTTGTATCTTCTGAATGTGATTTTCTGAAACAAATTTTTTTTCTACATAAAGTTTTTCTCTAAGTGGTTCCACATAAGCCACACATACACCATAGATATCTGAGAAGCAGCTGTTCCATTTTCTCTCTCTACATATCCCAGCATAACAATATTTCTGATTGTAGTTAGGAGCTTGTTCCATGTCTCATCAAAATCCACTACTCTTTGTGTTAAAAACATTCTGTAAGTTTCGTGTTGAAACCTCTTGCAGAGGCAGGGCGAGGGCAGGGGTCCAGAGATGGAGATAACCCACATGAGCGAAGGACAAAGTCACCCTCTCGGAGGGTGGGCAGTGGCTGTCAACTCTCCTTCCAGCTCACAACACTCCCTGTGGTAATCTTACAGGATCTCCTTTGTATATGTGGTCAATTTTCCTCTGAAAGTACAATAGAGCCGTGACAAGCTATAGTCCATATATATGACTGCAAATACCTTGGAAATATGATTGTGTTTTCTCCATGTTTGTGAATTTCCCATTGGACAGTACTTTGAGTTCTTCATTAGGTAGCTTTTATGTTTCCATGTTTTTAAGGTTGACTAAAAAGAACTATCTTATTCTTTAGGTGGTGTATGTATCCCCTGGCTTTTGTGTTTCTCACTGCCTTACATCAATACTTACACATTTTGTATAAACACCACTTCTTTCAGACTTTATAGGTTACATTCTCAGTAGAAACACCTTTCCATGTGCGCAATATGAGGGAATTTTCTAGTGTCAGTGAGGGTACAAGAGGTCTGGAGTTAACAAGGATGCTGTTTACAGTGATTGTATAGTTCCGCCAACAAACATTAATGTTAACAGATAGATGGAATACTTTGTTAATTTACCTTGTGACTATGACAGGTTTTCTACGGTCTTTGGTAGAGGTGGGTCTTATGATTTTACTGCTGGTTCTTCCTCCCATCCAATAGTTGTGCTGTGGGAAATCCTTTTGGAATTGAGCCTACATTGTGAGGCTTCTGGTGGTGGTCACAGAGCAGAAGGCTGACAAATGGGCATTGGTAGAAGAACTATGGTTTGAGATCTAGTAAGCGATGGCATTTGTGCCAGAAGCACAGTCATGTCTGCCATCAAACTCTTAACAATATGCAAGCACTGGCTAATCATAAGCAGGCAGAGGTGAGAGAACAAACACACAGATGTATACAAGATGGAAAGTATCTGGGCATCTTGTTTCTGGGCAGGATCTTGCTATTGATATGGATGAACTGATGACAGAGTGCATGTGCCCTGTGATGACTTGATGCCCCAGATTGGAGTATAATAACTTTCTATAGTTTTTGAGTTATAGACGGCTTTAGTAAAACCATGGTTCAGTTGGCTGAGTAAGAATTCTTGGGACAAGCTTACATTTGACATTTAGTAGCCTCTTTATTGAAGAAGCACAACAGTAGCCAGTTCTCAGGTAGAGTATGCCTCTTCCATTGGAACTCTCTGTTACAAATGGGCATTTGAAACCTCAGTCCTCAAAGAAGCCATTGCTTCTGGGAACCATAGTAGTCGCTGCAGTCTTGCTGATACCAATAGCCTCCGTTTTGCTACTTTGTTTCAAATGAGCCTTGCATCTCAGCTGTGCATATTTTTTTCTGCACAGATAGTGCCTATTGTACTACTTCCTCCCTCAGCTGTGGATTCATTAATGGGCTATTTAGTGCATTGTAGCCCCCAATACGCCATATATATGTATATATATATGTATACATATATCCTCTTATATGCACACATAATAAGAAAGGAGAATATGTCAGCATGAAGGCTGATATGTCTTATTACATTCATTCCAGGAAGTGTCTTTACAAAAGCTTGAAAAGATAAACACTGGCATCAAAGGGTTTTTTTAAGGTATAAAATAAGAATTGTTAGAAGACAGCACAAAAAAATAATTTCTAATCTAGTTACAGCAGTTCAAATTGCATGCACATATACATGCTATAACTATGTTTTGTTGACTCAGGTCAAATCCTTACACTGTTGTCATGAGAGGAAAGGTGATGCCTCAGTGACAAAGGGAAAAAAACACATCATAGCAATGAACACATTTTAATGCAGAAAAATCATTCCTCTTAAATGCACTATTAAAATATTTGTCAGTTGAGTCAAACACATTTTGAAACTCCTCAGCAACTGTATGACATTATTTTCTTTTTTTTTTTTTTCCCATTCTTTGCACACCAGAGGTCAGGGCCAGCAGTACAGCTACAGTGCAACACAACTAGGTGCTTGAAGATTACTCCCGAGCAGTGTAAGCTGTGTTTAATCTAACATAAAGATGTTTTGCTCATTCTGGGAAGAATGTCTTAAATGATGCAAATGAATAAATTAACTTATCCACCCTGGCATACATAAAAGCACAATGACTTAGTGTATCAAGGAACTGGCAAGAATAGGGAGGATAAGTTATCTTTTAAAACAATAATACATGTGAAGATCAGCGAAAATGATCTTTCCCTATGCTCCCGACTCCCCGAACTGAACGTACAAAGGCAGTCCCCAAAGAGTTACAAACTGATATCTTTCCTCTTAGTTGTTCCTAGAGTTCATGAACATCACGCTTCTCTATATTAAATGGTAATTGAAATAAAATTGAGTAGAACAAAGCTGGAAGTGGGAAGTGCAGGGGTCATAAAATAGAGTGTAGAGGAACAAAGATGGTGAAATTTGCTTAAAATACAAGGTAGACAATATATGGAGATTTAAAACATGATATGATTTTTAAAATATTTAATTGTTTAAGTAAAAATCAGCACATCATCTCGTTAGTATGAACTTGCTTTTATCCTTAATAAATGGCAAATCTATACATACCCACATAACAAAGCATTATTTTAATATAATTTCTTTGTTTCTTTATTATTTATTCATTGTTCTATTATAGGGTATGTTTTCCTTGCCCAGTTATATAACTGGGGCCGCTTAGAATTCTCTCAGGTGTAAAAGAGTCACAGTAGAAAATGCCTTGGAAAATCTCTCTAAAGTAATGGTATCATTTGAATTTATAAAGGATAAGCTACAGCTGGTCTATATTGTCAACATTTATGTTATTCTTCAAAGAAATCTTTTTTTGTTGAAAGGGGCAATGTAATAATTTGTACTTCCTGCTGGCATTGGGGCATTGTTATGGGGCTGGGCAAAACTGGAATGTTGGTCAAGTCTGGGAAGAGCTGCTGTCCATGTTGTGGGAGCATCTGGTGGAGGGAATCTGAAGGCCCAGTTGAAGCAGTCTGTGAGACTAGACCAGAGCACCTATGGTAACTGATTAACTGCTTTGGAACTGTCCTGTATGCAGTTTCTAAGGAAGTAACTGAACTTAGAGAGAGAGAGAGAGAGCGCGAGAGCGAGAGGGAGAGCGAGAGGGAGAGTGAGAGCGAGAGCGAGAGCGAGAGAGAGAGCGAGAGAGAGAGAGAGAGAGAGAGAGAGAGAGAGAGAGAGAGAGAGAGAGAGAAAGAGAGAAAGTTAAGGAATTTAGGAGACAAACTTTTTTCTTGGGTATATTTTTGAAACTTTTAGGCCCATGGTCTTGGTAGTTAGTTGGTGGAAGGGTGGGNGAGAGGGAGAGCGAGAGGGAGAGTGAGAGCGAGAGAGAGAGAGAGAGAGAGAGAGAGAGAGAGAGAGAGAGAGAGAGAGAGAGAGAGAGAGAGAGAGAGAGGCAGAAGAAGATAAAGTTAAGGAATTTAGGAGACAAACTTTTTTCTTGGGTATATTTTTGAAACTTTTAGGCCCATGGTCTTGGTAGTTAGTTGGTGGAAGGGTGGGGGTCCCAGGACCAGGGAAGGAGGAATAGATTCCACCCTCAGGAATAGGCAGGCAAGTTGGGGAAAGGCTGTTGATTGACAGTACTTCTCTGGAGTCCATTTTTTTCCCTGTGGGAGATGGACTTGAGTGAATTCCCTGAAACTTACAAGAATCTTTCTAAGTTTATAGCCTTAGCATATTGAGCAGAAGAAATGTGAGCATTTTCCTTCCTCCCATGTACCTAGCAACATTTACCAACCTTATAAGTCCTTCCTAGACTCTCAAACACTTAGAAACTTTCATAGCCTTAGACCTTACATAAACTTTAAATTTTACTCCATTTCCTACCTAAGTATTCATCACAAGACACAGGTAGTTCACACTGGAACCTTCAGTGTTTGGATGTGCAGATTCCTGATTTGGGGGACTGGACTAATTCAGAGCCCCAAACAGGGGCCAGGGGAGTTATCATGGGAAGGGAGATAGAAAGGGAAGAGAGAAAGTGCACACACAGAGAGAGGTAGAGAAGAGAGAGAAGTAGAGAAAGGGCAAGATCAAAATGTTTGGATTATATAGGGAAGAGCCTGTGGCGTGGGGGAGGGCCGCTAAGCCTACGGGCTGGAAAGTTCAGGGTTGCAGACAGGGACTGGGGGGAGGCTGGGAGAACCTGGAAGACAGGTCTGCTCTGAGATGTGAAATATGTGCTTCAGACCCTTGTACTGGAGCCTGAAACCAAACACTTAACAGGGTTTAAGGGGATATGAATGTGTGTGCATATATGTGTGTGCACACATGTATGAGTATCCATTCCTTATCTGCCGCAGTCTGTTCACCTTTCTGAAAAGTTTTCAACAGTCTGAAAAATATAAACTTTAATCATAATAGGTTTTATTTTAGTTTTTGTACCTAAATTACAGCATCATGCTTTTTGCTTTTTGCTTTTTTTTTTTTTTTTTTAAAAAGGCTGTTTCTAGTATATAATTATTCTTCCTTTCTCATGTGTTTTTTCCTCTTTTGAATACATGACTAATGTGAAGAATACTTTGCTGCATCCTGGGTAATCTTACATTATTTTATTTTTGTGTGTTCTGTTTTGTTCTAAGTCAGGATTTCCCTTTCTAATCAACGCTCCTTTTGATATTACTAACCTCCTACCTGAGCCTCCCAAATTTTGTCATAACAGGCACACACACTATGCTGGGGTCAATATTTACATATACAAGTTTTATTTACATATATACAAGTTTGTATTTACATATTCCCAAGTTCTTTTACTTTTAGTCTTCTCTATAGTTTTGTCTTTGCTTTTAAGCATTGTTGATGAGATCAAAAGACCCTTTTTTTTTTATTATTATTATTATTATTTTATTTTTTGGTTTTTCGAGACAGGGTTTCTCTGTATAGCCCTGGCTGTCCTGGAACTCACTTTGAAGACCAGGCTGACCTCGAACTCAGAAATCCGCCTGCCTCTGCCTCCCGAGTGCTGGGATTAAAAGTGTGCGCCACCACGCCCGGCAAGACCCTTTATTTAATATTTGTTTATTCAACTCTTGAAAAAGGTAGCACTGTGAATACTTTATTAAATGATTCATGAGTAATGAGGCATCACTCTGAGTGGGATGTCAATCTGGTACTCATGTTCCTTAGCCCTGGTGACTGCTCTTTTCTATAAGCTGACACCCACTCCACAACCCAAGGCCATTTTCTTACAAGTCCCTCCCACAGTCATGATTTCAGCAGATCCCAGACCCTGCTCTGTGGCTCAGAGATTACTAAGGCAGTAAGTAAGTAGCTTGGAGGGTTAAGGCTTTTGTTTGTTTTCACACAAATATCACTTTCCTTATGCTGAAACCCATGCTATATAATTTTCTAATACACTATATTTTGTTCAAGAGGAATTAAGCACAGGATATGTCATCATCTTAACCAAAATTACAATTTCTTCTTTTTGTATGAATTTAAAACAAAGTTATTGGACAAGTGAACTGATTAATACCAACAAAGATGGTCGATTTTCTGGGATATAGTGCAACAAAGGGCAGACCAAAGATTTAAAGAAGTTAATAAACTATACAGAAAATAACCAATCTGCTTCCTATATTAACTACTTACTAAGAACTATTCTCACAAGTAATGTGAATAAACTGACCTCCTTTTCTTTTATATTAATGACTGACAAAAACAACCATTTTGCAAATTTGCAATTGTAAGAGAATGTTGGTGTAAGCATGACCTATTGGCTAGCTAAACACACTGCACTGCTTTTTTTTTTTAA
>NC_034593.1:21307470-21308982 GCF_900095145.1 Mus pahari | reverse complement strand
GAGGAGGAGGAGGAGGAAGAGGAGGAGGAGGCAGAGGAGGAGGAGGAAGAAGAGGAGGAGGAGGAGGGAAAAAAACTGAAGAGGAAAATATTCACTAAAGAACTGAAAGGCTGAGTGTGAGGGGTAATCATCATGTTCCTTTTGGCAGCTGTGCAGACTCTTTTCCTCAGCAATGATTGCTTCTTTTCCTTGACATCCCTCTTCTTTCCAATGATCCATCTACTCCAGCCTTTCTCTGACAGAGATGGAGGAGAAAAGAGAGCATTGAGCTCTAAATATTTATTTAGTTACAGCCGCTGATATATTTTTATGCACAAGATCTAAAAAACAATTTTAAAAAAGATAGCTTGACATTTCAAAATGTACCATGTATGCAGAGTAAGAGTGTGTGCTACTCAGATCTTCCTTAAGGAGAATGGCTGTGTCTCAAGGACTCTTTTGTATTTTTCAGGGTAGGGCTGATACCTGTTTTCCTACAATTGCATTAAAAAGGACAATAAAGTATGATTGCGACTCTGACTGCCCTTGTTATGTAGAGAGAAAATGAAACCACAACCTATCATATGAATATCAGGCACATCTTATTATCTGTTTATTGTTTCAAAATACTTTTTATTTATCTACTAGGAGGAATTTGTGGTATGTGTGTAGGCATCAAGTATCAGTTTGACTGACAGGGTAGAAGATAAGTTTCAGCATAGAAGAAGAAAGAGACACTTTGCATAATCTGTGATGAGGGAGAAGGAGAAAGCACTTTAATTGTGTTTATAGTAGCTTCCCTTTATCATTGTCTGCAGATAATGTCAAAACAAATAACTCAGATTGTTATAGTTCTCCATGCCAACAAGCGGGCACATAGAGGTCACATAATAATACCAGCAGGTTCTGTGTCTTGTGAGATGGCCTAGAGCCATCACACAATGACCCATTCACAAGGGTTGCCTAAAACTATCTGCATATCAGATATTTACATATCTGTATTGAAATTACTGCTATGAAGTTGCAACAAAAACAATTGTGTGGTTGGGAGTCACCACAACGTGAGGAAATGTACCAAGGGGCCCTAGCAGTAGGAAGCTTTAGAAACAGTGTTTAGAAAGTCTATCTTGGGGATATGTTGAAAATATTATACCAAAGTAGAAGCTTCGTGGAATGTACCTAGATCAGTAAACACCAATAATCAATGAATTGCATGAGTTAGTAAGTAATACCTTCCACATTTCTATAAATGTGTGACACTGATAGAAATCGGACTGTTGTAAAGAGGACAGAGCAAGTACACAAAACATTTCTCACCATTGAACTGTAGTTCATAAAAACAACCCCGAAATGTTCATCACTAGGGAAAAGACAGTCTGTTGTCTTTAGTTGTGTGGCTCATGATAGATTACCCATGCTCCAGTAGATGGTGCCCTACACCTACATGTGTTTGGGGCATTAATTGGGGAGGAGCATGAGGAGGAGGAGGAGGAAGAGGAGGATGAGAAGGAGGAGGAGGAGGAGGAGGAGGAG
>NC_034593.1:21251600-21307410 GCF_900095145.1 Mus pahari | reverse complement strand
AGGAGGAGGAGGAGGAGGAGGAGGAGGAGGAAAAACAAGGAGATGATAAGAATTTGGAATAAATTTGGAATGATAGAAGGTGGTGTAGGGTGAGGGTCTGGGAGTAGTTAGAAGGGGTGTGGGGGTTGATAAGCCAAATACATTGTGTTCATGTATAAAATTATCAAAGAATGAATAAAAATACATAACCCCTACATTATAGATGAAGGTATTTAAAGATAATTACATTTAACTCATAATTTTACCATTAAGAAAACAAAGATTTAGAGATGTTTAAAGTTCTCAGAGCTGCTTAGTGCTGAGCACACTATCAGTGGTATGGGTTTTATTCCCATGTTCTCATCTTTATGCTAAAAGATATCCCGTTGGTCTAGTGTGCAAGAAGGGGATGTGAAACTTATTGCTTTTTATAACAGTATGTTACATCAGCTTTTAATATTTTATGTGTTTCACTGCTTCATCAATATAGTAGATAAACTAATATATGTCCTTCCAAGAAGCCATATCAATACTGCTTTATACTTGTAATTTTGAGGCAGTCATATGGACAGGATGGTATATATTTCCTGATGTTTTGCATTTTTGTTTCAAAAGAGAGATGAAATATAATTTTCATGAAAAAAGGCACTAGCTGATAAGAAATTACTAGTTAGTCTTTAAATGTAATATAATGCATTATGAATAATATGCAAAGCTGGAAGATAGACACTCTCATATTTTAGTTGTTTTAACCAGTTATCACTAAGTAACTTCAACATGAGATTTCGGAGCTCGTTACCTTACAGACTCGGTTTACCAAAATAAGGCTTGTTGATAGTACATGATGATCCATGTGAGCTAAGGGGCATCTCTCTCTCTCTCTCTCTCTCTCTCTCTCTCTCTCTCTCTCTCTCTCTCTCTCTCTGTGTGTGTGTGTGTGTACACATGTGCACATACGTGCATGCATACATGTATGCCTGTAGGTGTACATGCATATTTGATCTCATTTGTCATTTGTGAAGCCAGATGTTTCCACTGAGTATCTTCCTTAGTCACCTTTCCACCTTATGTTTTGAGGCAGTGTCTCTCACTGAACCTGAAGTTTACAGGATTAGTTCAGTAGGCTGGCTGGAAAGCCCCAGGGATCTGACTACCTCCGCCTCCTCATCACTGGTATTATAGATTGTTATGTCATGTCAAGTTTATCCCATGAGTGCTGAGAATCCAAACTCAGGTCCTCACAGTTGCATGGCAAACACTTGTGGTCTGAGCCATCACCCCAGCCCTCTTTCTTTAAGAGACCCAGTCTCTCCAGTCTACACAAGTGAAAACTCCTCATCCATTCGGAAACTTCAGAGACTCATGATCAGCACCATTGTGTCTCTGGCTTCTAAAGCTTCTTTTTAGCACAATCAGACTCCTGAATAGTTTATACAACAAATCTCATCTGCCATCCTTTATGTATTCTTTTTTTATTGGATATTTATTTTATTTACATTTCAAATGTTATATCCCCTTTCCCAGTCTCCCCACTTCCGGAAACCCCCTATCCCATCCTCCCTCCCCTGCTTCTATGAGGGTGTTCCTCCATCCACTCACCCACTTCCACCTCCAAGCCTTCAATTCCCCTACACTGGGAAATCTATCAAGCCTTCGCAGGAACAAGGACCTCTCCTCCCATTGATCCTGACAAGGCCATCATCTGCTATATATGCATCTGGAGCCATGTGTACTCCTTGGTTGATGATTTAGTCCCTGGGAGTTCTGGGGGGTCTGGTTGGTCAATATGGTTGTTCTTCCTATGGGGTTGCAAACTCCTTCAACTCCTTCTCCTCTATAAGGGACCCCGCACTCAGTGCAATGGTTGGCTACAGGCATTCTCTTCTGTATTTGTAAGGCTCTGGCAGGGTTTCTCAGTAGACAGTCATATCCAGCTCCTGTCAGCATGAACTTTTAGGCATCCACAATAGTGTCTGGGTTTTGTAACTGTATATGGGATGAATCCCCAGGTGAGGCAGTCTCTGGATGGCCTTTCTTTCAGTCTCTGCCCTATGATTTTTTTGCTCTTTGCCAATCCTACATCCAATAGAGGGCTAATATCCAATATATACAAAGAACTCAAGAAGTTAGACTCCAAAGAATCAAATAAACCTATTAAAAAATGGGGCACAGAGCTAATCAAAGGATTCTCAACTGAGGAATATTGAATGGCCAAGAAGCACCTAAAGAAATGTTAAACATTCTTAGTCATCAGGGAAATGCAAGTCAAAACAACCTTGAGATTCCATCTCACACAAGTCAGAATGGCTAAAATAAAAAACTCAGGTGACAGCAGATGCTGGTGAGGATGTGGAGAAAGAGGAACACTCCTCCGTTGCTGGTGGGATTGCAAGCTGGTACAACCACTCTGCAAATCAGTTTGGCGGTTCTTCAGAGAACTGGACATTGTACTACCTGAAGACCCAGCTATATCACTCCTGGGCATATACCAAGAAGATTCTCCCACATGTAACAAGGACACATGCTATGTTCATAGCACCCTCATTTATAATAGCCAGAANCTGGAAAGAACCCAGATGTCCTTCAACAGAGGAATGGATACAGAAACTGTGGTGCATTTACACAATGGAGAACTACTTATTTATTAAAAACAATGAATTCTTGAAACTGTTAGGCAAATTGATAGAACTAGAGAATATCATCCTGACTGAGGTAATGCAATCACAAAATAACGTATATGGTACGCTCTCACTGAATATTAGTTCAAAAGCTCCAAATACTCAAGATACAATTCAGAGACCACATGAAGCTCAAGAAGAAGGAAGACCAAAGTGTGGGTGCTTCAGTCCTTCTTAGAAGGAAGACAAAATATTTACAGGACTTTTATATATTCTTATGTAGCATGTTTGGCGCAACTTCCTGATATCCCTGGAACCTGTGAACCAGGAAAAGGAAATGCTTGTGATTCTGATTGGCCCACAGTGGAAAGTACACATCATTTCCCCACATGTCTGTGGGCTCTTTCTGCCCTTCCTCCATGCAGTAGATATTTCCTGTATCTGTCCTAAGTTCTTTTCATAATTTGCCCATATTTCCTCACTTTTAACCCCTCAGATAAAACCATTTTTATCTTATTCCAAACAAAGAAGCTTCATCCTTTGCCCTGAAGCCTCTCGGATGCCCTTGAGACCTTCAGTTAGTATTATCAATGGTATCTTACTAAGCCAACCAAAGAAAAGTATCTTTCTATAAATTCTGGAGTGGATTTAAAGTTACTAATTTATTTGCCACTTCCTCACTTTTGAAGTAAATCTTAGGAGGACACAGAAGACCCAAGTGTTATCCCAGAAAAAGAGTCTAGAATTACTGGGATGAAATTCTGGAGGAGATGCTGTGACTCACAATCAAGGGGGCAAGAAAAATGATAATTTGCAATTCTCTATTCGCCTTCCTAGGCAATATTTAAGCTACAGTTTTGTTGAACTTATTGCACTCCAGAATGTTAAATTAACTAATAACAATAATGAAAATTTTATTTAGGAAAAGTGTTGTTAAAGTACTGCTCATATTTCAAGCATCTGAAAGATCCTCTGGGTAGATATAGGTTGAGATATTACTAATTTAGCTTTGTATATATCCATGGAGCCAGTGATTTTCAGAAATGGAAAGTCATCCTTGGTTCTTCGGAATTTAGCTGTTTAAACTTAGTGCTTTCCAATATATCACTGCCTCCGGTGCCTCCACAGTGAGTTTCCTCACATATTGAATTATCCTAATTCAGTCTCCTTGATGCAACTAAAGAGGTCTTTTAACAACTTACACTTGTTCACCTGAAGGCCTTCCCCTGGCCTGTAAGTGTGAGGTTGAACTTCTTTATGGAACTTCTAGAGCCTTGCTTACTATGACATTAATACTGTCTTCGTTTGCTCTGTCCACACTTTTAAGTGCTCAAGTCATGCAAAAAGATCATGACTCTGCAGTTACACCAATCCTTTCTGTTGCATTTAAAAAACACCTTCTCTCTGTTTCCTGGTCCATTTCACAGGTCTCTTCCTTGAAATAGTTCACCTGTCATCCTCATGTATGCCAATATGAAGTTGGTTGATTGTCCTCTATTAATCATTGTATTGTAGATTGCCTTTATTTGGAAGCATGGGTCAGGTGTCCCTACTGTAGGTATCTATACATACAGTGTACTAGTATATGACGTATGATTGAATTTCCATTCATCTGTTCCAAACAGACCTAGAGTTTGGTGACAGCATGGCAATGCTTAAATATTTGGTGGAGCTGATTCAACAATAGCAAGCGACACGAGCAGGCAAACTCTAGCTTATCGTTGTTTTCGTATATCACATAGTGAAGAAGTTGGGGGTGTGGTACAGAGAGAACTTAAGGTCAAGGATGAAGATGTGGAGAGAAAGAAGCAATGCCATAGCGATATAGAACATACGTGGTCCTCAAAGACACAAAGTAATGCCTGCCCCTTTCCAGAAATGCATCTGAGCATCTGGAAAGATGGTACAGTGGATAAGAGCAGATGCAGCTCTTGTGGAGGACTGAGTTCTATCTCCCTTGCCCTCCACTGCAGAGTGATTGTGGCTCCAGCTCTAGGGTGACCTGATGCCCTCTTCTTGCCTCCGTGGGCATGGCATTCATGTGCATGAGCCTCTTCTCGCATGTATGCAAATAATTAAAAATAAAAATAAAGTCTCTTCAAAAAACAAATGCATTCAAGACTCTGGGCCAAACCAATGAAACACTGACAATGTGTGGATTATAAAACTTGGCCTCTTCCAACAAAGCAGGATTCTCCTCCAACTCTTTTTAAATATCTTTACTTTTTTATTATAGGGAAAAAGGTTTTGCCTGTTTACACACACACACACACACGCACACACACACACACACACACACACACACGCGCGCGCGCGCGCGCGCGCGCACACACACACACACACACACACACACTCCAAATGTCAGTCCCTCTCATTGATTAAGAGCAATAATAAAATCACTTGATCTATATTGCCAGGTAACAGAGGCTTCTAGAAATATTAATCATGTTCGTGAGACAATTTCAAGAAAGGTTGCCTTGGATCTGCCAAGAGTATGATGAGCTTGGCAGCCTACAAAACAAAGTAGAAGGAAACCATAACTCGGAGAGAAAGCACCCTGGTAATTTTGAGTCTCTTCTCCTTTGTATCCCAAAATATTTTATACATCAACTGAGAGCCCATATGCAGAGGAGAATAGTAAAAGCTTCCGTTCCTGTTGGCAGCACGTCTACTACTGTTAGGAGTAAAGTGTAGTCTAGGTGGTTTTCAAAGGAGGAAAACATTTTTTGTCACTTTTTTATGTTTTCAAAGTTGTTATTTGAATAGCTGGCATTGTTGAGGTTTGTTACACAGCCAGCCACGTGCTGTCTCCTGTATTTTTCCCTTAGCAACTACAGCTACTTTCCCAGTCTGAAGTCAAATAAAGATATTTATGCAAAGGTTGCCACTTTCCAGTTTTTCTTTCTACTTGGCAAATTTCCTCATGTTTAGCAGTTGTCTAAACCATCTATTTGCAGGTAGGGCGATGAAAGGAAATATATCCTTATTGGAAATTGATAACTCCATTCTGAAAATGCATTGGTTTCAATGCTTTTTGAAGAACCATGTATCAACATTCTCATGTACATAACCCTTTTATGACATGTTTTAATAGCTATTAGACCATAAATTATGAAGGCACTTTTTGTTAATTTTCTTTATGATGGTTATAAATTTACTTTCATGAGTGATGTCAGTGGAAAACAATAACTCAAAGGTTTTATAGTGCGATTACTGAAAAGCGCATGCTTTTGTTTACTGGCTGCTTATCGAAAGTCAATGTGCTTGAGTTTCGATTTTATTTTTCTTCTGATAAGCACTCAATCCATAGACATCAACACAGGGAAGTTGGAACTGTAAAAGCTAGTTGGAGGGAATATTGTCAAACAGAAAGGAAACAGACTTTAATGGGAACCATGCTAATTTGTTGGTTATTGTATACATAGTAAAAATATTGGTTGCCTATTGTTTTATCGCATATAATTAGCAAATATAAAAAAGTTAGAATCTGTGCATTCAATGTTTGTCTAAGTTTTCATGTATCACTCAAAACAAATGATCTGCAACAGTATAATGTCAGGCTATTGTTGGTGCTTCTGGCAGGTTTTTTTTTTTTTTTTTTTTTTTAGAGAGAGAGTTACAGAAAAGGCAGGATCGGTTACTGGTTTAATTCATAGTCAAGAAGAAAAAAGATATTGATTCACTATTCAGGAGCTAGGTTTATATGATGGTTAATTTTAACGTCAATTTGTCACTAATTATAGTCATCTGAGCAGGAGACTCAACAGAAAGAAGCGTTGTCATGATTGCCTTAATTAATGTGGGAAGACCCACCTCACATGTAGGCCAGGCAACATCTTCTAAAAGCAGCTCAGTAGAATGGAACATGGCAGAAGAGTATTTTTAGGTCGTTAGCTTGACCTTCTGTATTTACCCCATTGTTGATAGTGGATTCATTTACTGATATCAGATCCAGCATTTCCAGGCTTCCATTGTTGACTGAGCACCACAGGCCCTTCAGGAAACCCCTAGGTCTTGGAGCCAGATTGGGACTGCTGAGGGACATAGTCTGCATGGGCTATGTGCCTATCATGTTCTCGGTATCTTTAGTATCACACACATCACTGATGAGGCACAAAATGTTGGGAACACTCAGTTGTGAAAGATAGAGTGTGTAACCAGGGATCTCTTTGTACGTGTATCATGGATGTCCTTATTCAGCCATTTATTCCCAAAATTCAGTCAACAGTTGTCAGTAATGTGGTCTCTTGTCAGTGACATAATTAATAATGTTAATATTATCTTTCTTTGAATTTTATATTAAAACTTGCCGAAAACTTTATATTTGATTCTATATTCAGTACTTCTAAAGACAATGTGATAAGTTGAACATGCTTATCAATGTTTCATAGATTAAAACAAAATAAAACAACAACTAAAGCAGTGTATTGGTTATGTAATTCCATGTGCACTATAAGGCATTGGTGAATGTAGGCATGGTAGTGGAATACAATTATTTGACTTGTAGATGGACTTTGGGAGTTTTTATGGTTTTTGCAATTTCATACACGAGCATACTGAATTTTGGTTACTTTCAACCCACATTACTCTCATTTTCCTTTCCACCAAAAAAACTTCCTCTTCCTCCAAACCTCCATCTTACTGTGTAGTCTAGTTTTCTGTCTCATTGAGTTTAGTTAAGGTTCCTGTCACGGGCGTGAGTGGATGGTTATTTACTGGAACATGGAGAACTTCTCAGTGGCCACACCACTGGAGAAACTGACAGCCCTTCCCAGAGCAGAACCTATCAATTGCCCAAAGTCTGTCACTGAGGGATGAGATGTCATGAGGTCCTCCCCACGCAAACTGAAGTGATAATCCTATAGACATGTGTAGGTAACCACAGCTGCGATGAGGTTCTGAGCTCAATGCCCGTGTGACACCAGACGACACCATGTCACAGCTTTCCTCTCAGGCCTATGGCTTTGACAATTTTTCTACATCCTTTTGCAGAAAGTCCTCTGGGCTTGGGGCAGTGGTGCCATAGATTAGAAGATATACTTTTAAATCACTGAATTTAATACAGGCAGAAACAAAAAACTTTACTGTGCTTACAATTAGCAGTTAATAGCTAATAGCAAATAAGCCCAGACTCATAAGTCAATAAGTTGTATACAAACATTTACACATGTGTGTTTAAAAAAAAACCTTATAGAGCTTTTGAGTTCTTTAGCCTGAGATTTTTTTTTTGACTTGTGGAATTCGAACATGTAATATTTCTCTGTTTATAAATTCATCTTTGGTCTGTGTCAGAGCGGAAAGAATAGAATATAAATGTGTTGCTGGAGACTACAAAAGAAGGTTGTCAAACAACAGTTAAGTGGTAAGCATCAAATATTTGTTTGGTGGTTAGATTATATTTTATATAATGAAATATGCTTGCCAATAATCAGTGATTTCTATTTATCTCAGGAATATTTGTATGGTGTTGTTTTAGAGTTATAAACTTGAATGCATTGCAAAGCTTACTGTTCCCTTTACTCTTCTCATTCGTGCCTTCTGAGCAGCTTCTCAGACATTTCTCAGACATATCATGCATCTTCTTGGCCTATAGTCACTTCTAGCCTTGGGTTTTAGGCCTGACATCAGTGTGATCACTTTTGCATTTGCGTTTCTTCTAGGCAGTTTCAGGACCTCAAAACCTACTTCTACATCTTTATCTGAGACTAAAATTTGACTATTGTATCTAAATTGGTTTCTTGCGGTTTCTGTAACACATTGCCACAATGATAGTTGCTTGAAAGAGCACAAATCTATTATCTTGCGCTTTCAGAACTAAGATACCAGAAATGAGTTGCTAAAATAGAAGTGCCGGGAGACTTAACAGCCCTCACCTGCTTCTGGAGGCTACTAGCATTTCTTGGTTCAAGGCCAACCTACTCCACACTTTACTTCTATCTGCGTCTCTGTGGAATGACTCTTCAGACACCCTCTTTCTCACAAAAGGACTTTTACATTGGAACCACCTGGAGAACCCCGAATAATTACTCCTCTTGAAGTTATTAGCTAAATCACATCTAAAATGCTTTGTATGCATGTAAAGTAACATAGTCACAGGTTCTGGGGATGAGAGTGTTGGCATAAGGGGAAGTCATTATCCTGTCTATCATGCAGTAGACTAGAGGAGGTCATATGTCTTCAAAACCATGTAACAACATTTGAAGCAAAGCATGCTTAAACACTTTGAAATAATATAAGCACGACTGCTCTCAGTTGACCACACTAGACCACAGACTAGATCTGCCTTAATCATTCAAGTTCCTATTTCCTTGTTTCAAATGTTTGAAACAAATTAACTAAGTATAAAAATCAATTTACTTTCTGTGGTAATGCCTTTTCTAGAACTCTTTGTATTTACCAGTGACAACCACTTTAGAGTCACTGAGGTCCTGTGGCTCATTTTGTCATCTTTAATAATTCTAGGGATGAGGTGAAATGAAAAATACATAAAATCTGGATCAAGGCATCTGGCCTTGCTTTCACAACCTAGGCAAAGTTTTCCACTAGCTCATCAGAGTTCATGTGTGGAAACTGGAATTTCAGTGCAGCAGAGCAGAGAGACAGGAGCTGGTTAGGTCACAAGAGCTCTCTCAAGGATAGATGAATGTAGTCATCACAAGGGTGGATTCATTATTGCAAGCATGGTTTTGCTAAAAATAGGGTTTAGTTCTCTCCCATTCTTTCTCTTTTGCAGTTCTCTGGTTTCCTCGTGAGAAAATGGAATGGTAGACCTCAGCAGACACTCGTGGATTTCTTAGGCTCAAAACAGTGAACCAAAGGCCAGTTCTTTCCAATTAGTTAGTCTTAGGTATTCTGGTAGTACAAAACGGACTAAGAAGAGAATTGAGTAAAAACTTTGCCTATTTTTAAGCATGATACCTGAACAGTCATTTGTTCCTCTCTGTCCAGACCCTTGGATGGATGCTGCCTCTCTGACATTTTTGGATCTACTCAGTTCTTGACCAGATGGTGTGTAAAAGAAGATTAATGGGGCCTCACTTGCTGGAAAATGCTCCTGAATTCTGCAATAGGAGGAAGAACTTGAACTGGAAGCTTTTGACAGTATAAGTTACCAGAATCCTAAAAACTGTGGTGAAGAACAACATGCAAGTTAAGATATGAATTCTCTCCTGCCTTGATGAGAGGTCTTTTTCTGAACATAATCTTAATCTTACAACATTTGCTTCAGGTAAATCTTGTAAAATGCCCTTTCATTAATCTTTATTTTCATTAAAGTAGAAAATTAGTGACATAGAAGAACCATTTTTGTTATTATAGAAACAAGTAAAATAATGAGATTTTTTTCAAAAAGGGCGGTAAGAAGTATATTTTTATTTATGCCTTTCTAATTATGAAAATGAAATGATAGACATCTGTTCCTACTTTACAAATTAAGATAAAACAGTTTCATGGAGTGTTTGTGGTCTATTGTGCTAATGAGCTCTTCATTCTCTGAATACTATAAATTTGAAATTCTTGAATCTCTGTCTAGATTCAGCACAACAACCTCAAGATTCATCTAATCATGTTCAATTAGCATAGTGTGAATTAGGCATTGCCCTATGAACCAGAACTACCAATATACTGCTACAAAGCTTTCCTGCAAGGAGCTTATGTTCTAGTAAGACACTCAAGTGTTATTCCAACACATGCTTAGTGGTCCCAACCTTATCAATGACACTACCACATGTAAGTTCGGCTCCTGCTCCAAGGAGCTTAGACGCTAATGTGGAAGGCAGCTAAGCAAAGAAATGCAATGCTATGTACGTGTGTGAGGACTAGGAGAGAATCAGTTGGAAGTAAGTGAGCAGGCAGGTAGCACTGTGGGATGGAATGGCATGGTTCAGTGCTCAGCCTAGAGAGTATCTGCCAATCAAGGAAGTTGAGAAACTGACCATTCTCAATGCAGCAGCAGCTGATGATCAAGCCTTCAGTCAGCAACAACAACTAAATCCTGGGCACACATGGACAAATCAAAGAGGGCTGCATTCCCTTTTCCTGTCATTTTTCTATGCCAGGGTCAACAATCATTTCACAGCCTCACATAGAACTCATTGTGGTCCTGTGTTTACTCAGACACAGGAAATATTACTTCTGACTCAGTGGGAGCAAAGGGGGGGCTTCTGTTGTTAGTACAGTGGCCAGAAATTTAAGAAGCCAGAATTCGTGTTCGCTGATTTGGCAGCTGACACATGTAACTTCTTTGGTGTGTACTTTAAAGAAATTTTAGAGGAAGCTGATAAAGGAAAACATTGGTGTTTTTATAGATGTTATTATCACTGACAGAAACACCAGCTGCTGTCTTAGGGAGACACTTAAGCAGAGTAAATGTTTAGCAAAAGACCTTACTCCTATAGGCCTTGTTATGACCTGTGTAGATTGGCCTTGGCAAAAACAGCAGAAATATAAAGGTGTGAATTAAATGGAAATTAAGTGGAAACAAAACAAAAGACTGCTGTATGTTAGTGTGTATCTGATCCCCACCATCCTAACCTATATAGAGAGGTAAAATACCCCCATATGATGGCAAATAGAACGTGCAGACAAAAGTAACCTGAATAATTTTTCATCTCAGCACTTGTCCTACTAATGGCAGTGCCATACACCTCTGAAAATGATTCTGATTCCAAGAAGAAGCCTTCCACTTCTTTGTTTATATAAACTTTTGTCTTAATTGCAGAGGTAATGTTATTTCCCGTTGTAGCTATTAACGTTAATCTCTGTGTACAGTTTGCTTATGGCAATAAAGCTTGGCTGTCTAGAGACCAGACAGACATCCCCAAAACACAGGCTTCCATCCAGATCTGAAGACAACCAGAGAAAGTAAACACACACAGCTTGATCATCCCTACCTCCCTCTTACCACAGAGGCGTGTTTCCTGTAGCCCCTTGATATAATGAACAAAGCAACATGGCAAGGAAGAGGGTTAAAGTCCCTGTATTTAAGTGGCTGGTTCTCTCACGGGTAGAGAGAATAAACTCTAAATCAAATGAGATTTTTGTGGGTGCATGAGGAAAGGTAGCACACATTCAGTAACAGTAAATCAAGAACAAAAATGAAGAAAACCAGAAAGAGGGAGCAGAAAGCCAGGGCCTCTTATTTCCTTACTTATGTTGGGGGAATGAAAGAAAAGGAAGAAGGGTGGATGTGGATCTTTATTAAAGATGCTATAATAAGGCCAGATATTGAAGAATGTCTATAAAAGGAAGGATCTAAAATAATGTAGGTTTTTTTGTTTTTATTTTTTTTTTTAAAGTGCCCAGTGTTAAAGTGATAAGAGACCAATAGCAAAACCAAGAATTGTCATTGACCCAATGCAGGGGAGATCACATGATCTGTAACTACAGCTTAAGGCTATTGCTCGGTTAGCTGGGAAGGGCTGCAGGCTTGTTCTAATTTGTTATCTTCCATTTGACTCTACATGACCTCTCATTACTGGTATTGAGTCCTGTGCTTCATCCTTATACTACAACCTTGTATAAGATCTTGACTCCTATTATCCTCTTGCATTGTTGTAAGTACCCGACAAAGCTGACTTCTGCTTAAATCCTACCCTGACAACTCAAGGCTTATATGTTGAGACTGAATGAGGCCTGGCAATACTGTCAGACCAGCATGGCGTACTTGGTAAGACATCGTTTTACCAAACTGTGCTAAGAGGGGCAATGAGGAAAATCGTAACTCACACACTGGTCGAGAATAAGCATCAAAGGACTTCATACAAATGAGGACCATGTCTCTGGTGTCATGTTTAGCCGTGTGCTTGCACCATTATCAAATACTCAATGCAAAAATGCCATATAGCCTCAATTCCCTAGAAAAAAAAAATAAAGAGCTGATATGTTATTGTTGTAGTCTTGAAACACATGCCAAACAAAGATACGAAGAAAATTTGTATGCACATTTAAAACAGTATCTGTAAAAAGATGTTGACAAGGAGGCCCTTTTCTGGGATGACACAGAAGAAATGTAGATTAGCATCTCAGCTGATAGAACTGGTTCTAATTCAACCCTCACAGCTTCCTTAGATTCTTTAAGCTATCTATGAAAACTCACATCAACCACAATTGGTTAACAATCAGATCAATCTCATGGAGTCACTGTAAGTATTCAACAGCATACTACCCTGGAATTGGCTCTGCAAATATTAAGTTCATACTAGATATTATTAATAATCAAGATAATATTTATATTGCTGATACAGATATCCATTTTTTGAAGAATCATTTAAAAGTTTTAGTTCAGGAGAGTTTGAGTCAGTGTAGGATAGGGTGGGGTACACGTGTTGCTTTCTCCAAAGCTCTACAGGTAATACTGAGGGCCAGTCAAGGCAGTTTCGATTGTAGCCTTTCTATGCACAGTGAGTTTCAAACTTCATTGAAACCAAGATCATAATTTTGTCAAGGTTGATTTTATATTATTTGTTTTCTAGGAGAAAATTTAAAGGTCTATCATGGACTCACTGAGAAGGCAAAAATTTCTATGAGAGAATGTTGTTCACACCATATGAGTTTTTGAAAATATTCTTTAGGTATTTAAACAACACAGAAAGCATAGCTTTACTTTCCTAAAATTTCTAGAACTCAGGATTCTAATACATAGTATTTGGCTTTTCTTTGCCTAAATCCTTTTGACATGTATTGTACCAAAAGCTTGTGGAAACAGCAAAGCTCCGATGAAGGTTAGAAACAGAGATGTTACAGTCATATAACTTGGAGTGGTGTGTGTGTGTGTGTGTGTGTGTGTGTGTGTGTGTGTGTGTATGCTCGCGCACAGTGTACTTTGAGCCTTTGTGAGACAGGACTTAGCTTAGAAGCTCCATTAAACTTTTATTGGTTAGAAATGGACCAAACTGCTCTGTTACATCCAGGAAGTTTAACAAGCTGCCTTCTTCCAGTGAGGAAGAGTTACTGAGGCGTAGAAAGAGTCAGAAGTCACCGACTAAAGCAAATGCAGAGCAGAAAGGTCGCTCACAGCCAGTAAGTGGCTGAGCCTGGCATGTTTTAGTGCTTTTAGAAGGAGGGAGATCTTAAAATCCCAGAGTATGGACCTGTCGTGGCCGCACATAGAAATGCCTCTGATGCGTCCCCAAGAGACGTGAACCTACAGGAGCTCAACCCAGGAACTCTGAGAAATCTCTTTCGTGATGTGAATACAGTGTAGTCATCATGGATGAATTCTTTAGATTTAAAAATAAATAAACAACTAAAAGAGTAAGCGGATCTCAGCTTTCGGTAGAAGCGATGTGAAATGTGGAAGGGTCAGCAGATGGCAGCACTAGACGATGCGGAGAGGATGAGAATCCAAGGGACCAGAGACTGCTTCTCAGCTTCTTGGTGAAGACTTTCCAGAGGTGCAGAGGAATGTACACACAAAAGGGTTATTGTTATTGTCCTTATTTTTTAGATAGAGTCTAATGTAACTCTGGTTGAGCTAGAGCACACTATGCACCCACGCGTGAACTTGAACTTCTGGTCCTCTGGACTATGTTTTCCAGGGCTGGGATTAGAGGCATGTTCCACTACACACCATTTTCTGACCAGCTGAGGATAGCTCCAGGCCTCTGTGGATAGGAAGCAAGCACTCAGACAGCTGTGTCGTATCAGAGTATGCCAGAACTTACTTTGTAGCACAGGTTGACCTTAGATCACAGAGATCTACCAACTACAGCCTCCTGCAGGGAATTTACAGGGGCTGTCACACATGAGGCAGGCTTAGGTTTCTATTATGTTTTACAGTAAGATACAAAGTCATAGCTTTATTTTGGCATTTTCATACAGATGTGTCACTAGACTTTGTTCTAATTGGTTCACCTCCCCCAAATTACTTGCTTATTTTCATATACATTCCTAGACTGAAAACTCTGAACATGCCATGTGATTTCAGTAAACCACATGTTCTGTTATTCTAAAATAACCCTTTGTTTTTTTTTCATATCTTTCTTTCAAAAAATTCATTTAATAGGTGGTAAGCTAGAGTATATTCCTAGAGGTTGGAGAACAACCCAAGGCAATTAGTTTTCTCTTTCTGCTATGTGGGTTACAGGGATCAAGTTCAGGTTTCTAGGCTTGGTGGCAGTACCATTTCTCTCTGAACCATCTCTCTGGCTCATATGCTTCTCGACAGATGAGTCCCTTTACACAGCTCCTTCCTCGCTGCATGTGTTATGGTTGGTGCAGGCACCAAGTCATTTTTCAATGCTGGTTATAGACGTTTCATTATTTGAGGAGGAAAAGTAGAAATGGATATCTTTGGATTAAACATGCTATAAAACACTATAAAGTTGTCAGTAATTTAAGAAAATACCATCATCCTAGTACTTTAAATTATGGTAAGTGCTATTAAGAATTTTGATGGTTTATCCACCAAAATGAGAATTTTTCTCTTATGGGTTGTAATGCAAAGGAACATCTTATCGAAATATTCAAACAAAGGGAGAGTGACCCAAAGACTCATGGAGACAGAGTCTCAGGGGGGAGGCATTGAGGAAATGGGAAAAGATTTTGCATTCAAGTAACAAAGTGGGTTTTGCTGCTAGCAGCAATGGGAGCTCAGATAGTTTGCCCCTTCTGTGCTGCATAATAAAGAACATTAGTAGCGAATACCCACGACTGGAGTGGAAAGACATTCAGGGAAGCTGAGCCCTAACTTTGTTTTGGTTGATATAAAAATTGGAGGAGACATGGAATGGCAAATATTTAGATCATCTGTGGTAAGCATTATCAAAAGTCTAGTGTCTTATAAGACATGGAATGACAGAAATAATAATCTGAGAAAAAGAAAGAAGCTGGCCAAATAAATACATTAAAACATTGTGTATGGTTAGAGACTAGCTTTCTTATCTGGTAACACAGAGGTAAAGATGTGGGGACTGTTACACTGAGGCTATGGGGTTGCTGTCTTACACAATTTTTGAATTATGCTGATGGTTGGCTTGTATTTGGATGTTTCGTCAAAGCAGCATTCTTTGGCTCTGAGTACTTAAGTTCTAACAAGTAATCTTAGTTGATTAACACTGGACAAAATTGAGCAAAACTAGCCTTCACTTACAGATCTTTGCAGTATGTCTCAACACTGAATTCTTACCTTGTGTTTCACATAGCTGTTAAATAATCTATCAGTTCCCACGTTGTAACCCATTTAGTAATGACATTAAAGTACCAGTTCAAGAAGAGAAGGCTCCAGATGCTTTCATTTATTTCCCATGGGGTAAAACACTAGTGGGAGATGGTCATTGTGTTGGAGGGATGCCCATAGTGAAATCTGGGGTGAGTATGTCTGTCATCATACCAATGATAAGGTGGTATCTTTGGAGAATGGTCAAGGCTTTAATAGTTCAGTCTCTTCTCTTTTTAAACATTCTGATGCACACATTTTAAATAACTTAGAATATTTTGTTTTCATACTCATGAAAGGGCGTACGTACTTAGATAAGTATGGTGGTCGACATTATGTGGACATTAAGTCATTGACAATAAAATCAGTAATAATTTAAAAAGAACATCAATGAAAATTGGGCAAAAAGCAAGAAGAGAATTTTCAGAAGTATAAAATCAATTCCATGTAAAAATACTAATATTTTTGTTTGATACCAGATTTAAAATTACCCAATTTAATGGGAGAAGTCACTTTATGCATGAAGAAGTCTTAACGAAAAAGGGCCCATAGAATCTGATAACAAAGAGAGAAAAGTAGGGGTTCTTGTCGACTTAGACCTGGGAGTTTCTTGAGTGTAGAGAAGGAGTCTCTCCATTCTACCCAGGTCACAGGTTCATCTTCAGCTGCACTGTGGGAAGTAGTAAGGCGCCCTTCTGGTAGGTAATGCATTTCACTCCATAAGACTGAGGGTCTAGATGGAGCTCTATGCTTTTATTGATGAATGACTGCCATCCTCTCTGGCCTGTATCAGTGGTGAGAGAAGAACCTCGTCCCCCGACCTCGCTGATCACTTTTCTCATGGAAGCCCCTTGGAGGCCTGCAGGGCAGAGACAGTGTGGATTCTTCTCATAGCTTTGATTGTGAATACTACTGTTCTCTTTCTCAAGTCCTGGTGCTCCACATGTTTGTTAAGTGAAGATCACCAAAAAAAAAAAAAAAAACCCTGGACCAGATGATGCAGTGATGCTCGCACACACTGTGGGGGTGGAGGGGCTCTGGATCAAATTTCTATACGTAGTCGACAGATTCAAATATTGACCTCAAACTTTAGCGCCTTTACAGACAAGTCCTTAATGATGTCCAATCAAATATCAGAGCACTTTCTCACTCAGCTGAATTGACACATGTAATTAATAATAACCCTTGGGGTGTTTCATCTCACTTATAAAGACAAGCGTTCTCATCTATCATAGCTGGTATGGAGAAAATGTGTTGCTACTGTGCCTGGGCTCCAGACCAACTATGTTTTCACACTTTCATTTAGGGATACAATATAGATCATTACTCATAATGAATAGTCATTAATAAATGTAGTTTTACTAAAATTCATGAGTGGTGTATTATATGTAAATATAGAGCACACACATATACATATATATTCAGAATAGTGCCTATGTGTTAGCCTGTGATTCCTCATATTTTTTAATGTTATTAACCATTAATGTAACCTGCAAAAAACTCAGTTTCCTTATCTGTAAGTGAGGATAGTACACAGTACCTCTACTGTACCTATTTCATCATTGGAAGTTTAACAAATAAGATTTCTTAATACTCTGAAAGCTCTTAATGACTATTATTTCTTGTTGGCATTTTTATTGCTATGTGTGTTTGGATAAATAATAAATGGAAAAATAAATGAAATAGATATTTATCTTTGCATTTAGTTTTTATTTCTGGGGAAAAGATTATAGTTAGGCTAAAGGAACCCCCACTTTTACATCATTTGGCCCATACTCACTAACTATCGTGGTCACCATCAATTTATACCAGGGTCTTTATCACTAGTCTTGTACACCCAAAGTCATGATGTGATGAAAAAGTACACACACACAGAGAGAGAGAGAGAGAGAGAGAGAGAAGAGAGAGAGAGAGAGAGAGAGAGAGAGAGAGAGAGAGAGAGAGAGAGAGAGAGAGAGAATTTTAAGAATTTTAAATGTGCCTTCTTGGTTGTTTTCCTTTCTGCTTCAGAAACAATATAGAATGAGAGCAAGTTAATGAAGGGAAGGTGTATTTTAATGCATTGCATAGGGGTACTGTCCATCCTGGAACGGCAGCCATGACTGCCGGTGTCTGAGGAGCTGGTCCCATTGAATCACAGTCAGGAGGAGAGATGACTGCAGGTACTCAGGTACTCCGCTTGCTTTCTCCTTTGTGTTCAGGCCAGCGGCCCTGCCCATGGACAGTGCTGTTGCAGGAGGGTTTGTCCACCCCCACTGATGTAATCTAGAAGCTTCCTCACAGACATTCTCAGAAGGTTGTTACCATGATGGTTCTAAGTCTCAGCAAGTTGACATTGAAGATTATCTGTTAGAGTGCTTATCAATCAAGGTATATTTTGCTACAGATTTAATAACTGATAAGTACTCAGGCACATATGCAAGTGCATACATAATTGCTCTTTTCAGCATCAATCAATCACTTCATACCTTCAGTAGGAAGTGCATAGTCTGTGCACACATGAGCATGGCTCATGTCTTTGTAGCTGATTCATTTCAGATATATTCAGTTTTCATTTATTCACTTTCTGCTCATTCATTTAAAACATATTCTAAAACATTTACCTTTGCAAACCCATGTGCCATGTGGGCTAAAGAAGTAAACGTGAAATAACAAACAATTTTCAAATGTGGTAGATGAGAAATTCACACATAAGATTACCCTGACTCAAATACTCTTGCCTGTAGCAAGATAATGGTAAAACGACCAGAAGAGACCCGAACTCAGGGCACTGCTCCAATCTGACAGAAAAATGGATGCAGCTCAGAGAGGAAAGGATAGAAGACATTTCCAGAAACAGAATGCTCCAGGAGGAAACACAGGGGCATGGCTAAGATAAGAAAACAGCGTTAGTGGGGTAAAAGGATCTTTCAGTCTGGTGTGAAGTTCAGGAGAAATCAATATCTGCTTTAATAACGACAATGGCATTCTTTAGTCTGACCTATACCCCTGTATCCCTGTATGCAGCATTTAATTGGGAATATATCCAGATAGATAGGGCCATTTTTGAATTTCATTTTATTTTGTGCATGGTATTTCCCTGCACATATGTCTGTTTTGTGTGTGTGTGTGTGTGTGTGTGTGTGTGTGTGTGTGTGCTGTTTTTCCTGAACATCTGTGTACCACATCTGTGTCTGGTACCTGCAGAGATCAAAAGTGGGCATTGGATCACCAGGAACTGGGGTTGCAGACATCTGTCAGCCACCATCTGGGTGCTGGGAATAAATCCCCGGTCCTCTGAAAGAACAGTCAGTACTATACAGCCTGCTGAGTCTTCTCTCCTGGACCATATTTGAATTTTTCAACGCATTGCAGGATTTCTTAGTTCTCTCTGACAATGACATGTGACCCCTCAACTAATGAAGCAGCTCTGGCTGTGCATTACTTATCAGATCGCTCTCAGTCTCCATGGAGCAAATGTTTCTGTCCACACAGCAGAAACATTTCCTGTGGTATTTCTGTACCACAAAAGTAAATATTTAAAGTCTCACGGTGAACAAAAATGCCAGTGATCTAACCTGGTCTAATGATCTAAGGGCTCTTCCTTAGGGATTTTGTTCATGAGAGCATGGGATTGAGGTGAGGTGAGGTGAGGTCCTTTTGATAATTATATCCCAAATATTGAGCTATTCTGACACACTGTGACAGCTCGGGATATACATGAACTGGCAACTTGGTTTGGGCATTTAACAACTATAATTATTATTTCAGCTATCAAATAGAATTCTTATTTCTCTGAGACAGAGAAAACTAGAAAGAAACGAGATAGAGAGCAATTATCTCCAACTTCAATCCTACGATGTTTAAATCATCTCTTGTTTCCTTTGCATTAAATATTTATATTGATTTCTTAATACTGTAAGGGACACTTAACACCTCTATTTATATATAAATGCCTGGAATAACACTTTTATACTTTCAACTGAAGTAGATTATTAAGGAATAGGCACTTGATATTGTATGAGGAAGTAGTTTGTTACTTTAATGTATTCCATAAATTATAATTGAGCATACTTAAAATACAGTTACTCATTAAAAACAGGGAAATCCACCCTGCACTAAGCCTTCACCCTTGTAAATTTAAGCCCGTCATGTAACGGAAAGCAATTTCCTACCGTATCTTCTTGCCCTTTGGTTTCTAAGTCTCTGTAATTTTTTCCTAAGAGAACTGAGGTCAAATTCCACTCATTTTATAAGTCTCATTGTCTTCCCCCTTTCTGGATGAACATGTTAGATTTCCTTGCTCTTCTCTCGCTGATTTGAATATCTCCCACTCCGTACTTCCTTCAACATACACAATTCAGTTCTTCATTAAAAATGCTACTTTGACAGTGTTGCCATCTTAGTTAAAAGCACAGCCTGCCTTTTTGTTGAACCAAATGACAGGTGTGTATAGATAAGTTTCATATAGTCTTTGTCTCCAGCTTACCGGCGATGTCATTCGTTAACCCGTGCTTCTAAAGCCAACGGGCACCAGGTTCCAACCACTTCCTCCTCACCAAGCTGAAGCCAGCCTTTCAACAAGACGAGCTGTCTTCCTTTCCTCCCATTCTCATCTTCACAGTCTTTGCACTGTGTGTGCATCAAGTCTGGTTATATGTGACCACATTCTCTTGTTTAAATTTTTTTATTCGAGTATATTAATTGTACAAAATAATGGTTCCCCCTTACATTTTCATGCATGGGTGTAATGTACTTGGTCAGACTCAACCCCTCTACTTTCTCTTGCTCTCTTTCACCCCTAATTCCTGCTGCTTCTTCCTTTTCCCAATTTATCTTCCTTGCGCTTTCATGACTGCACTTCGGAGAAATGACCCAATGAGTTGCATTGGGTTATTGTAATTTTTTTTCAACCTTCCAATTCAAGCCTCTTTGATAATATGACTCAGCCTTGACTCTCCTGGAGAGTCAAGCTTAGGGATTCTCCTTAATGAACATTCCCTGGGTACCTGATATGGGCAAAACGTTTATTTATAGAGTTCTTTCTCACCAGATAATGTTGGCAACAAAGTGAAAATCAAGTGAACAAAGACTGGAAGGTAGGACACCATAATTTGTGTATCTTCAGCATCCCTTAATATTTTTCTCCCCAGATCAAATGGACTGCAAGAAAATTGGGAGTTGCCACCGCGTAACTCTCATGGAGCCTACAAAATCATTTTGTCTCTCTTCTTTCAGTGTCTACACTGACACACAGAGGAATTTCCTATGTTGGCCTCTGCTGCATGAGAAATTTGTGAGTTCATTTGCCTGGTATTGAAATATATTATGTGACCTGGCCTTGACAAATGAAATTACTCCCATTCTTAGACACAGAAAAGAATGTGTGAGGAAAGCACGATCATTTAGAACTTTTCTACAGGTATTAAGGTAGTCTACCCTGGGAATATGTGCTCAGGGCTGCTCTGGATTTGCCTCAATCCACATAGGAGGTACCTTTTCTGGAAATCCAGCTGAGGCAAGCTAGGGAACACAGAGATGACCTTAGTTATTACTCTGAATACAGTCACAGTACGAGCTCTGCGAAACTTGAACCTCCCCGGTCAATCACCCGAGAAGATGACTTGCTTTTGGGGTGTGCTTCTGTTACTTCATTGTGGTTGAGGTTTGAGATTCTGTCAGTTGCACTAGGAAGAGATGGGTGCTATTCAAGCGGTTTGCAATTTATTGTGGAAGGGACATAAACTGACTGGACATTTTGAGAAAGGCATTAATTTATATTATGGCTATCATCACTCCAGAATTCACACTTCCTCACAATTCTTCTGTTTATTATTGCAGTAACTTCATAATTAGCTTCCTTGATTTGGTGTTTTCCTCTCTTACTGTTTGCAATTCACTATACAATTGTGATTATACGACTTGAGTTTCTGAAGGATCAGGTCCAAATGTCACTGTTTGATACGCAAGTATCCTCATTACCTTTCTCTTTTTACAGACTCGTTTATTTTTTGACATTTCTCTCCACACCTCCTCATGCTCAGATAAACTACTTGTCACTAAAAATACATCTGACTCTGGTGAGGCAACATCTTCCTGTGTGTCACTCTTTTCCTTAGGATGTTCTTCGCTGGGAAGATATTTGCAGTGTGCATCGTGTAGTCTAGATATGATCCTCCCTCAAAGTCTGCCAGCCTTTAAGTGGGAAGGGGACATGTCTTTTAGTCTTGCAATAGGTGCAATGCTCACTCCATAGAAGAACTCACTTACTAAATTACATTGTCCCAGAAACCTACTGGGTTCTGTATGTAGAGTTTAGATGCAACTGATATGGTAGAATGAATATAATGCTTCTAGGACTTAGATGTGAGTGACGTGATCAAATAGGTTCTAAGTATTTGCCAGTCTCCCACCACACATATTCATACACAGAAATTCTCCCTCTCCCTCTCCCTCCCCCTGCACCCTCTCTCTCTCTCTCTCTCTCTCTCTCTATATATATATATATATATATATATATATATATATATAGTAATTATAAACACAATTTTGGGTTTGATAAATGCTTCCATAAGCCTCACATTTTATATAATTACCAAGGAGAGAATTTTAGAATGAAATGAAAAGAACATCACTTAAGTGCATGATTTAAAATAGCAAAACTCTGGGAAATGGGAAGAAAATGTGGAATTTAAGTCTTGTATAATAAAGTATCATTGGCTTTTTAAGTGGCAAAGTATCTTTGAGAATATCATCTCATTTTTTCTAAGTACATTTAGGGCTAATATATGCTCATTCTAAACATTATCTCAGAAAAGTGAGGCACATGTCCTGTAATTATAGTTTTAATGCATTTGAAGTGAGATATGCATTTAAGAAAAGATGCTTCAAGAATATCTGAACAGATTTGTATGTTTTTATGTTCTATTGTTACCTAAGATAGAGAGTCTGTAATCTATATCCCCCAAATTGATATTCATCTCATTTATCTGTATTCCTCTCCCTCCCTCCCTCTCTCCCTCCCTCCCTCTCTCCCTCCCTCCCTCTCCCTCCTTCCCTCCTTTCCTCCCTGTCTCCTTTCCTCCCTTTCTCCCTCAATCCCATTTTACAGAACACCACTGTAAGGCACAGTCTAGGTTGTTAGCACCTAGAAACTAACAAATCATCCTAAGAGTAATCTTATGATTGAACTGAATTTGACTTCTGATGACAGAAAGAGACAAACAAAATCAGGTTACGGTAAGTACGTCTAAGTCAAAACACGAAGCTTCAGAGACAAAGTGAGAAGAGCCCATTTGTGACAATGAAGTCAACAATGTCTTGCTTTAAATGTGATCACTGAAAAGAGACTCCCAGGAGTGAGGGGGTGTCTTATATCTGTCATGAGGAGAACACAGGCCTGTATAGAAGTAGGTTGGGAAGTATAAAGTGCATGGCCAGAGAATATTTGGTATATTAAAAATAAATTTAGATAAACAGAGACTCTGGAAGTTGGGCTGGAGGCATGCCAAGTGGCAGAATGTTCACTTGATATGCATGAGACCCCAGTTAAAGCAACAGCACTAGAAAATCATTACAGATTTAATGATCATGCACAAGATTGACTAGAAGTACATCACAGGATGTGCAGATTAATGCCACGAAGAGAAAACACAAATCACCTGTGCCTGAGGGATATTTTTGCTGTTGTATTTTTGTAGGTAACATAGGTAGGTAAGCAGAGTAGCTGGGATAATCCAAGAAATCATTCGGATTATCCCAGGAGACCGATGAGCTTAGAAATAGTAGAAACTGGAAGATCTACAGTGGAAAGAAAGCTAAATAAAGATGTGCTGGGCTGAAAACACACTGGGTTTTTAGATCCCAGGAAATATAAGTTGGAGAAGGATTTGACTTGGTTAGGGCCAGATACAGGGTGGATGGATTTAGATATGCTGTATATAGAGAGGATACGGGCAGAAGAATAATGTTTGTGTGCCAACCACTTGGACTGTGGCCAAATGGATACTCTACACTACTGGGCTAGTAATTGTAGAAATTTCCCTCTGACTTACTAGCATTTCTAATATCTGTACCCTTTGCCCACCTAGCAGGATACTGCCAGGAAGCTGGTCAGGTGGTTCCCTTTATAATGTCACAATTTAACAGATTGATCACCTCTGTCTTTTACTTCTTCCAAGTAGAAATATGAGCTGTCATTGCCCTATAAACTCTTTCTTGGCATATTATTTATATTTAACCCATTTTAAGTAAAATGCATATAATTTATGATGAACACTGCAATAAAATTTCATCCCGGGGTAACACTTTATTAACACTCTTTTTTCTTAAGCTCTTTGGAAAGGGGAAAAATACTAATTTCCTGCTGTGAGTCTTCAAGACTTTTCCAAAGAATGAGTAATACCTATTGCTTTTTCTTCACTTCAGGAGAACATGTTATTTAATTTTCTTTGTATATGTAATTACTGGGGAGGGGTTGAAATCTTCCCACTTAGTGACATGCTCGATTGAAAACACACCTAGACCACACACTAGTACATTGAGGTGTCTCAAATGTACACTCAAGCCTTTCTTTTCCCCATATTTTAACCATTCATTTCTGGGAAAGATGTTATTAACACAGCTGTCTGACATTATGAACACACACACACATGCACATGCACACACTTATAAAGATGATTGTATACTTCTTTAGAGCCATCTGCCTTCACTCTACCACAAATATATATTATAGTAATATATGTTATATAATATTATATTAATATAGCATATTAATATAATATAATATCTATTAATATATATTAATAGATATAATTATATATATATATATAAATAAATAAAATTTTCAAACCTAGGCTTTTTGGAACCAATTATTAAAAAAAAACCAAGACAGTGCTTTTATTTATTTTATACTGAGACCTCTTTCCAAATCTGAAAGTGAGCAAATGTGTTTGTGCAAATTTTACAGAGAATTTGTGTGGTTTTTTTTACTTTACTGAGACTTGCAGACAGCCTCTGACTTAATGACAGACTTTGTATTTGAGCACCATTAACTTCACAACCCAGAAAGCCACATGACCTTTAATGATCATAGAAGCCAGTTCTTTCTAGATCATCGTTGTGTCCAATGTGTCTCTCTGTGCTAAACTTAAGCAGTGAAAGAACAGTAATGACAGTGGTGACACATACCTGTAATGTCTGGGGAGTCATAGAATGAAGGGTGAGAAATTCCAGACCATTCTTGCTTACATAGTGAGTTGGTGGCCAGTGTGTGATACTTAATGCCTTATCACACACACACACACACACACACACACACACACACACACACACAAAGAATGCAGGGCCTAAGAAATCATGCTCAAATCACTAATGATCTAATTCCATACTTGTACATGAAGTCATACTGCACTCAAGTAGTATGACTGATTTTCAACACAAAAACCAAATGCCCTTCCTTGTATTGGTATTTGAATCAGAAGAGAGAAGACATCATAACAATGCTAAATTAGAAACCCTGAAAACATATCCTTCGTGTCTCAAGTTTATGTGCATTGTTGTGGTTAAACACAGCAACACCATCAGGCAGGCGCTAGTAGTATTCCCATTTAGCAGAAGTGGAATGTGAGGTTAGTGGCTTCGGTACCAGATGACATGGGTGGGATTATTTCCTTGAGAGGTATAGTGGGGAATGTGGGAAAAAAAACTGATCAATAGAAGTTTGGCTCTTGTGAGTGTATCTTCGTTTCTTGTTGCTGTGACACAATACCGTCACAGAAGCAACATAAGGTAGAGGTGGTTTCCTTTTGCTTACAGTCCCTGAGGACAGTCCACAGAGGTAGAAAGTCACAAAGGCGGCAGTTGGGGGAACTAGTCCTAGTGCATCTCCAGTTAGGAAGCAGAGAGGGCATGCAGACCTTGCTTACTTAGTTCCAGAATCCCCAGCTAGGGAGGAGTGCCTTCCACCACCCCTAGCCAAGACAAGTTCGTTCCCCTACAAGCACTTGCTGTGCATCCAGAGAACCTCGGTTTGGTTCCTGGTACATATGTTTAGAAAGTTCACAACTACTTGTAATTCCAGCTCCAGGATATCCAATGCTTTCTTCTGATGGCCACAGGCACCCTCCCACACCCCATTCCTTCACACATACCCCCAACACACACAGGGGAAGGAGGGGGAGGAAGAGAGAGATAGACAGATAAAGTCACAGTAAAAATAAAAGAAAAAAAAAATTAAAAGGTATAGTCCTTGTCCAGGATGCCCAGAAGCCTGTCTCTAAAATGATTATAGAACCTCCAACCAGACAGCTTTATCCATCAGAGGCTCATGGCACACACAGACAGTGACAAATGTTGCCTGTCTGGCATGTCTGTTTTGTTAACCTTCTTGAGCTTTTCTTTAAAGTTACTCGTGAAAATGAGATTATAATGTTCAGCGTATAGATTTTAGTCTTGGAAAGAATAATGTAAGACTACAATACGACTTATCTAAAAGTAATGTCATCTTATTGATGTCAAGTATTGGAAATAAGCAATGTTCAATTATTGCATTTAGAGTTTAGCAGTGCAGTTACAAAGGGTGGCCACAGAATGAGGAGACAACAGATGACGCAGAAGTTTATGTGAGTTACAAGGGGCATCTCTATTGAATTGTCTTTGTTTCTTCTTTAAAAGCTTGATGCTGGAATCACTATGGTAACCTCTCCCACGATGCTACCTTTGTTTCCTTCAAAATGGGTTCTCTCCCATTAGTTTTAGCCACGCTGGCCTTGAACTCAGAGGTCCTTTAGCCTCTGCCTCTTGAATGCTAGGACTGAACCGATTAAGTTAAATTAAAGGTGTACACCATATGCCCCACATATTACATTTTAAGAGTGCTAATCTCCTAGAAGTTAAAGAGTCGATGAAATAGTGTTGCTGATATGAGAACACTTACTTGTTTTCAACTTTCTGGGAAGCTGCATAGAAATTTCCAAGGTTTCAAGTTGAATTAGAAAGGGGAAGAGAGGCCCCTTGGTCTTGCAAACTTTATATGCCCCATACAGAGGAACGCCAGGGCCAAGAAGTGGGAGTGGGTGGGCAGGGGAGCAGGGTGGGGGGAGGATATAGGGGACATTTGGGATAGCATTTGAAATGTAAATGAAGAAAATATCTAATAAAATAAGTTAAAAAAAAGAAAGACTAGAGAAGGTAGACCAGTAGCCAAGTGTCCCAGGCATGATTCAGAGTGAAGCCTTATTGTCTTACGTGTACCAATAGGTTACTTCCTTGAAAGGAAAGCAACCAAAACCAAACCAAACCAAACCAAACCAAAAACAAAAACAGAAAACAAAACCGAAAACAAAGATGTACTAAGTTGCAAAACTATGGGAAAGTGCCTTTGGGATCCTTCAAAGTGGGAGAAATATGTCATGATCAAGGTTGTTCTGAAAACCAGTACTACTGTGACAGAGCTCACAGTTCCTATTGGTTAGTATTAATTAACAAATAGCAACAATTACTTTAAATCCTTTGGGACAATCGCCTTCATTGAGTTGCTATTTGGGGTACCCATTTTCCTCTGAATTTTCGAGACTAAGACTGAGAAGACTGAGATGAACCCCGAGGTAGAAAAGAAAGCATGTAGCTTGTCTGTCACTGATTTCTCAGAGAAATTCTTGGGCAGTCTCCTTTTGGTTAAGACTGTTACAAGTGGCCATCAATTATTTCAGTAGGTCTCTTGGTAGGTCCCAGTTCCTCTTTTGACTTTCCAAGAGATCACAGAGGCTAGTAGGTTGTGACTAGGTGCAAGAGTGCACTGTTAGTCATCACACCCTTCACAAGTCACAAAAGCCACAAAAAATGATTACTGTGGTGGATTTTTAAACGTTGACTCTCCAGTAGTTAAGAATGTGGGCACAGCTGGAGAGGACAGACTAATAGTACTAGACATTTATAATGCTCCCACCAGTTCAGGAACCAGCCTGCTCCTACTTGAAGGGAATTTGAGGGGAGTTTGCTGGTCTGGGTGAGAACCTGTGAGACTCAGTGGTAGGCTGTTGCCCACAGATCCAGTTTCCTCTCTCACCAATCCTAGGCTCCTGAAACACAGCACCAAGGCACCTAGGACCAAAAATCTCAGCTTGCAGGAGGCCTCTTGCAGGTGGCCCCTCACCACCACTTTGCCAAAGCGCATTTAGTCGCAGCTCCAAGTGGCTTAGAAGATGTCACAAGTGACGCCCAGGGCCCTTCAACCTTCCTACAACCTCCGACGTTGTGGGCGGGCGCGCTGTGGGCGCTCTGGGTGCTGTGGGCGCTGCGGGGCGTTGCGGCTACCTCGGGGTGGAGGGACCAGAGAGGGCGGAACTTAGTAAAGGGAGGGGACCGCCACCAGCACCTAAGCGGCCGCTGTAGGGGCTTCCACCCGACCTGGGGGAAGTGATGCTGTGCTACAAAGCTGGCAGGAGTAGTGGGCGGGAGCGGGTGAGCAGGACCTCGGGCGCAGGAGGGTAGATCTAGTTGTGTTGAGACTCCAGTTCCCGGTGTACGGGCCGAGAGAGACGGGGGGGGGGGGGGGGGGGGAGAGAGAGAGAGAGAGAGAGAGAGACACGAGGGTGGGCGGGGGGGGGGGGGGGGGGAGAGCGCGCAGCAGAAGCTGATGTGTGTGCGCGCGTGAGTGTGCGTGTGTGTGCGTGTCTACAGGTAGCAGCGGCAGCGGCGGGGACGCGAGCAGGGGACCCATCGGCAGCTACCGCTCCGCCTAGGATTTTCCGTGGCGATTGCTCATTTGACTGATCCGTGGTCCCCACAAAAATCTCATCTTCTCCGTTTCTACTCTCCTTTAGGCGTCTCCAGTTTCAAGTGTGTGTTTAGGGATAATTTCATATTTTTATTTTTATTTTTTCTTCCTCTTCCTCCAAAGCTTCTCAGGAATTAATTCTGCATATTGAAGCAGGTGCCTTCTGGCACGAAATCCTTGGATACATTTGCTCTGCCAAGTTTTGCTGCTCCAGCCCCCTCCCTCCTCCAGGGGCTTCTGCGGTGCTCTTCTTTTGGATTTACATGCAAAGATGTTTATATATCAGTCGGATAGCTTATGATACATATACGTGCGTTGCAAAGCCTGGTTTTCATCTTCTTCTCAACACAGCGAAATGTTCCGGAGCTGATGAACACAGAGACCATTATTCACATTCTTTTGAGCCTGGTTTTGAACAAGGGGAGGGAGAGTGAAGAATTGTTTAACGTTCGGCCATCATTAGGCTGCAAACTAGGCACCAAGAAGTATTTCTGGTTGCAGATCAGGTACAACCTGGGCTTAGAGAGAAGGTAAGGGGGCCTCTTGAGTCCACTAGGCACGGTGGCGGCGGTGGCGACGTTTACCTCAGTCCCCAGTCCCGGGGACTGCTGATAACTTCTCGCTGGCTTCTCCCTGCCCTTTCCTTTTCCACCAACCCTACCCCATCCCTGTTCTCTGCCTTGCTCCACCTTTTTCCATATCCCCAGGGCCCAGGAGGAGGTCTTGGTGCTGGGGAGGGTGACTGTGTTAAAGGTGTGATACTTGGTTACACATTACAGTTTAAGTGTGTCTTGTATTCCTCTACTTGATTGAGTTTCCCAGTACCCACCTCTGTCTTTTAGCGGTTTAAAATGCATTTTGCCCTTTATACAACAACAGTAACAACAACAACCACCAAAACAAAATGCCATGTCGATCAGATCAATGTTTTAAACACATCTTGGTGTCAAGTCTCCACTATCTTCTGGTGAAAATAAAAATAATAAAAATTAATAAACTTTCATGAACTGGGTGGTTTCTTCAATCTTAGGTTTCATAGAATCTCCTAAATGCAGATAAACAGCAAGGAGGACAGTGGGCTTTCAGCTCCTGCAAATTCCAGTTGTGTCACAGTGAGGGCAAATCCCTAGAGTTGAGAGAGAGGGAGCTAAGTCTAGCATAAGAAGACCTACAGGGCCAGAGAGTTTTTTAAAACCCACCTTTTACACTGCATCCAGTCCTAGATTAACTCCTGCTCTGGGGATGCGTTAACCGAACCGACCTTTTGATGGAGAAGTGGGCTCTTCTCTCTGTTCCTGGTCTTCAGCCAGCCTCCTTCCTCCCCCTCTGCCTGTCTGGCCCTGGCACTTTGCAAATCGCCGGTTTTGCGCACCCTCGCGGTGGGCGTTCTCCACGTTGCATCCTGCCCCCTCGGTCCTTCTTCCAGCGCGGTGGCCGAGCACATGCATCTTTCTCGGGGGCTCGCTCGCGCACGCCCTCTCCCGCACCCCGCGACTCCCCACCTGCCCCGGCTCGCCTTAGCCTCTCTTCTTCGGGTGCATCCCTGATCCTGGCATCCCTTCATCCCGGCCTGCTAGGGTTCGGAGCGTCGGGACGCGGCTGTGGCGGCGGTGCCGAGCTGGTGTGGGAAGCCAAGGCAGGAAAGGCGAACCCGAGTGGGTAGTGAGAGGCCAGCCGAGTCCGTGGGAGCCAGGGAAGCCGAGAAGAGCGAGACAGTGAGTGTGCGCTGCGCGTTGCCCCGGTCGGGGCGGACTCGTGCGGAGGCTCCGAGTCTTCGGAGCGGCTCCCCAGCCTCTGCAGTGAGCCTGCCTGGGTGCGCCCTGGGACCCCGGCACCCAGATCCCGGAGGTCGGCGGAGAGGTACCCGAGAAAGGCAGTGATTCTGAGAGTCCGCGGAGGGGAGACGTGGAGGCTGAGCGGATGGAGGAACAATGCCGCCTCCAGAAGCAAAGCCTTTCTTGAGCCTTGGCTGGAGTGTGGAGTCTGCTCTCTGCTCTGCTCTCTCCAGGCCTTGAGGCTACTTCTGGGCTTGGTTCCGCCTCTTAGTTTGACAGGAATTAGAAAGTTGCTCTTCTTCTCTACAAGGTTTCCTTCGAAGTGGCTTTCCGATCTGCGTGCTGGTTCAAGTCAAGATGTCACTTTCTGGATCCCCCGCGAGGAGCGACTAATAGATTATGCATTGTTGGGCAATAAACTCTCCCAGGAAGCGAGGGTAGTCCACCCAAAGGTTTAAAGGGTTCACCACTGACTCCTGCCAGCCTCAGCACAATGCCTTGTGAGTAGAAATAATATTAAAGCAACCTGCAGTAAATTTTAAATTATTTAGGATGAGGTTTTTGAACGAGGAATAATTTATTCCAGAGGAAGCAGTTAGGCTGTTATTGGAATGAGGGAAATATGTCCCATATTTGATTCATTTGTGATTATTCTAATGAGCTCTGGCCTGTACCACTGTTTTCTCTTTCTCTCTCTCTTTTTTCCTTCCATTTCTAGGGCCTTGGTGGTAGACATAGGGCTGGAGAAATGTGAATTTAGATAGTTAACCCTCTCTCATTCACAGTGTGTTTTAATAGAGGGTTGACATCCCAATTTCCCTCTTTATATACTAAAACTACTGTAGACTATTTTGCTTAAGTAACTGGAAGTTTCATGCTATATTTGACATTAGAGTGTCTTGATACATTTCTCAAAATTAATTATACTTAGACTATTAATAGGATCGTAATTTTTTAAAAAAAATGGCATTTAGAGGAGGTGTGTGTTTATGTGTGTGTGTGTGTGTGTGTGTGTGTGTGTGTGTGCTTGAGTGCAACATCTATAAAATTTCTGAGCGTTGTCAGATATTACAACCTATAGAGAGTGCCAGTTTTCTTTGGAAATGAGTTGAGCAGCAAAGACCATGTGTGTATTTAGAATATCTAATGCAAAATGCAAAACCCCATTAAGTTTACTGTGCCCTTGGCAGAGAATGGATCTCAGTCTCTTTGCACTGCCTACTGATGGAGTGATTCACAGAGAATGTGGAAGTTAATCATTGCTCAGGCCTTCTGATGACTCGGAGTGATTAAAAGGAGTAACTGTTTTCTGTAAGCCTGCTCGTCTACATGTAGTCGCTACAGTCTTTCTAGCTAAAGGAGGAATGGTGATCTGTCAGAAGGAAGCTACACCAGAGATCCTAGGGTTTGGAGTAAGAAGAGCCTCTTTGGGGACTTCCCCCTCACCTCTACCCTCAGAATTCCTGTCTGTCAAATTTAATTTTTTCCTATGGTTTTATTTTGTGAAAATTTCCATTTTTATTTAGTGATAACATATTGCCATATAAAAAATGCTTGGATTGTTTGCAGTTGGAACAAGGTTACACAGGAAGATAGGCCCAGGATATTCTCTGCTTGTTTCTGGTGGGGGAAGGGTTGCCTGGAAGTCTTGTTGACTCTGGGCAGGGTCAGATGACTTCCCTGAAAGACACAGTGCCATCTCTTCCAACCCTAGTTTCTCAGATTTGACTCCACATTTAGCATTTTTAAGCAGTTATTCTGGGATAAGTCCTGCTCTTATGTCAACTTGCCTTAACTTATTACTTTAGCTTTTCAAAAATAAAATTAAACCTTAGGATTATTATGTAGCTAAAATTATACAACACAGGTTCAAATATTAAGATCTGCTATTTAAATTTTTATCTTTGATTCTATTGACATATTATGTGTCAATAGTTTTTATCTATCTATCTATCTATCTATCTATCTATCTATCTATCTATCTATCTATCTCATGTAACTGGCATACCTTTCTCTGAATTTCCAAGTGTTAAATAAATTTTTAACATTTTTAGAAAAGCTTAGTCATGGATGTCTCTAGAAGGTCCTGCCCCCACTAAAGAGTTACTTCATAAATTACCTATGTGAAGGTAGTTTTTGTAAAGCAAAGCACAGCTGGAATTAACAGTAAGACCAGAAATGTCAACAGATTAACAGTAGAATCCAATGTATTTTGTCATGCTCGGTCTTCCTTATGTGACATTTGATGACCACTTTCAGTCTACTAAATAATGATCTCTTAGTTATGTTTCAATCACTTATAAGGAGAGTCACCAGACTTGCACTTTCTAAGGCTTAAGACCAGTCTTGAGGACATTAACATTGCCCAATGGTTGGGGCAGCCTACCTGCCAACATCCAAATTTCATGAGAATCAACACTTCACAAACTTTCTATGGGAACTTCCTTTGTCTGCTGCTACTCCAAAATTTACCCTTTGGCCCCGTCACATGACTCTTATTGTGTGCTTGTGTTAACTCATCTTAGTAGATCCAACTCCCTATATACCCACTGCCCAGCATTTTAGCTCCCTATGGCTGTCTTTCTTTTCACTCCTTTTCCTCCTTCACTCTTCCTCTGATAGGCTACTGATTCCACAAGCATTCATTTTTCGCATTCCATTATTTGGTGTCTTTATTGGATGGTGAATTGCTGGAGGTCAGATCAGAATCCATACCTGATTTATCATTGCATTTAGAATTCTTATCCCCATGCCAGAACATGAAGTAGACTACACATGAATAACACATATTCTTCACAACTGGATTTCACCATGAAGTAATTAATAGTCTAGAAGTGGATTAGGAAAATAAGGTTTATTTAATGTCATATAATGAGAAGACAGACAACTGATAAAACATTGAAGCAAACAACTAAGATTCTCCTATCATCTTTGTACTCATGATCAGAAGGTTGAATCCATGCTTACCATCTCACTTATGATTTCTGGTCCATCAAAAAGTGAGGGTGGCAAAGATAGGGCAACACTTTATATCAGAACTCCCCAACTTGACATTGCTGTTTGTTATTTGGTGCTGGTTAATTTTTGTCTTTTCTGTGGGAAAGATTCTGTACATTGAGAATGTTTAGCAGTATGCATGGCCTTTACTCTACCCACCTGTCCTGTACCCAAGAAGTATCTCCAGACAGTGACAAGAATCTCTGTGTGAAAAAAGTGACCATAGTTGGGAGTATTGCTCTGGAGTGGGAAGGGAGGATCTGTTTCCTCCTTGCTCTTTCACTTTGTGTGTCAGTGCTAGTGAGGGCCTGTTCTGAAGTAACAGATGAGCCTTTATGAGCCTGGAATAAAGAAGGAAGATGGAGAGGAGAAGCACAGAGATGGATGGGACCACACACACCTGCTTTGTGGGCAGTGTGTGCAATGTGATTTTTTTCCCCATGAACTTGCATTTTCATATACATTAGACTCTTGATGTTGGTATAAAAATATTTGGGTGAGTTTTGATATCCTGAACAATATCAGAATCTTTGAGGAGGGAATGGACATGAGGTTGAAAACTGGTACTGCTTGCTGCAATGATAGAATAAATTAATACATATAAGTCATCTGAATAGTTCAGGAAGGTGGAAAAGTCAAGGGCATATGGTTTTCACATGATAAATGTTGATGAATTAACCATGACAATTGTTAGAAAATAAGGGGACAGACCAGAGAAGCTTTATCTTCTTAACCCTTTCCTCCTCAGACATTGCCCTAGTCTATGAAGTAAAGCAATAAAGTTTACTGTTTACACTTACAAAGGAGGAAGTGGTCAATTATGTTAAGAAGGTTAAAGGAAATAAAAATGTACATCTTGGGTTTAGTATTGCTTTCTAGTGCTTACATTTTACAAATTATCACATGTTGGTGGTAATACTGAGTAAATTAATAGATCTCTGGACAGACATGTTAGCATGAACAGAAATGAAATTTAACAGCCATGCTTCTTAATTGTTTATCTAATTATGGCAATAAAGGCTAACTTAGAAGTAATAAACCTTCCATACAAAGACGTATCAGGATTGCTATGGATGGCTAATCCACTTGTCCAATATTTTCTTTTTTTCATTTAAAAATGTTCTCTGTAAGTTTATTGGAAGCTAATTGTGTTCAGCTTTGTTCAATGTAGAGATGTAAAGTATGGTGATTCTTAGGTAGCTTGAAGTTGTGAGTTACCAAGTATCCAAGTGAAGAACTAGAGATGTAGTTCAATGGTAGAGTACTTGGTATGCCTAACGTGATGGTGATGAGTCTTTAAGTTCAACTACAAGTGCTCAAGAAAACAAAGAAATAGAGTAGCAGGAAGGGCCCAGTGAATGCCTTTACAAATAAAATTGTTACTTGGTCAGTGTGCTGAGTGAGGGTTGGCTGACTTAACAATTTTATGATAGGAGTTTAATCTTGTCAGTTGACTGCACCTCCTGGGACCAGTGTGGCTATTGCAGAAGCAGTCAAACCTCTTTATACAATCACACATCAACAGGAAGGAACAGGCTTTCTGTTGTGGAGCTTCCTAATGTTACTAAGGAACGTTTTCCCAGGCACTGTCAGCTGAATTCCCTTACTGCCAATGAGGAAAAACTAAAGAATGCCCCACTCCTACCTTATAACTTATGCAAGGTAGGACTTTGCATTCTCATAAAGACTCAGTCTTGGGGGGTGCAGGAGGTTCTGTTTTTTTCCTGTGGCAGTGAGGTAATCCCCTCAAATCAGAGCTATGTTAGCTGAGAGGAGGTGGGGCAGGAGCTGGCAAACAGGCTCCTGAGAAGGGCTTTCTGCAGCTCTCCTGACCACCTTCTCCAGTCGCTCAGGAATCTGAATGCTTACATTAACACCACATACACAAAATGTAATCAAACCATCTTTGGATCTATGGCAGTATGTTAAGCTCATGTCAAAGTTCAAGCTTCTAAAATAGAGTGCATGCCATTTTCTTGTGATGTTGCACAGGTTTTCATGTTTGTTTGTTTTTAATACATCTTGGAGAATTGAAAAATGTATTTTGGATGGGAGAATGGCGAACACCATGTTACAGTACATTGCACACGTAAACCGGACATTTTACTTCTCTGGCATAGCTATATCAGGTCATTAAATCAATGCAAGTCTTCCTTGCCAAAGAGGCCATGTGTCCTCTTCAGTGTTCCTTACCAACCTGATTTAGAAGTAGTCTGAGAAATGACTGATTCTTTGGCCAGTTGCTCTTTTAAAGAATGGATTTATTTTGGTTCTCTCCAAATGAAAAATCTAGATTTTTTTTTTGATGTTTATGTAGAACATCCTTGGGCTCAATCATTTCAAGTTTACTGAACATATTCAATACTAGTTTAGGGAAATTTTTATATATCCACAGACTTTTGAAAAATTTAGGAAATAATTTTTCCAAAGCACCAAATGTCTGGATAATTTCATGGAGATTGTTAACATGATATCTAGATAATTTCATGGAGATTACAATGTATTGTGCTCATACGCACTCTGTTATCCTCTTGTGTTTCTTTCCCACACTCATTAGCCTCTCATTTTCATGCCTTTTTTTATACCGTGAGTGGGTTCTACTAGGGCCTTACATATAAGCATGAGTGTATTGTTTGCTGGAGCAGGGGTGAGTTACAGAGGTTTTACCTCTAAAGGAAATGCCTTGCACTCTTCAGGCAACTATGATCTACTTTTAGACCATGTACCCATGGGCTTCTCTCAAACATCATCTTTCCCTTTAGAAACATGAAAAAATGTTATTTTTCCTTCTAACCTCATTTCAAGAAAACTGAGAGAAAGCCCGTGCTTCCCTGGAATCGGTGTTCCCAGCCAACCCACTTCACTCTGTTTTATTATTAAAACTAAAATTCTGAGCTTTAACGTAGCTTCAAGACTTTAATGTTTGGAGAAATTTTTGTTGGCTATTTTCAATTGTTTGGGGAAAGGAGAAATAATGTAGCAAATGTAAGTATATGGATGTGAGTATCACCAAGTATCACTCATTGTTTTTTCCACCCTGGATGTATATGTGTTTGGAAATTATTTAAAGTTATATGCAATAGCTGCTAAGTTTAGAATATGAGAGGCAAGAGAAGGAGAGAGTTACCAATGGCATTTGAGCTATTTTAAGAGGAATATATGTTATATTTATAGACAGATGGGAAACCAAGGTGGAATATATGCAAGTACAAATAAATAAACTGAGTTTATATCTTGCTCTATATCACACACACACACACACACACACACACACACACACACACACACACACACATACTTTAACAGTTTGTTTTCTAGATTGGGAACATCAGTAGCCTCATTCCTATCCAGTAATTTTCACCAAATCTACAATGTGCAAGAACCATGAGTGACAAGAATGTTGGAGTTGGGATTACTCTCAGTTCTAAAGTGAATTTTGTTATGGATGTTGGCTGTCTCCTCAGTTTACCTTCAGTGTGTTACAACATTTTTCAGTGCATGCCATAACTCTGGTGCAAATGTTCTATTTCTGGGCTCCATGCCTAGAGCAGTTTCCACCAGAGCCGTCACCTCTGAACTGAGCCCCCTGCCTCCCAGGGAACTGGTTATGAATCAAATGTAAGATGATAATTAGTCACTCCATCTGTGTTTAGGATTGGGAACAGATGCTTTCCCCTCTGCTTTAATGGAAAGTGTGTTTGAAAGTAGCAGCATTGTGAAATAGAGTTTTAAACAGAGCCACATGTTAGTGGACACTCTTGTATACTGCATGCCAGAGGACTGGAGTATGCTTTCCAAGCATCTACCTGGTCTTTTCTCATCTCAACCTGTGTAATTGCTCCCAAACCAATAAAGTCACAGTAAGATAATTATGATTAATTGCATGAGCCTAAGGTATGGCCAGTTTCTGCAGTTTCTCCTATGTCATACAATATTTAATGCTATTTGATAGAGCAAATTTCACTAAAACTAATGAATCCATTATAGGATATGTTTTTCTAAATACCATAGAAAGGAGAAATTACCTAGTTTAATAATTCTATAATGCTTTTCTCCCACTTAAAATTTTAATACTGTATTTCTCTAAAATTGTAAAGTTTTATTTCTCTAAAGAGAAATTTAAACTCATATATATATATATATACATATGAGTTTAAATATATAAGTATATTTAAATATATTTGTATATCAATCTTGTATATGTGAAAGGCAAACTACTGTTTAAAACACCTATTAGACTATGGACTCAGAAGGCTTGATTCTATTTGGAAGTTCACTCTTTGAAGTCATTTTGACTCAGACATCAGTTTCATATTTACTCCATCCAATGGGGTCTGTGTTTGCAATCCACCATTTCTTAAAGAAGGCTATGTGCTTGTCCCAGGATTTCATTCCAGTCACGTGATACATTCTAAAAGAGCTGATGCTGATGATTTGTTGATCTTATTAAAGTAGGACTGTGGCACAGGGCCCCCTATGGAGGAGCTAGAGAAAGTGTCCAAGGAGCTGAAGGGGCTGCAACCCTGTAGGTGGAACAACAATATGAACTAACCAGTACATCCTGAGCTCGTGTCTCTAGCTGCATATGTAGCAGAAGATGGCCTAATCGGCCATCATGGGAAGAGAGGCCCCTTGGTCTTGCAAACTTTATATGACCCAGCACAGGGGAAACCAAGAAGTGGCAGTGGGTGGGTAGGGGAGCAGGGGCAGGGGGAGGGTATGGGGAACTTTCCGGATAGCATAGCATTTGAAATGTAAATAAAGAAAATAAAAAAAGAAAGAAACACACACACACACACACACACACACACACACACACACACACAAAAGTAGGACTGTGGGTGCTTTTCAGAATGCAACTAGGACTCATGTCATGGCTGAATTGAACTAAAATGTTGGGATTGGTGGTGATCTGGTCATGTGAGAAGGGTTGTCCACAGTTTTGACATATGCAATATAGGGCAGCTAGAACCACTCTGTTACATAACTTACTCTGAGCATAAATAACTAAATGGTGCATCCTGGCTTCAAACACACCGAAGGGTGTAAAAAAAGACCAGTAGCCAATGAAGGAGAGAAACTTTACTGCTTCACATAGCTTCATTTCTAAAACATGACAATGCAATTCTGATAATTACACAAGTTTTTCTATTAATCTCCAAACATTTAGTTAAGGGATTATAACTAATCTCATAGGAAGTACGATTAGAATGTAATTCATCTCTTATACTCACTCCTCATTGCAAGATACTGAAAATGGAGCAAGTTTCCCTCTAGTGAGCAAAAGAAAAGTAAATAAGAAACTAGACCCAGAGGCAGGAGAGCCATATGTGGAAAGTGGACCCCAATAACAGCTATATAATATTCTCTTAGTGTACCTGAGCATTGCTGGAAGTGATTGAAATGCCTACGGATGGATCTTAGTTCCTATGTGTTTTATGTGTATTTGTATGGGAGTGAGTGCCACTCCCAAGAATACAGAAGGGGACCATGAGAGGGAAACTAATAGAAGTAGGGTGGATCATAGAGTGCATGTGGTCTATGGAAAAGAGGGAACACTGGGGACTCAAGGGTGTATGTGGTGATGAGGGAGGGGAGGTGGGGAGAGAAGGAAGAGGAAGGGGTAACCCGAATCTAATATTCATAAAATCGCCAACCTTAAACAACCCTGCTTTTTAAAACCAAGCATATACAAAATGTAGTTAATTAAAATAAATAATTTTTTCTGGCTCTAAAAGTCATTTCTTTGGAACAGTGAAATAAACAAAGCCTATTTATAACAAAATGTATTATATTCAAAACTTGTATCTTATATACATATAATAGTAGAGAGATGTTGCTTTAAACAGATACAGTTAAGATATGTAATATGTACTGTGTAACTTTAGTGTTTATTACTTACTATACTTTTAAAATTGACAACTCTTTTTAGGTCTACACACATATATATCGTTTTCTTTCTCTCCCTTTTCTTTATCGGGGATTGAACCCACGGCCTTGTGCCTGCTAGGCAGGTGCTCTGCCACTGATCTACAGCCCCAGTATTGCTTTGGTTTTTTTTTTTTTTTTTAAAAAAAAACAACTCTAAGCTAATGCAGAAAGTTCCATAGAGAAGAGTCAAAATGTAGATATATCTCTCTTCAGACGTTCCAAATTAGAAAGATCAGTGAATAATTTAAAGCCAAATCTAGGATGCAAAGGTGGGCAGAGGCGAGAAGAAAATTCATTTTCCATCAAGAACAAAGAAAAGTTACAAAGAAATTAACTATCACTATATATAAATGTTCTGCTTTAAAGGGAGTAATCAGTGAAAGGGAGCAGGGGAAAATTGGCAGGTAAAAAATGAAATTTCCCTTTTTAAAATTTTATCATCGCTCAACCACATTGCAATGCTTTTTCAAATGTGAGTAAAAACGAGAGGGGGCTTCGGTTCTATCAGTCAGAGGCTCCTATTTGTGGACGTATCTTGACAGTTCTTACTGTGCAATCCCACAGACAACCATGTTTCTTCTCTGTATTATATTTGAAAATTGCCACTGCTCTTAAGAGGTCCAAAGGCTGGGCACTTGCTTTCTGATGAATAACAAGCTCTCTAGGCAGGAGCCACTCTCCTCCTCCCGGGGCCTCAGTGACAACAGGGGAAGTACTGACCTGTCATTTGTCTTGCAGAGAAAGTGAGTTCATTTGCAGGACATGAAGAAGATTCTTTTTCCTCTTTTCCTGGACCAGGTATTCCTATAGCACCCTTTAGTACAATCAAAATACTAGGGAGCATAAGGAATAGACTTAATATGGCTGAAAATAAGATTTCACTGAATTATTAGTTATACACTCTTAAACCTCTTCTTTGAGTTTATAATCTCAGACACTAAATACGGTCTTAAGATTGAACTCAAATAGCAAATCACACACACACACACACACACACACACACATATATATATATATATATATATATATATATATATATATATATATATATATATATCTGAGAAGACAAATCACAATTTTGGCTTCAGAGAGTCTGTAAATCATTGTAATAATAAGTAATTATTTTCTAAAATTGTAAATTTCCAACAGCTTTTTTTTTTAAGCTAAAAGGCTAAAAGAGTTTATTTTATTTTATTTTTTAATTTATCCACTTTACAATCTGATTGCTGCACCCTTCAGGTCCTACCTTCACTTGGTCCCTCCCCCTCATCTTCCCTCTCCTCTTCCTTTCCCACAAGGCAGCCCAGTCAGGTGAACTTATTCCACAAACAACAGCTTTAGGGATAGCTCCTGCTCCAGTTCTTGGGGGACCCACATGAAAACATATGTGTGGTGGCAGGAAGGGGACAGGTCCAACTTGTCTATGCTCTTTGGTTGGTGGTTCAGTCTCTGAGAGACCCCAAGAGTCCAGAGTAGTTGACATTGTTGGTCTCCCTGTGGCGTCCTATTCCCTTTGGGGTCCTCAATTCTTCCCCCAACTTTCCCATAAGAGTCGTCAAGCTTCATGCAGTGCTTGGCTGTGGGTCTCTATCCCTGTTTCAGTCAGCTGATGGATGAAGCCTCTCAGAGGACAGTTATGCTAGGCTCCTGTCTGCAAGCATAGCAGAGTACCATTAATAGTGTCAGGGATTGATGGTTTCCCAAGGTATGGGTCTCCCATTAGGCAGGTTATTGGTTGGCCACCACCTCAGTCTCTGCTCCATTCCCTGCCTCTGCATTTGTTGTAGATAGAATACATTTTGGCTCAAAAAACTTTGTGGGTGGGTTGATGTCCCTATCAGTCCAATGGGGTTCCTGTCTGGTTACAAGAGGTGGCCCAAGAGTGTCAATTTTTAAAGGGAACTTTCTTAGTTTACATGTTGCAAAATTGAAGCCCAGAGAAAAATAACTCAGCTAGTTTGTATAGCAGTGGAGTTGAACTTAATGATATTGATTTGTATATAATTACTTCCCACACCTATTTTGCAGGTAAGAGACACCAGCACCAAATATTTTACATTTTTAATTGCTATAACGCATACAATTAGTTGTGTTGGCAATAATTTTCAGAACTGAAAAACGGGAGTTAGGAGTTACGCTTTTAGGAAGGTCTAGGAAAGATGTTACTTAAAGGAGATTGGATATACAGAAATAGTAAATGGGGATGGAGAGGGTGGGATGTGTCAGGGACAACTTCAGAGTCTACTTGGAGTCCCATTCTGGGGAGAAGGGACCTCGGCTGAGGTATTGTCTGCATTGGTAATCTGTGTCTATGTCTGTGAAATAGTCCAACCCACGGTGGTACTATCCCGAGGCAGGTGGACTGGGATAACCTAAGAAAGGTAGCCACACAGGATCTTGGGAAGCAAGACAGAAAGTCACCTTCCTTCATAGGCTCTGCTTCATCTCTTGCTTCCAGGTCCTTGCCTTGAGTTCCTACCTTGGCTTCCCTTGATGCATAGCCAACCTGTAAGCTAAATAGAGCCTGTCTTCTATAAGCCAGTGGTTGACAGTGCTTTCTCACAGCAACAGAAAGCAAACTCACTTACATACAATTCCTCACACTACAGTTTGGCCTGGGTTTGCCTGCCGCTTATTCTGCCCCGAGCAATCATGAGAGAAACCCTGCATCCAAGTACGCTGCCAAACCGAATCCTTCAGTTCATCCTCTCCTATCTTCTGATTGCAAGATGTTTATAAGCAAAATGTTCTATGTTCTATTTGCTTAAAAAAAGAGAGAGGCTTTGTTGGGTGAAAATTTGCCTTTTAGTGCCCAATGATGATATTTGCCATTTCTTTAGAAAATGTAATCCTTGCAAAGATCTATGAAACACAATATCAAGTGAGAGACATACCTCTGTTCCTACCCAATTGCACACAAAATCAGCATGTCCCTCTTGATTCTGTATTAATCCACTCTGTGAAGACAGTGGCTCAGTCTGGGGGCAGGTACTCAGAATAACCTGTACCTGGGGGTCAGGAAGGGACTCAGTCAGAAGACTGTGAGCATGGGCAGAATTTGTCATGAATGTAATTTGTTATAATACCACCAGTCAGAGATACTCAAGTAGTTCAGGTATTGATTTTCAAATGTTCTTGCCTGGTCTTGTCTCCTCTAAAACGTCAAGGATCCTGTGGAGCATCATAGAGCACTGTGACTGGTGGGCGTGGTCTCTGTCGTCCACATCAGAGAAAGGGAAAAGTGTAAGCAGGAGGGTCACTGGAAGCGTAGGGGAGGTGGAGGGAGAGAGGGAGTCTTTAAGATAGCAACACATCCCTTCTTTCCCCTGCTGCTCCAAAGCTTCTAAGCAGTAACACGCCTGTGTCTTCATAAACGTAAATCCGTCCAGCTATTTACCTGATTTAATTGAAAGTTCCAGGTGACCACTCACATGTAAAAGGGGCGACATGCACTTAGGAAAATTATTCCTATTCTCATAGATGAGAAAGGAGCAGGATGTTTGGAAACGTGCAGGTCACATGGGAAGAAATAAAGCCTTATTTATCTTTGGTTTTTATACTTTGTGCATTTTTTCATGGGCATGATTTCTTACTCCTGCTCCCTTGCTTCCCAGTCCCTGTAGCTGGTGAAGGACCTCTGACATGTGGCATTATTCTCTGCCTAGATCTAGAATCCTAATTCAGGATACTTCATTGCATCCTTGGACTATTGGGAAAGCCTCAGCACAAGCCTCGACAGCAGACAGTGCAGCAGAAGAAAGTTTCCACCAACATTTCCTTTCCCCAGGCTCTAGATAATTTAAGAAGCATAGAACAGGTAGATGCTTGATTGGGAAGGTGAGCTTCAACAGAGGCCGTTTGCAGGGATATCTAGCCATGCTTTCCAGAAGAATCGCTTCACAAACCTAGACAGGGTCCAAAGCAGAATCCCAGGGGAGGACTGGCGATGGAGGAATCAGGGCATGAGAAATAAGACTGAAAAAATGAGCAAGGCTGAGAGAAAACAAGTTCGCTCTGCTGCTCTGTGTAACTCTGTAGGCGGCACTGCTGTCCAGTGGGGAATAAAACGCAGGAGTCTATGTAGTGCTCAACTTTCTTGACTCTACATTTTCTACCTGTGAAATATAATCAATAACGCCAACCCCACAGGGCTGCTGTGGAACTAAATGAAATTGTGAGTTGTAGCACCTCTCTTAGCATGTAAACTTATTCACAAGTGTTCACGTTGGCATGATTGCCATCTTCATGTGTAAGCGAATCATATTCTGCTCACATATCAATAGCCATTATGTTGCTCAGGCTGGTCTTGAACTCCTGGGTTCAAGAGCCTCTTGTCCTAAGTTTATAATCTGCTCTCTAGGAACCAGGTTAGATATGATGGACAAAGTGGACTGGCAAAAGCAAAAAGGAGAGCAGAGTGCGATGTTATCTGAAATTGCTGCTGCTGCTTCACTTCATCTCCCTCCTCTTCCTCTTTTTTCTCCCCCTTCCCTCCTCCTCTTCTTCCTCTGCCTCCTCCTTCTCTTTCTCTTTTTCTTCCTTCCCCTTTCCTCCTCTTCCTCTTGTTCTTTTCCTTTTGCTCAGAACTCTCAGGAATCTAGTGCTTTGCCTACACTGTTTTGCCTAGTGCATGGGAAGATACGGCTGTTGTTATTTCACGTATGCCTAGAAACAGAGATGAAGCATTTAGAAATGGTGAAATTGGCAGCTTTAAAAAAAAATGAGAACTCTGTGAGCATTAAAATGTGAAAATATTTGAGCCATTGACTTGCTAGGTGCCTTTGTAAAGATCTTTAAATTAAGTCACATCATTTTCTATACATGCATGAATCTCTTAATTATAAATCAACTTTTATTACAAATAAAGCACGTCCCTTCAATGTTTAATCATGCATTGAAAAAAATAAGCTTTTTCTGACTTTTTTTTTTTTTTTTTGCATTTCAATTCTGATTTTCAAACTGGCATTCTCTGTACCAAAAAAAAAAAAATTGCATTAAGCTAATGTTTATGCTTGCACATAATCCCACACTTTCAAGGCAACACTTAAAATATTCAGAAGAGCTTCACAAGAGGGAGTAGTTTAATTCTGCTGTTGACTCACAGCCATTGTTCTTCACAGTTACAGCTCCACTGGCAAAGGCCACATATGGTCACTTGTTTTCTCAGTGTAGTGAGTGATGATGCATTAACATTCTGGCTGGTGCAGGGGCAGTGCTGTGCTTTAGAGAGGTGGCTAGGGGAGATGAGCTGTCTCTTGGTCGGAAAGGAGAGGAGATCAGCACTGGAGAGTCCGAAGGCTGCTTTAGCCTAATTACTGTGGCATGAGGCTGTGACAACTGACCAAGGCATCTGATCATTCCTTTATGCTCCTTAAGCTGCTTTAAGTAGGGCTTACCTATAAGGGGTAGTCACAAGAGACAGCTGTTTATTCCAGCCATGGGAGGAGACATGGTCAGCGCCTTCCACCAGTGACATTTGTAGAGCCCACTCCGGAGCCTTCTGTTTTGTGAAACAGATGTTTTATGAGCCCCACATTTGCGCTGAACTCTTGCTACATAGTCCACGGGTCAACTGGGCTAGTGACTGATGGCTGCATTGAGGTCCATTAGAAGAACTTAAGTACTTTTGTGGGGCATTAGTGATTACTGTAACAAGGAGGTGGAGCTTGGCAGGGTTTAGGGTTTAGTAAAGATAGCTACTTTTAAAACTTAAAAGTAATTTGGTTTACATGAACTACAAAACAGCTCAGAGGAGAGCTCATCTGTCCCCCAAGTTAAAAAAAATTTTGAATAGACGTCAACCCTCATTTTTTTTTCTATGTGGAGCTGTATCTCCAGAGATGCTCCTAGTGATACAGGCTTAGAGAGAATCTCCTTACTGTCCCCTGATACTCTGGTTTTGATGGTTGTGGATAAATATATTAATTGTAGAGGCAGCAGCAGAGGGAGCCACTTACATATCTTTGTCTCAGGCCTCTGCCAAGTTGACAGCAAGGATCAAAATGCTGAAATGATTATTGTTTCTGAGAAAGAAGGGCATACAAATAGATATGTAAAATCTAATTGCTACAGTTTTAACTTCTGGACCAAGGGCTATCACTCCATGTTGCCCAGTGGTAATATTTGTGATGGTAACTGCCTGGCTGTAATCCAGAAGGTAAGTGATACTTCAAAATGTAAGATTGCAGTTGGAGCAAGAGGTATTGTCCCTTTGCAGAACACTCTCAGCAACTTTGTGTTTTTAAAAACCATTGCCAATTTTGACATTTTTGTAATGTAAATGATGAGACTAAAAATAAAGATGGAGAGTAAAACTCTTTAGCTGTGCATGTCAGTACTTGAGTGTCCTGCAAATATACATCCACATAAGCACATAAGAATGCATTTTGCCACCCATACATATATGTACACATGTTTACATTGGTGAAATTATTATACACTAATATAACCAAAATCTCTGTAAAAAGAACAGATTAAGTTGGCTTCAAATTCTACACCATGGGGAAAAAAATCAGTTCATGGAGCATGGAGAATGAAATAGAAAAATTTTCTGGGCATTATGATTAATTTCAGCAATTGGGAAGCTTTGGCTGGAGGTCTGGAAGTTAGGGGACACCCTGGGCTACATACAGAGTCTGTCTCAAAAACAAACAAGCCAATCAAAGAAGGCACGCATCTTCACTAGCATACAGTAACAATGAAATGTTTACAGAGCTAAACAACAAGGCCACTCTGGTGATTCCAAGTGTCTTTCTCAGGATAGAAGTCCTTAGCTTTTCTCACCATTTCACACCCAGAATACAAAGACATAAAGTAAACAGAATTATCATAGGTTTTCTCTGAGCAAAAGATACATTCCTAATACTCGCCATTTCCCCACTTATAACAACACCAGCTGAACGTACAATCCCAGGGCACAAGGATTCTGCTGTCTCTTCACATGGCATGTGTTGACTTGTTTATGTGATGCTTGCACTGCATAATACGAAGAACTTTTGTATGTCTCTTTACATGCTGTGGATTTTAGGCAAATATGGGGCTATTTGTGGCTTGTGGTGAAGAAGGAATGAGCAAACATGACTTGCTTTTCAATCTCTTACAAGAGTCATTATCTTCCTGCAAATGTACCCCTCACCCAATGCTCACATGTAATCTATATTTGAGGAAGTAGATGGAAAAGTTACTGGAGATTAAAATGTAACTTTGTTCCAATGCCTTGATATCTTTGAAATGTTAAATCTGTAAGAAATCTCAGGCCACTGACTTTTGTTGTAGCTTATATTGTATATTCATCTGCCCCTCTCCATTTCTACCCTTACATCCATTCATCCATCTATTTTCATTCTTTGGTCCATCCACTGTCAATTTTTATCCCAATTGTAAAAATCAGACTTATTCTGCATAAGGGGAAATAACTAAGGAATAGACCCAGAGGAATTTTCTACCTTTTAGGAACCTAGGGGAACATTAATGACAACCTCTGAAAACATTGGGCCGTAGATGTCTTGAAAGGTTTTGACTGGAGGGAGGAAATTGAGTAGGGAGTCCTTACCACAGAGAAATTGGATAAGCTTCCTTCTTCATAAACAGACAATTTCCAAAGCCCCTTCTCCATGGGAAGTGAATTGATACAAAAAAGGTATCTTTGAATGGTAATATACTCTCTGGTTCTGGTTTTTGGTTTTGTGTGTGTGTGTGTGTGTGTGTGAGTGTGTGTTTTGGAGTCTTTTAAGGTACATCTCATTTAATTTATTTTGGACACATAGTTCTTTTTCATTATTTGAGATTTCATACAGTGTATTTTGATCTATCCGCCTCTCCCACAACTCTTCCCAGCTTCACCTCCTATTTCAGTCCCACCCAGCTTGATGTCCTTATTTTGTAAATGGCCCATCTAGTCTAATTAGTAGTAGATGTCAATTTATGAATGTTTGGGCATTCCTTGGAGTGCGCTTTACTATGTGGGACCATAGTCAATACTTAATGAATGCTGACTCTCCTCCCCTGGCAGCTGTCACCTACCAATAGTGCTTTAGCAATGGACAGGGCGTCATGACTTATGCTGAAATTTAATCTGGCTGGAGTTTACACAAATCTTGTATATGCTGTTACAACTATTGTGAGTTCATACGTGAAAGTGCTGCATCTAGAAACAGTGTTTTATTGTAGCCATCTACAACCTCTGGTTTGACAATATTTTGCCCTCCTGAAATGAACACTGCAATTTTAGATCAAGAAAGTTGTTAAGAGATGTCCCAGTTAGGATTAAGTACTCCGCGGTCTCTTATTCTTTGTACCTTGACCAATTGTGAGTCTCTGTGTTAATCATCATCTACTGAAGAAAGAAACATCTCAGGTGATGTTTGAGAGAAGCACTAATTTATAGGTATCTGATGTCATTAGGAGTCAGTTTAATACTATACCTTTTTTAAAAATTAGATATTTTATTTATTTACATTTCAAATGTTAATCACTTTCCTGGTTTCCCCTCTGGAAACTCCCTTTCCCATCCCTACTCGCCCTGCTTCTATGTGGGTGCTACCCCACCCACCCACCCACTCCTGCCTCCCTGCCCTAGCATTCCCCTACAATGGAGCATCAAGCTTTCACAGGACCAAAGGCTTCTTCTCCCACTGATGTCCAACAATGCCATCCTGTTCTACATATGAGGCTGGAATCATGGGCTGCTCCATGTGTACTCCTTGGTTGGTGGTATAGTCCCTAGGAGCTCTGGGGGTGGGGTGGGAGGGTTGGTTGGCTGATATTGTTGTTCCTCCTATGGGGTTGTAAACCCCTTCAGCTCCTTCAGTCCTTTCGCTAACTCCTCCATTAGGAGTCTTGTTTCCCAGTCCAATGGTTGGCTGTGAGCCTTTGTATTTGTCAGGCTCAGGCAGAGATTCTCAGGAGACAGCTATTTCAGGCTCCTGTCAGCAAGTACTTGTTGGCATCTGCAATAGTATCTGGCTTTGATGTCTGTATATGGGATGGATCCCCACGTGGGTCAGTCTCTGGATGGCCTTTCTTTCAGTCACTGCTCCACACTTTGTCTCCGTATTTCCTCCTGGGAGTATTTTGTTCCCCTTCTAAGAAGGACCGAAGCATCCATACTTTGGTCTCCCTTCTTCTTGATCTTCATGTGGTCTGTGAATTATATGTTGTGTATTCTGAGCTTTTGGCCTAATATCCACTTATCAGTGAGTGCATACAATGTGTTCTTTTGTTACTAGGTTATCTCACTCAGGATGATATTTTCTAGTTCCATCCATTTGCCTAAGAATTTCATGAAGTCATTGTTTTTTGTTTTTTGTTTTGTTTTGTTTTGTTTTGTTTTGTTTTGTTTTTTTTTTGGTTTTTCGAGACAGGGTTTCTCTGTATAGCCCTGGCTGTCCTGGAACTCACTTGGTAGACCAGGCTGGCCTCGAACTCAGAAATCCGCCTGCCTCTGCCTCCCAAGTGCTGGGATTAAAGGCCTGCGCCACCAGGCCCGGCTTAGAAGTCATTGTTTTTAATAACTGAGTAGTACTTCATTGTGTAAATGTATCATGTTTTCTGTATCCAGTCCTCTGTTGAAGCACATCTGGGTTCTTCCCAGCTTCTGCCTATTATAAATAAGGCTGCTATGAACATAGTAGAGCATGTGTCCTTTTTATATGTTGGAGAGTCTTTTGGGTATATGTCCTGGAGTGGTATAGCTGTGTCTTCAGGTAATACTATGTCCAATTTTCTGAGGATTCACCAGACTGATTTCCAGAGTGGTTGTACCCACCACCACTGGTGGTGGTTGTCTTCCACCAAATATGGAAGAGTGTTCCTCTTTCTCTACCTACTTGACAGTTTCTTCTGTCATGTGAGATTTTGATCTTAGCTATTCTGACTGGTGTGAGGTGGAATCTCAGGGTTGTTTTGATTTGCATTTTCCTGATGACTAAGGATGTTGAACATTTCTTTAGGTGTGTCTCAGATATTCCATATTCATCAGTTGAGAATTAGTTGTTAGTTTTGTACCCCCTTTTTAAATAGGGTTATTGGTTCTCTGGAGTCTAACTTCTTGAGTTCTTTGTATATATTGGATATTAGCCCTTTGTCTGATGTAGGATTGGTAAAGATCTTTTCCCAATCTGCTGATAGCCATTTTGTCCTATTGACAGTGTCCTTTGACTTACAGAAGCTTTGCAATTTTATGAAGTCTCATTTGTCCATTCTTAGTCTTAGAACATAAGTCATTTGTGTCCTGTTCATGAAAATTTCCCCTGTGCCCATGTGTTCAAGGTTCTTCCCCACTTTCTCTGTATTACTTTCAGTGTATCTGGTTTTATGTGGAGGTCCTTGATACATTTGGAATTGTGCTTTGTACAAGGAGATAAGAATAGATCGATTTGCATTCTTCTCCATGCTGTCAGTGAACTAGCACCATTAGCTGAAAATGCTGTCTTTTTTCCACTGCGTGTTTTTAGCTCCTTTGACAAAGATTAAGTGATGATAGGTGTGTGGGTGCATTTCTGGGTCTTTAATTCTATTCCATTGATCTACCAGACTGTCTCTGTACCAATACCATGCAGTTTTTATCATGATTGCTCTGTTATATAGCTTGGGGTCAGGGATGGTGATTCCCCAAGAAGTTGTTTTATTGTGAATAGTTTTCGCTATCTTGGGTTTTCTTTTATTCCAAATTAATTTGCAAATTGTTCTCTTTTAAGAAAGTAAATTTAGTATATTGTCTCTTAGGGCCCATGGCCCATCTTAACACACACTTTTGTCCCTAATATCAATTCTAGGTGTGGGTTTTATCTAGTGTACTGGGCCTTCAATACAATCAAAGGGGTTGGTTACTTACTCCCATGGTCTCCTTGCCACTACTGCACCTGTGTGCATTTATTACCAGGCAGGGGAGTGTTGTAGCTGAGTGAGACTGACGATTAATTTTCTCCACTTCATAGAGCACTTTCCAGCTCTATGAAAACTAACCAGTCAGGGTGGAATTTTCAGGTCAGTACCAACTTAATCTCTGTGTTCTACAAATCAAATACGTGTTGTTGAAGTTCTGGAAGATAACCAAGAGCAACAACAAAACAAACAACAAACAAAACAAACCTGTAATATTTAAGGGTCCATGGGAATCCAACTGCTCATGAACTCCAAAAAGAAAAAAAAAATGTAGCTCATTCTTGTCACTGGGCTTTTTGCTAGCCTATGCTCTGTAGCATGGCAATTGTTGCCCTGTCTTATGGTGGATACATTAAATTCTTTTTAAAAATGTATATGTTTATGTTTTAAGAAGCTATTGCAGTAGTAGTTTTTTATGTGACTTTTTCAAAAGGCCTATATTTTTATTACTCCTTGTATTTCTACCCTTACTCTTCCCTCCCACCCTATTTCCTGTTTAATACATCTTGTTTCATTATTTCTCTTCCCTCACCTTTTATCATTGCAAACTTTCTTTTCTTCCTTGAAAGAAGGGCAAGTGTAGCCCCTTACAATTTTCTTGATTATTTCGGTGTGTGTGTGTGTGTGTGTGTGTGTGTGTGTGTGTGTGTTATACATTAAAAAAAACACATCTAAAGACCCTAGGCTTACATCCTCATATAAGCAAACATGCAACATTTGCATTTCTAGTTGTGGGTTCCCTCATTTAGAATCTGATAAAGGAGAATGTAAGGAATATGATTGAACTTAGAGGCACAGGAAAGGACTTTCAGAACAGGAGCCTCACAGTGCCGGCATTAAAGTCATCACCTGACATACAGGACCTCACAAGCAAAATTCATTCACACAGCAAAGAAGATTATAATTCAAATGGAAAGGCAGTGTGCAGAATAGGAAAAAAATCTTCATGAGCCACACCCCCACACACATACCAAAACCAAAAGCAAATCTAAACAAAAACTCTAAAAGTCAACAAACAGCGTTGTTAAAAACGGGGCATGGAACTAATCAGATGTCTCAGAAGTTGAAGTGCAAATCATTGAGAAATATTTTTGTAGCTATTCAACATCCTTAGCAATTAGAGAAATGTAAATTAAGATGACTTTGATATTTCATTCTACCCTAGTTGGAATGTCTAGATCTGCAAGCAAATAATGACCACTGCTGGTGTTCTGTTAGGAGAGAGTAACTCACTCACCTCCATGTGAGCACAGACTGGTGTAGACACTGTGGAAATCAGTGAAGAATTTCATCAAAAAGCTAGAAATAGATTTGCCACTCTAAGGCATATACCCAAAAGGTTCTGCAGCCTAATACAGAGATACTTGATCACCTACGTTCATGGGTGCTTTAGTCACAGGAGTCAGGACATGAAAACAGCCCAGACCATCAATGGATAAGCCAATAATATATCTACACAATGGGATATTACTCAAACGTTAGAAAATGTAGTGCAGAGTAAGATAAAAGGAGCTAGAAGCCATCATTCCAAATGGGGTAACCATGCCCTCCTTTCTTTTTGAGATGAACAGGAGACAAACACAGAGTGGGAACTTGGAGAGGAAGATGGTAAGGGTGAGACATACAATGGCCACGCTTAACTTGCTTTGCAGCCCTGTCTACAACCTCTTGGTTGCTCATGCAAAAGGGGTACTGTGGGAGAGAAAGCACATATTACATATTTGCATTTCTTCTAGCATCTGAAGAGTGGCAGCAGAGAACCCATGCCTCTGTGCTGGAGTGACTAGACAGCCATATTTGAGCTGTCCTAGAAAGGGGACAGTCCTCAGGGACCAACACCACAAGTGAACTGCAGGGATCAGTAGTGCTTTCTTATAGACCCACCCGAAACTCTCTCCACATTTGTCTAGCCGGGGGTACATGAAGGCTTCATGGTACCACCCACTCTTTTACCTTAGATAGCAAGCAAACAAGCAAATGCAGCAAAAATCCGGAACTCCTCTGCATGCTTTGTAACTCCTGATTATACTGATCTCCTCTCTTTGTTTCCCCTTCATATTTAGCACTAAATGTCTTGTAAATAAAATGAACTGCACACTGATTTAATTTGGAAGAAAAATCTCACCTTGAAGTCAGATTTGAGGAACAGCAACCTCAGAACTGAAGAGAGTGCGTTAGAAGGCTCCACGGGGGCATCCTATCTAAAGAGACAAATGATAGCAAGAATGATGATCTGACTTGAGAAGCATCAGTTACCCCCTGCCATCTCATTAGATCCAAACAGCAGCTCCCATCTAGCAGGGAAGTATAAATTTCCCTATTCTGCCCTTGACAAAAGACGGTTTTGCTGAGAACATATGCCGCTGAGTTACTGTAATTATGTAGATGAATGTTACATCACACAGGGTAGTTGGAGGTTCGGAGATGTCCTCCATCCTGCAAGACGAAGGGAAACCTGACTCCAATACATCTGAACCAGAATTCCCAACAAAACCAGGGGGACCACCAAGAGGACACCGGAGGAAAGCAGAAACCTTGGCTTTTCTTTTCATGCATGTCAAACGAAGAATACATGAAGAACTAAAAACCACGTTGGTTTTGCAAACTAGTCATAGCTAAAGGGTGACTTCAAATGCTTGGATTTAACATTCCCCCCAAATAATTCCAATAACCCCTGGTAGGTGGCTTAATTCCGGGCATTAAAGCAATGCTTTCAGCAAAAGTCTCCCTTTTCAAATAATTTAAATCTAATGAGCTGTCAGGGGAAAGAGGGAAGGATTATCTAAGGTAACTGACAGGCATTGTGTTCCTCTCTTGTCATCAATTTTTAATTCCTCAACAAGTAGTTTAGCAGTAGGAAGACAAGTATTGATGTTTTTGAGAAAAATTTGGAAGGGAAAGAGTAGGAGGTAAGGGATAGTCTGCTGGACACTTTGCTATGAGTTGATAAAGATAAATTTCAACTTTGCCAAGGATCAGTGATTACTGGAGACACTGGGGATTTAATCCATGGCTAAGCACACACACACACACACACACACACACACACACACACACACACAAACACACACACACACATGCACGCTTTGCAAGTGTCCTGCCAGCTGAGTTACACTGAAGCTGTTATCTTACAAAATCCTGTAGGAATACAGGCCACTGCTGAGTATAGCAGAACAACAGCCAGAAGATGGAGGAGCCACATGGACTGTGTGGCCAGTGTGTGACTTCCCAATCTTCTATGATGTTTATTTGCCTCTAGAGGCCTCAATTTCCTTATTTAAAAGGGGAGGTAAGGACAATTTTACCTTGGGTATCTCAGGCAATGAAGTAAAATGTTTTCACTGAGTTAGGTGCAGAGCCCAACATGAAAAGGGAGTGTGGAGATAAAATAGACAGGAACTCTTGCCAGGTGTGATTATTGAGTTAACACTAGTGAGTTTACTTAAAACCCACGAACTGCGCACACATGCCCAGCACATGTTTCTGCATATACTGTCAGTTCATCTGAGTATGGTCTTTGAAATTTCAAAGGACTGAAATCTGTGTGCTTTACCATTGTTTATTCAGTTTTTCACTTGAGAAAAGGTAATGACATAATTTGCATATGTATTAGGATAAATAAATTTTTACCTCTTATATTCATCTATCATGTGCCATCTGTCATCAATCTATGATCTATTTATCATCTATCTATAATCTATCTGTGTGTCTGTTTATCATCTATCTATCTATCTATCTATCTATCTATCTATCTATCTATCTATCTATCTATTTATCATCTTTTCATTTAGTTTTATGAATGTCTACAGCCTTTCATAATCATCTTTCTAATGTCACATAGTTGCCAGGAGGATATCAACTGGAATCCTGATCACACTTTTCCCCATTCCTTTTCCTTAACCATGTTTAATATCAGGGACAATAGCATCCATAAGTCACAAATGGTGACAAAGGATGGCAATGGTGGTTTTTTTGTTTTGTTTTTCTTTTGCTTAATTGTGTGTTTAAGTTTTTCCTTTTCTTCTCTCTCCTATTGTTGTTTTTTCTTTAGTAAAACATACTATATTAATCTCATTTCTTCTTTATTTTTTATCACTAACAGAGATAATGTTTATCAAGAATAATTATTATATTACTTATATTTTGAATACCTAATATTTACTACCTCTTATTCAGGTTTTTCTTATAAGTTTTTACACAGTGGCATTCTTGTAAACAAATTCTTCAAAGCATAATGGATACAATAGTTAGTGCCTTCACCCTTATTGGTCCTCCTGAGCTCTGGCCTCTGCCACTCCTTCCTGAAGTGAGATCTGGAGCAATAACAATAGCCTCCCTTACCCTTTGCATCATTGAAGTTCAGTGACATAACACAGGTACTTAAATAGCTCTGAAGCTTGGGATACAACAGGTTCAGTTCCTAGAATCCACAAAATCATATCAACAAAGATGTCTGCTATTGTACAAAAAATAAAGTTTTGAGATCTATTGACACAAGAATGAGGCACTATTGCTCGCCCTCTTCCTGTTTTCCCATCCCACCAGTCATCTGTCTGATGCTGCAAGCATCCTGTATCTCTCTTTCTCCATGTCTTCCCTAACACTGGGTGCTTTACTGCTCCCAGCACATTCCCTGCCTTGCCCTATAACAAGGCTTCCCCTTCTAATAGCACTCTAAGCTATTACAACCCATCTCCAGTCTCATCTGAAATTTATGAGAGAGAGGATTTGTGGCATTTACACAGGTGTTTCCCGTATCAAGTGAATCAAATACTGGGCCCTACTTGGATGTCTTCCTTCTCTTGCTCAAGTAAGATATTCAAACAAAATAAATAAATAAATAAATAAATAAATAAACCCAATGACCCAGCTCTGAAAACTGTCCAGTTGGCCTAGAGCAACTAGGAAGAGGTGCTTTCTGTGTTGTGTGAATGCACTTTAGAATCAGGTAGAAATGAGCCTGAATGCAGTTGGTTTGAGACATTTCATTGTCTTAGATAATATGTTAGCTAATTTGGACATTAGTTTTTGCTTCTGGCACTTACATTAGTAGGTTCTCAATTCACTGAGATAGAATAGACTTGAGAAAATACACTTTTGTTGTTTTTCTTTCAACTTTTTCTTAGACAGATACTGACTTGCTTTCTCACAGAATCGGTGTCAACCTCCCAGCAGTCCTAATATGTGAACATTTTGAAGTGGCTCAGTCTTTTATTCTTGCAGCTCACATTTTGTCACTAGATCTCACAATTTTAATTCCTCTGCAACAGCAGATGGAGAGGGGATATTTTTTGTGTTGTATGGAAACATCACTTATCAATTAAAAACCCCATAGCCTATAGAAAAGGGTGGAAGAGAAGACGGGACACATGAGAATAAGAAAATTCTGGGGCAGAGCTCTAATCTAAGCTGCAATAAACCGGGTCTTCCCCAAATTCTTTTATGTCACACTCTTTATCACAGTAAACAGCAAAAGAAAATAATTTTCTCAGGGATCCCGGTTTGATTCCCAGCACCCACATCTGGTGGATCAGAATTGCCTTTAACTATACCCCATGGGATCTGATGCCTTCATCTAGTTCCTTGTCACACCTGCACTCATGTGTCTAGCATGCTGACATAGTACTACCGGAGGATCCTGCTATACCTCTTCTGGGCATATACCCAGAAGATCTTCCAACTGGTAATAAGGACACTTGCTCCACTATGTTCA
>NC_034593.1:21236486-21250985 GCF_900095145.1 Mus pahari | reverse complement strand
TAGGGGAACAGAGGTGGGGGGAGGGGTATGGGAAACTTTCGGGATAGCATTTGAAATGTAAATAAAGAAAATAATAATAATAAAAAAAAATAAAAAAAAATAAAAAAAAATGTGTCTTTAAACATACAGTAATGTTCTTTGTTATGAATGTATGAGTGAATGTATTTTTGTTATGTCTCAGGCTCTTTGAGTCATAGGTATGTTCTTATAAAGACTGACATAGAGGTCAACAGACACACAATTTTAGAATTTGTAACCATCAATCTAGAGGTATGTAAACGAAAGGAGAAATTATCCATTGTAAAAGCAGAGGCATGGGGGTTATGATGCCTGGGAAAGATCATATATATTTTAAAGTGAGATTAATTCGTTAATTTCATTAGAAGTATTTATTCTGTTAGACTGAGTACTAGGCTTTAGTCACAATGATGAGTGGAATATGCAAATTCCTCTACTCCCGACATTTGCATTCTACTTTAAGAAAGATGAATTGTGAACAAGCAAATAAATGATATGTACAGTGTCTTTAAATATTATAAGTACTGAGTTGCTCAATATGGAAATCAGTTGCTGTGCAAATATAGGAACCTGAGTTTGGATACCCAGAATTCATATAAGGATAAATTTGGTAATGCACATCTGTAATCCCTGTGTTCCTATGATGAAATTGGAGGCAAACACAGGAGAATCCTGGAAAGTTTACAGGTTAGCTAATCTAGTACACACAGAGATACATGACCTGAAACCCCTTCTTAAGCAAGGTAGAAGGTGTCCTGTGACCTCTACACCTGCACTGTTTAATCTACACATAGGGCATAAACACACATTGTACACATACTGCATATACAAACATCATACAAATCTAATACACACTGTGTAAGCATACTGTATATGCATGCACTGTACACAAAAGCTATATATACTATACATACATCATACATATGTATATATTACATACATATGAGGAGAGTGTTATAAAAGAGAGTAGAAGAGTTAAGTATGATCAAAATGCATATAGATATGTATGAAATTGTCAAAGAACAAATCTAATTGAAAATATTTTTGAAATTATAATAAAAGAGAAAATAATAAAGCAAGGAGGAGAGATGGAGAGTGTTGGGAGGAGAAGACAGTTTCAATACAGCTTCTGGAAGAACTGGAGAGGGCCCCTGTTGATGTCAAGGACTAAGTCTCCTGTGGTAGGGAAGAACTCATCATGTGAAGGGGAGAGCTGGTGCTAAAGCCCTCATTGAACAAGGGCCTAATGTGGTTGGGAATACCAGCATCACTAATGGCAAATGAAGGCAGTGCCCATTCATAGGTCCTTGTAAGGGTTTCATTTAGCTTATATTTGTATTTAGATAAACCAAAGTCTTTAAGAAAAAAAATAATCATTCTGGCTGTCGTGTTGGTAATAAAATGTAGGGAAGTACGATTTTGGGCAAGTAGGCCAGTTACAATGATGTTGGGGCTACCGAAGGAAAAGACTATCTTCTCTTACTGGAATGCTGGTGCAGAGACAGTAACATGTGACCAGATCCTGGAAATAGGGTGAGAATAGAGCCTGTTGGATTTGATGATGGACTGAACATGGATTCTGAGCAAATACCTGATTCCAGGGTGACGCTGAGGCTTTTGGCCTAAGATAATGAAAGGATGAAGCCGCTATCAAATCCGCGGAGAAGGATGAGGACTTACCAGGTCTTAGGTGGATATTGGAAGTTCAGTTTCGGATGTGGCAGCTTTGTGCAGATCTTTTACGAATGTAATTAGAGTTATGTGTTAAGCAGCTGGACAAAGGAATTGAGAATCCAAAGAAGTCCAAGCTTGATATCTGCACTTGGGGGAGGGTGGCTAAAAGGCACATTGAAGTCAGGGGAGTGGGTTAAGTCTCTGGGAGAGTACAGACATGGATGGGTGCTCAAGATATACATTTCATCTCCCACAATTAGAAAGTGTCAAACTTTGTGGACGTGCCTATGCACCACTACCCTTCTTTCCTCAACTGGTAATAAATGCACCCTCACAGAACGAGATTACATGGTAAGACAGTGTCTGTAGAATATATGGGCTACCTTTAAGTTAGTTTTCTTCTAGTGTTCTTAAGTGAGAACCCAAACTTCAGATATGGCACTGAAGGAATGAAAGTAAAAGGTCTTAAATTAGATCACACAAATAACATGCTTTCTAATATTTAATATGTGAAATGAATCTATGACAGCACATTGAAAAGACAGGAATGACTGCCTCTTTATGCATTTAATTATATTTTTCCTTAACCCACACTTCTTTTACATTCTTTTTTTTTTTTTAAGCAATTGCTTCTTTTGGTTGATTCAGAAGCACTGCCTTTGATGCCAACGCTGAAATCTACCATTTCAAACGCTGAGGCTTTGACTACTAAAAGCCGTGTAAAGTCTACATGCAAGACAGTGTTATTATTATTTACCTGGATATCTTTCTAGAACATGTGGGCATCAAGACTGGATGAAAATTATAGGTAGGGGGAAAGGAATGAGAGAAAATAATGCCTGTACTCTGAAAACACAGATGGGTGTTGGTGTAGCTCAAGTGCAAAGCTTCTGTGGCTTTAAAACACATTGCTGAGGACTCTAGCAAGTTCTGTTGCTGTTTTGAAGGTTAACGTAAATTTTCTTTCTCCTTATTCTTTTCAGACTAAATTTATCTCAAAATTTTTGTAATTTTGTTGTCATTATATAAGTATGTATACATTTACTAACAACTTGAAAATGTACAACTGAGCAGATAGATAGAAATAAGTAATAATAATTATTATCACCCCAAATAACTCTGCATATACACAGAATCCACATACTCTTTTGTCTAACTCCCTCTAGAATTATATATATAATATATAATATATATATATATATATATATATATATATACTATATATACATATATGCACATATATGTTTATATATGTATGTGTATGTGTGCGTGTAAAGTATACATTTCACATAGTGGTATATACAATATACCATCTTTTTAAGTATTAGAAAGTATAATTATTATTTGTGTGAGCTAAAGTGTTATTGCTTGATTTTTAAAATATATTTTAGACTTATTTTTCTGATAACAATGGCCAATATATGTCTTTTTTTCTTGAGAAGAGGTTTCCAAGAGATCACAAAATAGCATGTCAAAAATGTAAATTACAGGACCTTTTGAAGAAATGGCTAAAATAAGGGTTCAAGAGTTAAAATAAGGAAATCACAGGATGAACCTAAACAACCTACTGTGCCATAAAGCAAGTGGATTCTCCAGTATGTCACAGCCATGTTCAAAGGCCACATATGCTATCCTTGTCAGCCAAACAAGGTCAGACTGGAACATAGAAAAGTAAAATGACTGTGTGCAACAAACTTCACGCCATCAAATAGAATATAATGAATATATAATGAGAAAAATAGCCAATAAATTAAACATGTGGTGGCATGATCTATGCATATGTCCTCCAAAAGAGTGCAACACAATTTACTACCAGGAGAAAGAAGATCTTTACAGGAAAGAAGACTGGGGGACAGCAACTTCATCAAAAGCCACCCAACAGATGCAACAAGTTCAGCACAGCATCCCATCAAAGCATCTCATACAAGGTGCATGTTCTGGAGAAGTTCATGGTGAAACACCACACATGCGCTTGTTAATGAAACAAACATGAAAACTAAAATGAAGTTCTGCCTAAAACAAAGAGTAGTTAGCTTTAAATATGAAGTCCATTAACTGGGTTTAGTTATGGGTTTTATTATCGACTTTATATAAAATTATTTTATTTGTAAGGAATAGTGGAAATATTATTAAAACAATAACTATACTTTCATTTTCAATATATAAATACAATTTAATGTTTAGAACCATTCAGTAGTCAATGCAAAATTGAGCAGGTGGCAAAGATTTTTGATATATGCCCTGCCCATCCATGTATTCAGCCTCCTCTTTTATAACACCCTGCTGTACACTTACACTTTAGTTCCAAAGGGTTAATGTATTCCCTCATTATCACCTTTGAGTCATTGATTTCAATGCTAGAATGAATGACACTTATATGTGTCAACACTTAAGGTATCATTCATAATAGTGTCCCCACACCTTAGAATCTTTGTGGTTCACTTTTTTATTCCTCCTACTCTTTGACCTCTGTCCATCTCTATGGTTTTACCTACTGTAAACTATCATAAATTTGGATTCACAAAGACTGTAGTCATTTCAGATATAATTTCTTCACTTCATAATATATTTGTATTTTTCATTAAAACATTCATTGGAAAATATATATAGTCATGTCTGTCTCTTGCTTCATAGTTCATTTATGTTCGATATTGAGTAATAGCCAACTAATATCGACATGGTATAGTTATCCACTTGAATACTGAGAGACCTCAGATGATTCCAAACTGAAATGGTTATGAATGATGCCACTGCAATCAGCTATGGGCAGGTTTCTATGTCACACTGCATTTCAGGTCCTTTGCATGACTCCAAGGACTGTGACTGTTCTGCCCTGTAGTGAGAATATGGCTACTGCTTTGAGAACTTTCGCTCTAAACCATCTTTCAAGGAGGCTGTGCTAGCTTATAATGATTGAAACTTCCCTCTGTTCCACCGCCTCTCCAACATTTGGTGTTGTTACTATTCTGGTTTGGATATTCTAATGGGCCAATTGAAGTATTATTAACTTGAAGTGAATTTTCATAGTGATATCTTATTTATAGCATATTTACTATATATTTGCATATCTATAAATCCTCTGCCCATGTTTGATTGGGACTTTAGTTTTCTAATTATTGAGTTATTTTTGTGTGTTTTGGATAAGTGGTCTTGGTCAGACATATGTCATAAATTTTTTTCTCCCAGTCTATGTATTTTCATTTTTATGACAGTACCATTTTAGGACAAAAGTTTTTCCTGTTTATGACTTATTTTAATGAAAAATATTTTTGTAATTCTTTGAGAACTTTATACAATGTATTTGATCATTTTTACCATCCCTCCCCTAACTCTTCCCAATTCATATTCTTTCCGTACACTCTCAACTTCCCAAAATTCTGGTTTCCTTCCTTCCTTCCTTCCTTCCTTCCTTCCTTCCTTCCTTCCTTCCTTCCTTCCTATGAAATATTTTTGTGTTGGCCATGTACTCTTGGTTACATATCCTTTCACTGGTGCCTTCTCAGTCTTCCAGGAACTGCACCCTTTTAAATCTGTGCTCTCCTCCCTCAGTTGTCAGCAGCCCCTCATCTAAGGGTGGACTTCATGCTTGCTTCCTACTTCCATCTCATCAATGATGTCTTCCATAGATTTTGCTTCTATTATTGTGTCTAAAAGATCATCCAACCCTAAGAGCATCACCCATATTTTCTCCATGTTATTTCTAGTAGTAGGTTTTTACTTTTACAGGTTAGTGATGCGAGCAGTCAAGATCATGGACTCAGTGGTTTTTACTACAATTGGGGTAATCTCTTTTTCTAGTCTTTTTTAGTGGAGAGATTGGGAGAACGTATATTCAAACACCTCTGCCTCTCTGTTTTTCCATAAAACCAAAAGCATATAGTAATACCTCAAATTTACACCAAGTAGTGCACAATTCATTCTAGGCGTTTCTCTCTTCAGATCTGAAAGTTTCTCCCTTGTGAGCAAAGCATCTCTTCATTTGTTTTTTTCAGAGACTTTTCTATTTAGTTGCTTTGAGGAACTGACCTTCAGTGCTTTTACTTCCCAAGCTTGGTATAGATGTCCCGCTATTCCTGCCTGGGCTCCTTGGCTCCACAGCCTTTCCTCTTGGAGGAGCATTCATCTTTGCCCATGTCTGTACTTGCCCTGTGTGGATACCTTTCCAACTTCAGTTCCCTGAGTCCTCACATGGTTGCCTTCCTGTGAGAACCTTTCTTCAGTAGTTTCGACTCCCTCTTGCTGTGGTCCCCATACATTCAGAGTCTTTCCATGAGTATGGATACTGAACTCAGTTTTACTGAAGGAAGACAGGAACCGTTCCTGATCTTTTGTGACCTTCAGTCAAATTTGTGCTTTTCTTTGGAGTACTTTGAGACTTGAAGCTATTTAAATTTGTTTTTTGGCATTGTTCATATTTTTAAAATTTTATTCTATTTTCTCTTCACTGTTGATACTAGGAAAGTTTTTATCCGTATATTGAATGCAGATAGTGGTCCTTGAACAACTGGCTATAACTTAAATTATGTTTGATTTAGGAAGTGTAACTCTGATCCCATACTCATGACTTTGTCCTCTTCTCAATGTCTATTGAATTAGATTTTACATAGCTTATGTATAGTTTGACACATAATAAAGGTTTTATTAAGCTGATAAAAATGCCCTATAGCTTATTTTGTAGATTTTGTATTTGTAATAAGAGATGTTTAAATAAGTTACTAAAATGTTAATATTTGTTCCTAATTAATGAATTGTGAAATTTTAAAGAATAGAGTCATTTAAAAGATTAGAATCTTTAAAAAGATGATGTATCTTTATATTTAGAATTTTATCCTATAGTAGAGTATACACAATTATAACAGTTTTAGACCTGATTTTTTTAATGAAAAAAATCCTTAAGTAGAAAGTGGAGTTTGGAGATTATAGTGAATTATTAATGTAAAATGATTTATTATGGCTGATTCATAAGGGTCGGTCTGTTTTTTTGATCTACTTGAATCATTCAAAGTAGTCTCCCCAGAGCTTCATTTTGTTTTAAAGTCCACCTAGATATTCACATCAGATATCCCAGGGGTACGGTCTTTTTCTGGAGAATACTGGAGCATGTCACAGCAATGATTTTGAAGCAAGAACAACTATTGGAGCCATTGTCAAGCTGTAAGTTAGACAAGTGCATTTTGATCAAACACTTTGGGTGGCTGCAATCCATGGACCTCAAATGCCGATTTAGAGAAAGACAATGTGTACTTAAATAAAAGTTTCTACTAGTATACTTATGTTAAAAGTTCAGTCAGAGTGTACAATTAATCTTTTTCACGGAAATACTAGAGTTCAGAGAAGAAAGGACATTGTACAGTTGGAGACAACTCTCCTGTGTATAATCTACTTTCAAAATATGCTACCATTTTTAGCAGTACTCAGGGACCAGGAGCTGAACTCCTTGAATGTCCTTATTCTTTTTAGAGGATTTTTAGTAAAATGATACCATATAAAATTGTCTAAAAGGACTTGCAACACCACTCTATTTTGAACCCATTTATCTAATTTTAAGGATTTAAGAACTTTTCTTCCAGGTAAGAAGAATTGTCCAGGTTCAGAATTGTTTGAATAGCTACAAAATACTTGTAGTTGTTGAAAAAAAAAATCCTAAGAATGGCACATGCTTGGAAGAAATTACTTCATCATTTGGTCTAATGCAAACCTGAAAAGGTGGCTTGAAGTTCACCCCACAGTTGAAAATTTGTTAGTGATCAGTTCCATGTAACTAATGTTCTACTTTCCCCTGTTGGTCCCTTTGATTTCTGTCACTTCTGAAGACTAGTGCTGTGAGGCTCGAGGCCACTCAGGTTCCAAATTTGTGCCAAGTCCCCCAGGGCTCACTGGAGTGGCAGTAAGTCCTCACAGTTTGATTTCCTTTCAACCACTGAAGTGTTAGGGAAATGATAACAAAAGCTCCCGTGGAAAACAGCAGTTCTGTTTTCTGACTGTCCACCCTAGTCAGGGCTTGCCTCTTCTGTTCCATTGATTTTTGTTTGGTTGAAGAATTTTAATTCATTTCTCCATGGAATACAGAGTGTGGTTCCCCGACTGCACCACTCTTCAGCTGAACTCGTGGTATCCCCGACTCTCTTCTCAGCCCCATCACTTGCAACAGCAACCTGTTTCACTTTTGAAAATGCCCCTATGCTTTCAGACTGTGATTTTCACTTTAAGTATACGATGTTTTTATGTTCTAAAATTTGATCCTCTCTTAATAGTACAGATAAGTCTGGGAACCTCTTGTGTTCACTGAAGCGTTATTCTGTGATATTTTATCATCAACTCAATAAAAGAAAGTCATTTTCAGAGAGAAAATGTAGTAAAAGTCTATACAATGCCGTTAATCAAGAAGAAAGAGCAACAGCATCTTTAATGAGAGAGGGTTATTACAGGAAGGAAATAATGGCTTTGGGGTCAGATAGAACCACCCACACCAAACAGGACCTCTCCTTTTAAGTCCACCCAGCAGCAAGCTAACTCAGCTGTGAAAGTCACAATAAAAGCAACACACAATCTGTCTGAGTAGAACATGTATGAACCTCTATGTTAAAATCAACTTATGGAATCCCAAGTGAACCAGCACTTGCTGAGACAAAAGAAAGATATGATTATGGCTTAAGATTAAAGGCAGAACATCTTCTCATGGTTGCCATTTGAACATGATAACCAAGAAAACATACTTAGTAATAGGAATCTAGGGTAGCCCCTTCTGTCCTTTTCTCCATGAAACAACACCACAGTACATGGTCCAAGATGAATTGCAAAGACCCTCTATTTTGCAGTTATTTATCCATTTTTTTTTATTGTTTAAGAAGCTTTCCTCTAGACAAGGTAAGTTCTGAATGTGAACAGGTGCTGTATCTAGAATAAACTTTCCAGTTATCAACATTAAAATTTCAGACTATTTAGAAGCAAGCAGAAGGAAGCCATACAGCGTTTGGTCCCCGTTGGCTCTGGTTAACGACACCCATTTTGTTTGGCTTTGGGAAAGAAAGCACAGCACTGGTGAGTTCTGTGTATATTTTAGTGACTGCATTTTCTACCACTTATGTCCTACTTCTCATTTGGAGACTGCATTGTATGGGGACACTAGACGGGAATAGTGTTATACTAGTGGCCAGAGAAATGTCTTTCTAGGCACAGTTTAGCTATGTGTCCGCTAGGTCAGCTGGTTCTTGTCTCCATTCTTGTTCTCCATTCTGTTATCTTCTGTGACCTGGAAGATGGGCATGTGTTAGCTGCATCCCCGTGGATTTTCTACACAGCTGGCTAACCCATGAAAATACATGGTAGAAGAACATAGCATAGGAGATAGAATTTATGTGGCTTTTGTTCCATTCTTTCTTGGTCTGGATTGTGATTTCAGCTGAGCTCTTCCATGACTACAGCCCTGAATGGGCCAGTGATGCCCATGTGCCTATGCTACAGCCCTGAATGGTCCAGTGATGCCCACGTGCCTATGGTCCAGCTCTTCCTATGCCTCCTAACACTTTTCTCTCTCGTCCCCAGGGCCAGAAGACCTCTTCCTTCATCCCCTCCTCTCTTAGCACCAGTTTTTATTTTGCTTCTCCCTGCTCAGAACTCCACGTCATTATTAAGACTTCTTGAATCGGATTCTATTTTCTGAATTACTGACACAGATATATAATAGCAATAAGAAGAAAACATTTGATTGCCCAAATTCTGTTTTTTTGTTTGTTTGTTTTTTTGTTTTTTGTTTTTTGTTTTTTACATTAAAATGACATCAAGAACCTAAGGTCTACATAGAAAGTATCTACACTGACTTCAGAATTGTGAGTTCCCTGTACTACCCTGCCTCTGCCCTCGCCATCACCACAGCTAACCACTCTGTTCCTGGCACACTTGCCTAGGAAACAGTTCGGAGTAAACTGATCCATTCACCCACATCCACAGTCATCAGCAGCCTATTAATGTGGGCAGTGGGGAGGCTGGGCCCTTTTAGATGTGTTCAGCAGCCTACTGTTGAAGGTGGCATGAGAACACATTGACCCCAGTACTCCAATGTTCCCTGCCTTTTTTCTCCTGAAGCTATCTCCTGGTACATGAGTCCACTCCCCTGCAGCTGCCCCCTGGTTTGAGTCCACTCCCAGGAGTGTACTTAGTCATTAGGCTTGGGCTGTTCTCCATACCTCGTCTTAAGTTTTAGTTTAGCGTGGTAGATTTATTTTCTTATTATTTGACTGTCCAGCTTTGATTTCCTTTTAATATTACCTCCAGGCTACCAATATGTGTGAATCCTGCATAAACTATGACTGCTGCTGTCTCCATGCCTGTTTGACTACACTCTTTGTCTGCCGTCCTCTACCGTGACCTTATTTACCTTATTGACCCACATCTCCTAAAACTTAGTGGTCCTGTGTTGCTGGGTGGCAGTTTGTGACCTTTGCCCTCTTGCTTTCTCTGCCTTCAACTGCCCTTTTAAACTTGCATCATAATCTTGCTGTCACCAATGCTGCTTTTTTATCAAGTATAAATTTAACAGTCTGTTTGAGTCTTTACCTCACCCTTTAATCTGAGTTTCCAAATATCTAGATCCCCAGTGATTGTGAAGTTCAGTATTTTGGCTTCGTTTTTAACATTGTGGATTTAATATAAAGGAAAATGAGTCCCAAGGGATTCATTTGTTTTGGGTTTAGAGCAGGTGTGTATGAATATATATTTATCTTGAGGAAATAAAAATAAGCCTTTGATCATATGGTTATTTTAAAATAAATTTCATCTTAATGGTGCTTCCTTTCTTCCTCTGCACTGTATTTTCAAATCAAAACCCTTTTCATTTGACAATGGAGGAAACCTCATATCATGAATACATAAATATTTTGTGCACTAATGTTCCTATAGAATGAAGTCAATTTCCTGGGTACGAGTGGAATACTGTTTAAATAAGGTAATGAAAGATTGGGTCCTTTTAGTCTTTCCCACTAAAAATATACAAGGGAAAAAAAGAGGGGATCAGAAATGAAGGGATGAACGAATCAGCAGAGATTCTGGGCTACGTTGCTCCTCCTTCTGTATCATTCTGTGTCAGGATCCATACCCACCCTTCCCTAAGCACCACATAATGTGCTCTTATTTTAACAAGTACCATGCTCTCCATGTCCTTCCAGATTGTGAGTCACTTTGAAAAGCACTCACTTGTCTTGGCAGCCTTATTTTTTAAATTTGGAGTTGCAGTATTAAAGTCACAGAGGAAGTGTAGATAAAATGTGAAGAATTAAAAACGACTAGTATTTTTCAGATGGGACTTTGGAAGGCACTTTGAGAGTGTTAAAATTTCTCAGTGGAGAGGAATCACAAAGGGATTAGTGCCTTTGGGGTGTAGGGCATTCTTTTTCTTTCTCCAGTGTCAGGAGCACTGAGAAACAACTCCAAATTACAGTATCTATATGAACGTTTTAAAATTCTTTCTTCTGTGGATAACCAGTGTCTGGAACCTTTGCAAGTTGCACTGTCAAAAGCCTACTTCCTTCTTTTTTTCTTTCTAAATTAATTATTTTATTTATTTACTCTCCAAGTGTTGTCACTCTCCCTGTCCCCCTGACAGAGTCCCCCCACATCCCCCTTCCCCTTTGTCTCTGAGAGGACTCCCCTCCTCCCTGGGGCACCTCTACAGGATAAGAAAAGCCCATTTTTCCTCAGAGAGAGAGAGTCAGTCTCCTAACGTCTCTGCTCAACAGTAATTGGAAAATGGCACATGTCAAGTTCTCTTCTTGGATATTAAGATTTTGCATAACAGTAGTGAACGATCATGAAGTTTTGGTAAATAATTGAGAGTGAAAATCTGCTTAATGGCGAGGCAGCCAACTCCATGCAAACAGTGAGAAGTCTTTCTTCCACTGAACATGTGGCATCTTTTTAGGTCTCTCTTGACCCCTGTTTAAAAAGCATTTGCTCAAAGCCTGATGAATTAACTCCCCAGCATGCCAAAGTTCCTTGTTGGGTTTTAAGATTAAATTAAAATTTGTTATGCGGGTTCAGATGGGAGGGAAGGAGGGAAGGGGACCAGCAATTGTTATATGAACTCATGAAATAAGTCCATGGGATAAATGTCAATGAGGTATGAAGTAGATAAGGAACTGTACAGAGTCATTACTTTGTGACAGAGAGAGTACTTTATGCTCCTGTTAGGGAACTGCATGTGGCTGGATGGCAGCCACACAGAGCACACACTTGTTCCACATGTATGGAACAGCCCAGGTTTGCTCGGCAGTCTTAAAAACACCATTTACGCACCTGCAATATAATGTGTATGCAGTATATATACAAACCACTAGCCTATAACAAATTCTAGAACCATCATTAAATAATCTAATTTTAATATTCTGTAATATATAATAAACTTTTTTTAAAAAAAAGTAGAAATGTGTATTAGGCTCTTTAATGTTAAAACCAAAGCATTTGCACTCAAATTATGCAAAAATATGTAGAATTGCTTTAAATTTGGAGAAATCAAAGTGTCTCTGTACGTTGAAGAAAAATTACAGACAGTATTTAAGTAGCCAATTCTCTTATTCAGCTTCCCCATGTAATGATTTACGTTGACTGCACTATTCATATTATTTTTTATTTTAAAGTTACTAATTATTGACAATTTTAATGTTACAAATAAGAGATTTCAGATGTATGGAAAGTGTACTGGATAGCTTTGTGTCAACTTGACACAGCTGGAGTTATCACAGAGAAAGGAGCTTCAGTTGGGGAAATGCCTCCATGAGATCCAGCTGTAAGGCATTTTCTCAATTAGTGATCAAGTGGGGAGGGCCCCTTGTGGGTGGTGCCATCTCTGGGCTGGCAGTCTTGGGTTCTATAAGAGAGTGGACTGAGCAAGCCAGTGGAGGCAAGCCAGTAAAGAACATCCCTCCATGGCTTCTGCATCAGCTCCTGCTTTCTGACCTGCTTGAGTTCCAGTCCTGCATCCTTTGGTGATCAACAGCAGTATGGAAATGTAAGCCGAATAAACCCTTTCCTCCCCAACTTGCTTCTTGGTCATGATGTTTGTGCAGGAATAGAAACCCTGACTAAGACAGAAAGCATTGCATTTATAATTGCTGTGAAAAGGTGTTGATAGTAACTTTTCTTGTGAACATACTCATCAATTCTTTTTTTTTTAAATGTAGATGTAGTCATTTTTTTTAAAGATTTATTTATTTATTATATGTAAGTACACTATAGCTGTCTTCAGACACTCCAGAAGAAGGCGCCAGATCTTGTTATGGATGGTTGTGAGCCACCATGTGGTTGCTGGGATTTGAAATCAGGACCTTTGGAAGAACAGTCTTACCTGCTGAGCCACCTCACCAGCCCATCAATTCTTTTTTAAACATTTTTTATTGGTTATTTTATTTATTCTTGTTTCAAGTGTGATCCCCCTTCCTAGTTTTTGAGAGGAGATGCCTTTGGTCCTGTGAGGCAGGAGTGGGGGATGGGGAGAGCACCCTTATAGAGGCAGGGCAGAAGGGGAGGGGATGGGGGTTTGTGGAGGGGAAACCTGGAAGGGGGATTTAAAATGTAAATAAATAAAATAATGAAAAATTCTTTCTTTAAAGCATTGACTTGGTTCAGACTCTATTTAATACAGTACGTAGGTAGGTTATATTCATCTTGTGCTCAAGCACAAATAATGTGCAACACACACACACACACACACACAGACACATGCATGGTTTTGTTTTGTTTTTTTTTGTTTTGTTTTTGTTTTTTTTGTTTTTTTTTTTCAGAAATGAGACTGTAGCTGACTCACATTTGAAACTTCATAATGTTAGTACCAATGTCCCCAGGGCATCTGTGTTTCAAGGTTTAGATTTCATTTCCATTTCCTTGTAATTTTCAGGAATTAAGTTTTAACCTTAGATGTACTGCAACCGCAAACATTATTTTCAAGTCCATACTAAGACAAATTATTTTAAAATTTATCTGATTAATGTTATTAATCAAAGTTTTTCAGGATTTTGTGAGAGTCTTATGGGAAACAAATATCATCTAAAAATTCATGAATTTCATAATATTAATAACTCCTACTGTTAGGAGAGGCAAAAAAGCTTTGAAGTTTGCATTGCTTGCCTGATAGATAATAGATAATTGTATCGCTTAGTAAAAATATATTTTAGGTATATATATGTATATATATATATGCATATATAAATATATATATATATATATATATATATATATATATATATATATATATGTGTGTGTGTGTGTGTGTGTGTGTGTACACATGCTTGGGTAAGTGTGGCTTGGACAATGCCACTATTGACTAAATTTATCATCATCAAACATAGTTTACTTCGAGCCAAGACATCTTGAAGACAGATAATATTTATTTTACAGTTCTTGAGATAATTAAAACAGTTCTCTCTTCCTTTTCCTTTTTCTAATTGTCCCCATATATCTCTTCAAATTAAAAGCTTCATTTCCCCAATTCTTATTTTATATTGCATGCATGTATATACATACACATACATATATACATGCGTATATACATTCTTTAATAAAATGTGCAGGACCAAACTTTCTAGAAGAAGCACTTCACATTTTATTGCATTATATCTATTTATGTATGTTATGTGGGGGCACCATGTGTGCATGACACACACATCAGAGGGTTACTTATTCGACTCATTCTCTCTTCTCACTATGTAGTCCACTGAAGTTGGATTTAGTCGGTTCTCTCTTCTCACTGTGTACCCACTGAAGTTGGATTTAGTCGGTTCTCTCTTCTCACTGTGTACCCACTGAAGTTGGATTTAG
>NC_034593.1:21229665-21236406 GCF_900095145.1 Mus pahari | reverse complement strand
GATTTAGTCGGTTCTCTCTTCTCACTGTGTACCCACTGAAGTTGGATTTAGTCGGTTCTCTCTTCTCACTGTGTACCCACTGAAGTTGGATTTAGGTTCTCTGATTTGTCAGCAGACACCTTTACTTGCTGAGTTCTCTTGCCGTGCTAGGCTGAATGTTTTAAAATAAAATGTAAGATTTGAATTAATGTCAAAATTGTCTGATATGTTAACAAAAATAAATTAAAGCTCTTTTTGACTCTTAATTATGAGTGCCACCAATATTATTTTGTACAAATTTATCATTATTGTTTCCATTGCCTTTGAATTGCCTTTTTAAAACCTGTTTCCTCAATTTCAAATTACTTAACAATGAGGGAGAAAGAAGTAAATAATGAGAATTTTTACACTAAAAGTAACATTTGTTCTATAGTTTTATCAATTGCCAATCGAAAGCTGTCTTAGGTTTTCCATTGCTGTGAAAAGACACCATGACCAAGGCAACTCTTATACATTCCTTTTTTTCTTTTCTTTTCTTTTCTTTTCTTTTCTTTTCTTTTCTTTTCTTTTCTTTTCTTTTCTTTTCTTTTCTCTTCTCTTCTCTTCTCTTCTCTTCTCTTCTCTTCTCTTCTCTTCTCTTCTCTTCTCTTCTCTTCTTTCCCTTTCCTTTCCTTCCCTTGCCTTGCCTTGCCTTCCCTTCCCTTCCCTTCTCTTTTCTTTTCTTTTTTCTTTCCCTTTCTCTTTCTTTCTTTCTTTCTTTCTTTCTTTCTTTCTTTCTTTCTTTCTTTCTTTCTTTCTTTCTTTCTTTCTTTCTTTCTCTTTTTAAAATTGAGACTGGCTTATAGTTTCAAGTTTCAGTCCATTATCATCAAGGCAGGAACATGGCAGTGTCCAGGCAGGCATCGAACTGAGAGTTCTACATCTTGATCTGAAGGCCACTAAGAGAAGACTGTCTTCAGGCAGATTGAAGTGTATTAAATACCCCCCACGCCCCTACACCCCAGTGACAGACTCACTCTAACAAGGCCACACCTCCTAATAGTGCCACGCCCTGGGCAAAGCACATTCAAACCGCCATAAGAGCCATTACATCCTTTGAGTGCTCATAGTAGATCTTTTACCTTTACCTTTGGACTTTTGATATTAATTTGTAAATTTTAACAATTATTTTATTTCTTTGGAATTTATAAATTTTCTTACCAAGAAGCTAAAAGAGCTATAGAGATTGCTACTAAGTTAGAATAAATTTCTGGAAATTAATTTTACTGTACTTTCTCAGAAAAAAAACTGCTATGCAAGCAGACTTGTAGCCATTTCATACTAAAATTTCTAATGTTGTAAAAATTAAAGGTAAATTCTTCTGAGTTAATGGAATTTTGAAATAGGTAATTTCTATTGCTCATACTTATTTGTTGACAGCATATAATTCTGTAAATTACTGCACTGGCCACTTGACATACTTTGGTAAATGATAAGCTATTTGTGATTGCATTACCACTTCCTCATAATCTTTGCTCATTGTTTGGTGGTATCTTTATGTAATTTTAAGTTGGAAAGATCTGCCAAAATTAGCTTAAAAAATACCACAGACACTGATCAGGAATCTTCCCAAAGTATCTTTGTAATATTGCTAATATACAATGTTAATAATAGAAATTTAAAAACCTTATTTATAAAATTTCCTCCTGAACACCTTTTGGATAGACCAATGTCTGATTTTTAAGGTTATTTAATAGATTCTATATTTGCTATTATTTTATGTGCTTAGATAAGTAGTTTGTACAGGTGTATAGCTACCTGTCTCTATAACTGCAGAAGAGCCAGCAATAGGGCTCATCAATGTGGACCCGCACTAATATCCATAAAACGGAAGATAAAGTTCAGACTTCTGCTTAAAGTAAATGAGTCAGTGAGATAATTTGATGGCACTCTGGCATACATTTATTCTGCCCTTACTCTAGATCCTTCTTCCTATTTTGACAAGGTAGCTTTTGCATAGTTGATTTATTTACATTATGAAATGATATTACTTTATAATTGATAATTTATGCTATATTTCATATAAATCATATTCTGTAGCACTTCACTATTATGGAAAGTATTTTCTTTGGTGTTCTGATCATGTACTTAAGAAATACAATGCTCAAGAAAATGTATTTTTAAATTATTGGGTGAAGAACCATCATATTTCCTACCACGAGTGGCTTTAATTCTAATTATAGCTGAACAATCTATTTCTAAGATAACAACTAATCTTTAACTTAATTTTATATATTTTATATGTATGTATGTGCCACAGTGTATGCATGCAAGTCAGAGAAAAATTTGCAGGAGTTGGTCCTGCTCCTCAACCCAATAATCAGACTCGGGCTTGGATGCAGATGCCTTTAGCCACAGAACCATCTTAATGGATACCTTCTACTTATTAAATTTTAATGACCAGGTTTCATATATCTTTTAAGAAGTTGTACATTTGTATCTGTATATCCATCTCTCTTTCTCTCTATCTCTATCTACCTACCTATGTGTCTATCTATGCTTCAAATTCTAAAAGCAATATCCAAACTTGGTCAGACTGGATTGTAAAAGTTAACTTTTATTCACCTCAGAGTCTCAACCTTTTCTAGCTCTTTGTGAACCTTTCCTGGTGTTCAACTCAGTTGTCCTGTTTCAAACTTTTCTCTAAGCCCACTGATTAAATCTGATTCACTCAGGCTTCTGCCTCCTCTGCTTGGCCTCATATTAACCTTGGCAATATGTTCTATTCTAGTCTTCTGGCTTCTTCTCTGCTTTGTTCTGTTTTTACTGTGCCTAGATTGTTCTTTCTGCCATGTGTCTTTGTAAAATGGTCTCACTAAAATCTCAATCTCTCTATTTCTCTGTCTCTCTCTTTCTCTGGTGCACTCCTAAGTAGACTCTCTTTTCTGTCTGTTCTCCTGATAGTTGGGTGTATCCTATTTCTTTCTTTCTTTCTTTTCTTTTTTCTTTTTTCTTTTTTCTTTTTTTTGGTTTTTCGAGACGGGGTTTCTCTGTATAGCCCTGGTTGTCCTGGAACTTACTTTGTAGACCAGGATGGCCTCAAACTCAGAAATACCCCTGCCTCTGCCTCCCGTGTGCTGGGATTAAAGGCGTGCACCACCACGCCCAGCTTGATGTATCCTATTTCTAAATCACCCTGTCAAATCTTTCTCTCATTCATCACTTTGTCTGCCCTTCAATTAGATATCATTTTCAAACACGGCTGCTTCCTTCTGTGGACTCACCTTCCTTCTGTGGACTCCATTGTTAAGAATTAAAGGTGTATACTCAGGTGTATCTGTATTCTAGCCAGATCACAGAGACCTAGAAGGTCTTTGGGTCTGATCAGAGCAGTCATGTTACTAGATTAAAATTCCTCTACCCTGGATAATTTGCCTGGGTGCAGACAGGCAGTAAATTACTGATGAAATCTGTTCAAACCTGGGGCGAGCAGTATCTGTTAGTCAGGTTTACTGGGATCCTATGGAGTTAGATTAACCCACCTTATTTCAATCTTAGAAATTTCATGTTGATGACTATTATTTTCTGTGTTACTTTTTTGCTACTCTGTATTGGGTTGCCTGACAAGTTCTATAGTTATAAAGAAACTTGGCCATTTTCAGAAGAGTGGTTTTGTAGAGAAGCAGCTGGTAGAGACTAGTTGTTCTTCTGACTATGCTAGTTTCTATTTCATCCCTCAAGGTGGCTTACTGTCATGTTCAACTAGCCTTAGGGGAGTTAGGAGGGGTTATAGTACCAGTACACTGGTCAAGCTAGACAGGTTAGGAAATGAACAAAGAAGGCAATAGGCAGTCAGCTCTCATCCTTGTGGTCATCATCAACACCTTCTGAGCTTATATATAAGCTAAAAGGTCAAGGTATTCTGATATTGGCACATTATTCTAGGAAGAGTGCACAATATTGATCAAAGACTGAAGCAAAGGTGATGAACAAAGTAGGACTAGTTTTGTAAATATAACTCTAGGTCAGTGCTTCTCAAACGTCCTAATGCTCTGACCATGTAATACAGCTCCTCATGTTGTGGTGACCCCAAACCATAAAATGATTTCATTTATACTTCATAACTACTATAATTTTGTTATTGTTATGAATCATAACGTAAATATATGATATCCAGGATGTCTGATATTTGACCCACGGTAAAGGGTTGTTTGCCCCTAAAGGGTTCATAACCCACGGTTTGAGAACTGATGCTCTAGGGATTAGAATTTATTAAAAAATATGTTCATAAAACATTAAAAAGATGAGCATGGTTTGAATACAATGAATAAGTAAATTGAAGGATCTACGTAAGAGAGAGCACAGGAGTTACCATGGTCCTTTTAAGACATACTGATTGTGTGCTATGGTGGATTTGTGGAGTAGTAGTAGAACAAGGGTAGTTCTAGTCTTTGGTTTAAGACTTTGCTCTCTTTCACCTTTCACATTCACCCAAACCAAGAAACTTGCATCTGTGTGGGTGGAGAAGGGTGATAAGGGGTCTAGGTAGAAAAGCAGTGTCCATCCAGAGATGCCTGCGAGGTGTTTCAACTCAAGTCTGAGCTATGAATCAAAGTCTAAAGTCCACATCTGGGCATCTACATTCCATACTTTAAATAATAGAATAATGGGATGGGTTAAGGAATGACCCTTGACACTGTCACACATTCCAAGTCTTCCAGAAGTTTGGGAAGTACACCAAACATGAGAAAGCACCAGGGAGTAAGACAGAAGGGAATCTAGAAGATTTCTCACCACGAGTGTCAAGTGTGCTTTAAGCAAGAAGCACATCCTCTGTGTGGGTGGGTATATGATCTTAGGAATCCTACCTGTATAGTCACCATCTATTGTGTATAATCTGCATGCTTCCCAGTGTTAGATCCTTCTGATCATCACTTCAATGTGTCTTTAATTTCTGTTTTAAAAGCTCTAGCAAGGAGCAGGCAAGATAGATTAGTGGTTAAGAATGGAACCTGCTGTTGCAGAAGACTCAAGTTTCGGTACCAGAGATAATTTTAAGTGTCTGACAGCTGTCTGTAACTCTAGCTTCAGAAGAATCTGATGCCACTGATGCTGCAAGTACCTGATTCTTGTGTAAACACACATATAGAGACACCGACACACAGACGCACGCACGCACACACACACACACACACACACACACACACACCCCACATACACAAATACATAAATCTTTAAAAAGTCAACAACAAACCAAAAATATCTCAAATGTCTATCCAAACTCCAAATCTAGCAACTCTCTCAACCCTTCATCATCTCCCTGCCCTGTTGATTAATCAGTTTCTTGTTCTTGGGATGAAACACCATGACCAAAGGGACTTATGGAAGGAAGAGTTCATTGTAGCTTAGTGTCAGTCCTAGAGAGATGAGTTGGTCATGGTGGGAAGTCATGGCAGAAGCAGGAAGCAGAGAAATCATATTTTCAACCACAAAGCTAAGACGGAGAACAAGCTGGAAATTGTGCTGTAATTGTAGTGAGGTTATTGAATTCTGAAAATCTGCCCCCAGAGACATGCTTCGTCCAGCAAGGTTCCACCAAATGTTCAAATTCTGAGCCAATAGAATACATTTATTTGTCAAACCATCACACTTTGCTTGGAAGTTTTTTTTTTTCTTTCTGTTGTTGTTGTGCATGTACTTATTAATGTATTAGTTCTAGATATTTATTAATACATTTATTGAAGTGTTTTTGTTGTTGTTGTTGTTGTTGTTGTTGTTGTTTTTGTTTGGTGGCTAGGTAACTAAATGCTCAGATACAGTAAGTTGAAGCAAGGGTTGATTTTTTTCCTTGTAAGAAGGCTGCATAGGATAGGGAGTTAACTCAGCATATAAAGCATTTGCAGTATCAGCCTCAAGCCATGAGTTTGATCCACAGGACCGTCTTATAAGATCACAGCATGTTGGCCTGTGTTTGTAAGCCTAACTCAGCATAGGCAGTCAGGTTTGCTGCTCACCAAGGCTAGCCTACTTGGGAAGTTCAAAGCCAGTGAAAGACTTTGTTTAAAAATTCCTAATAATAAATAAGGATAATAATAATAGTAACAAAAACTGCACACACATGCACATATAGACAAACAAACAAAAATTACATGCCATAACTGTTGTGGAGGTTTAAGTCAGGTACTTAATGGTGGTGGTGGTCTGTGAAACTCTTGACTTTTTCTTCATAGCCGACAAATAGCTCCAGCAGTTCTAAGGATCAAATGGTCACGTGTAATGTGTTAATTTTTCATTTTTTTAAATGAAGAAATGTCTTTAAGTAAAGTATCCACAAATGTTACTCAAGTTGATTGTTCATATGTAAACACATGCCATTATTTTCATGCATGACAAACCCATTGCCAAGCTGCAAGGGAGGCTAGAGCAAGGTTATATCATTATTAACTTCAATGGCTAGGGACCCACTCTGCCATCAAGAAAAAGAGGGTAGTTTATGGTGTTCGTCCTCCAGAACGTGTTGCTCATGCTTACTTTAGCAAATGTTTTGTTTACTTTTATATCTCTGCTGCCCAACTCATCTCCCAGCCTGATGGCTAACATTTACCAGACAACGAGTTCATTTTAGAGCATGACTTTTGTATTTTGCTCTTCTTAGCCACATTGACAATTCTGATTCTCTGTTTCTACTTAGCTAAGAATTAAATCCTCAAGTCCTCTCAGGCTCTGAAAGAATCACACACACACACACACACACACACACACACACACACACACACACACACA
>NC_034593.1:21206724-21229570 GCF_900095145.1 Mus pahari | reverse complement strand
AGAGAGAGAGAGAGAGAGAGAGAGAGAGAGAGAGAGAGAGAGAGAGAGAGAGAGAACACTCTGTTAGATTAATCATCCCTGTTAATTTTCTAGTTTCTGAGTTTGTTTTGGTAAGCAGAGATTGGCAAATAGTTGAACTCTAGAACAATGAGACATTTTAATTTCTAGTTTAAATTGGAAATTAGGGAAGACACTCATGTTCACATTGCTTTATTAAATCTGATACAACCTGCAGGAAATGAATGTCTGGTTGCACTTATGGAAGCAAAGTAGAACAATTTGTGTCATTGGTAAATATAAATGATAAATTTTTATTATGATGATAGGTTATATAAGAACCATTTCAAGAGAGCATTTTGAATAGATTTTGTGAGAGAGTAATCGTACACTATTCAATACTGTAATAATACTTTTTAATGTGCTGGATACATATGTTTATTTTGAAAAAGAAATTAGAAGTAGAAACTGATTTTTAAAGTTATTCAGGGTTTCTAGAATATTTTGAGCCTTTATTTAAAATAAAAATGTTATGAGAAACATTTACTTTTACATCTTATGTAGATGAAGTTGGCAATGTAAAAATTGTTTTGCTGTTAGAATTCTTAAATACAAGTCTTAACAATGACATTTTAAATCAGTTTATTAATTTAACGTATGTTCAGAGTTCTATTAATATAGGCTAAGCCCTGTGGTAATGAGAGTTGATTATATTGTGATATACATTTTTATAAACCACTTAGGAATTTCCATGAGATACAACTACATGTTGAAACCATAACAGTGTATTGTGGATACCATTGGTTGTTGGTAAAATTTCTCCTCAAATAGAAGAAGGTATGTGAAGAAAAAGAAATGTTATATTAAGTAAATAAATATTGTTAAAGAAGATCATTTATCACTAGTACAGTCAGCAAGGCATCCAGAAAACTGTGAGCCTTAAGAGAACAAACATCACTCCAAGAAGATCAGACATAAAATTACTTCTTTAAAAGCTCTGGAAGGAACAGGCTGATGAGATGACTCAAGAGTGAAAGTTCCTTATTATCAAGCCAGATGACCTAAGGTAGATCCCCAGAAGCCAATATGATGGAAGGTTGTGAACCAAGTCCCTCAGGTTGTCATCTGACTTCCACGTGGCAGAAACACAGACTCACACAGACTGATGTACACAGACACAGACATATACACAGACACATAGACACATAGATACAGACACACAGAGACACACAGAGACACACATACACACACACAGACACACAGACACATACACACAATAAAACTGATTTAAAAGATCCCTTAAAAGAAACTCTGGAATATTGAAAATTAATTTTTTTCTTTTTCAATGCCAGCATCCTTTCTCCCTATTATAACTGACCATCTTGCAATTGAACTATAACAATGTTTTATTTTCTGATACAAACACTACTGAGACATCTAGAATTGAGTGTATGTTTTATTTTTTCCATGCCCTTCTTCTTTCTCCTCTTTTTCCCCTTTTCCCTTATTCTCCTCTCCTCCCTCCCTCCCTTCCTCCCTCCCCTTTCCCACCTTCCCACCTTCCCACCTCCTCATTCTCTTTCCTGTGGTAAAAGAGTAGAATCTATTAGTAGGCCAAGTCTTTGGTCACTTGGAATCCTTGCAATTCTGTCTTCATTTAGAAGTTAGCCATGCTCTCTACATTCCAAAATTTCTATTTCTTTTGCTCAGATAAAAGTGAGGCCTCAAAAAGGATGGAGTTTTTACTTGCTAAATCTATTTGCTACACATGATTTTTTAGGGGAATACAAGAAGTTTTCAGAGACAGAAAGTTGAACATGTGCATGAATCCCAGTGCAACCCTGTGACATACTCTTGAAAACTCTCTAGGGAATTTGCTCTAACCTAGGCCCAAGCCACAGTGATTTCTGTTTCAACTCTCCTTCAAGAATTAGTTTGATGGGGACTTAGGCTACTTTGCAGACATCACACAATGCTTCACACAAGCATGAGTGAGAAACAAAGACCAGTTACCATAGACATTTCCGAGCACCAGAAGTGCAGTATATATCAGTTGGATATGTCTTCCATCTAATTCAACAACATCAGTCCAACGGACTGACCATTGTATGTGTGGCTGGAATCCTTAACTCTGAGTTAAAGTGATAGTGCAGTGTCGCACTCAGTGAATGCTTTGGTCAAGCACTAGGGGACATTTCTATCCTAGCTAGCTTTTGGTTACCAACTCTTGGGGGAAAGAAAGTCACTTGATGCACTAGCTCTCAGTTCCTCTTCTTTGTATTTTCATTTCTGGAAATATGTTTGTCTATCAGTCATCATTATGAATTTTGTATGGGCTACACACGTTGTAGAAATGTAGCTTAGGTTACTAACTTAATTAGTTCCATCCAATTTAAACATCATCTGACCCAGTACTCTTTTTTCTCTAATACATGTAGTATGTCTTCAACATACTAAAAGGACTAGAGTAGTAACTCAGCCAGTGGGCACTATCATATAACCTCTTTGATGATGCAAATATCCAAGCATACACCATGCATACTTGGAAGTTTCTGTTCGTTGTTCCTTGCCTTTTTTCCTCTATCCCTGAAAATGTAAAGAATCATTCCATTGTCCTGTTCTTGTTTCCTCGTCATGTGTTTTCCAAGTTGCCCTAATTCATGTCTTTTAAATTTCTTATCACTTCTTCACTGTGTCTTCACCCAGTAGATCAATTCTTCATCTGTAAATAGTGAGAACAAGAATAGAACTTATTTCATGATACACCTTTGAGAAATAAACCAAATTAAGGTGATGAAATTTTGCTTTCTATACTGTGAATGAAGGAGTATTTTTCTATATTTTAAAATAGATTTTTAAAATTTATTAAACTAAAATATTTTTAAATTTAAATTTCATAATTTAAATATATTTTAACTGGCTTGCAAAATTGCAACCAAATATTTTGGTAGATTAAGAGAAAGTGAATTATAAGAGAATTAAACAGAATATCAAAATATTTTTTATAATTTGATCCAGTAGTGTTATTAAGTTGAATTACTTAAAAATTTTCTTTCATTTCTACTTATCTCATTCCAAACCATTAACAATTTGTTGGCTCAATAAAAGTTGTGCATTATATCCAGGTAGATTACTTTAGAGTCCCTAACAGAGGTCCCTGAACATATTAGATGTTCAATAAATATTTGTGTTTCCATGAGAAACAAGCAAGGTGCCAATAATTCTTTTATCTTTTTAAGTTTCTTAATGTCTTAACTGTGTTAACTCTCAAAACTGCTCTTCACAAAAAGTTTTCCTGATTAGCTTTGACCATTTCCTCTCTTCTTTGATGTCTTTATCAGTGTTGCTAATATGTTTTGAATATTTATTAAAATTTAACTTTTAGGACTGAAGGTCTTCTTTTTCACGTTCTTAAGTTCTTCACTTCGTCAAAGATATCTTCTTCTCTGCCTCTGTCACCTCATTGGCTGTGTGCCTCCAACTCGCATAATTTGCCACCAACATGACACTCACCCTCAACATTGCTAACTCACTCTCATAAATGACTCTTATTGGTTCAAATGCTTTGCTATCAATTTGTGTTCCTTAGATTTATAGTACTAGAAAGTGGTAACAACATTACCAACACAATTCAAGGAAGTAGATTTATTTTCTTCTGGGGAGGATTTTACCTTAGTCATCTTGTTCCAAACTATTCTACTCGAAGTCTTTGTCTTCTAACTTTCTCCCAGCCATCTGTTTTTTTTTTAATCCCTTCAAACCTTCAGTGAGGATTCTTTTTAGTCTGGTCATGTTTAATTATGCCATATGTCACATATGACAGGCAGGCTGTCTGTCTTGTCTTCATCTTTAAGGAATATGTCTTTTTGTTTTCCTGTAGAGGAATGAGTTATTCAAAACTATGTGTTAATAATGATTGCTGTTAAGAGTAGTAGGATGGATGTAAGTGACCTGTGTCCTCAAGTTAAAGATTCCTAAAGACATAAAATGCACCGTGGCAATTTCTGCTTTTCTTTTTTTGTGTCATGGAACAAAGAGTTGGTTTCTGATACTATATATTCTGGATGTTAATCCTCCATCAAGTATACATCTGTAAAAAATGGCTTCTTTCTGTGTGGGCTTCCTGTTCATTGGACTTATTGTATCTTTTGCTGTAAAGAAGCTTCTAGCTAGGCCACTTCTTGACATATGGCCAAAACACTTGATCTCCTACTATAGAAACACTTGCTCACCCGTGGTCATTGCTGCTTTATGCACAGTAGCCAGGGAATGTCCTTCAAATGACAAATAGATAATGAAAACTTGGTATATGTACACAACGGAATCTGCTCAGTTATAAAGAAAAATGCAATACATATAAAATATAATAAATATACATGTACAATATGTATGTATTACATGGGAACCCACACATATATGTAAAAGGACTAGTAAAAGACAAGATCGTGAAGTTGAGAAAGGATGTATAATTTGGAAGGGAAGACTGACATTAGATAAATATAGTACTTATTTATATATAAAAATCTGTTTAAAATCTAGATTTAAAAAGACAAAGGTATGGCATTTCCCAAAACGGAAGTGATTTAGAAGGTTGGGCTAGGTCCAAAGTTCAAATGCCTTGTGCCATGAGAGTTGTGATTTTTTTTTTGTTTGTTTGTTTTTTGTTTTTTGAGACAGGGTTTCTCTGTATAGCCCTGACTGTCCTGTAACTCACTTTATAGACCAGGCTGGCCTCGAACTCAGAAATCCTCCTGCCTTTCCCTCCAGAGTGCTGGGATTAAAGGTGTGCGCCATCATGCCTGGCTAGAGAGTTGTGATTTTTATAGATTATTTGTGTAGTACCCACTACCACCCACTACCCATCTCCACTCCCACCCCCACCTGAAGTCACTAGGCTTTTCTTGTGCATCTTGTTTTTTTTTTTTGTTTTTTTGTTTTTGTTTTGTTTTGTTTTGTTTTGTTTTTTTACATGCATCTCAGGTGGGGAAGGTTTCCAGTTATTCTCTGCCAACTGGCTTCTTCCATATGTTAGATCCTCTCTCTGCAACTAACCCTGCGGACAAACTCAGGCACCCGTAGCTCTAACTATCTGCAATAGATCTCTACACTCACTAAAAAGGATCAGCTTTTCACAACTATCAGTAGAACATTATTCATTCTAAACATGTTGAAGACAAATTCATAAAAAAAAAACATAAATTGAAACATACTTGTGCAGAATTTTTTTCAGAATATTTTGCAAACCATGTCCATCCCCCACTTGGACATCTATGGTTCACTCTGACTTCAGCTCTCCTTTGTACAGACAAATCTGTTCTTTTTTTTGGTCACGTTCTCATATTTTGCATTTGGTATATAAAATTTGACATTTTCACCTAAACTACAGATTAAGTTACAAATACTTAGAAGATTTGGTTGAAGCTTATCTGATGAGTAATATTCATTATATCATCACTATCTTTATTAAATCTACATACAACTGACTTATTCCAAGAAGGTTTCTTGGCTAATTTAATGCAAGAGGTTTCAAAGCGTGATTTGAAGATCACTTAGGGCTCCTGATAATGTTCTCTCAGTGGTATATCTCAGTGTGGATAGATTTTCTTTTAATACTTTGAGCTGAAGAATGTATGTTAATGGATTGAAGAGAGAAGCAGAATATGACAATCGAACTGTCTCATATTGATTTTGGCATAAGGACACTTGTAATAGTATAAAATAACACATCTCAAATCATTTGTTCTTTAAAATATAATTATTTTACATAAACATTTAAATTATTATGCCCAGGCTTTTCATTATTATAGAAAGATGAATTAATGTAGAATACTATTACATCAAAAGTTCATCTTTATTATGGTTAAGTGTGCATAGCTTTATTCAAATATAGGAAAAATCTAGAGTCCTCAATATTTTCTGAAATATAAGCAGAGAAAAAAATTTAAGATCTAATGAAGTAAGCAATGCCATCTACTGGGCATGTTGTTCCTTTCTATCTCTCGCCTCATTGTTTAATTTAATAAATAATCACAATATATTCCATTTGCTAAAGGCATACTGTAGATAAGCATGCTATATACATTATCTCTATTATGTTTGGTAAACCACAAATTAGCTTTCTCACTCTCAAATTTACAGAGAAGGGAACCGATACTAATGAAGATATATAGGAATCTCGTAAGCCTTCCCAGCAGTGGCATGATGGAGGCATCTACTACTTAATGCCAAATCTGTGGTATTTCCTAACATTTACAATCAGCTTTCATAAATTCAAATTTTTCATCGAACCATCTCTCATAACATTTATAACAATAATCCAAGCAAAGAGTTAATTAATAAAATGATCATTGAACAGATAAGGTGAACTCTAACTCTAGAAGCCTTTAAGATGGTGATTAGTTTTAAGCTGGCCTATTTAGGACAATCTATCTATATTTCTTTTTGTCCCCAAATCATTTTCCTTTCTGGATCACCTACTGTAGACAGAGGAATAATATTGGATTGAAAAATCAATAGATTTCAAGGAATAAACACAATTAATTCAACTGCACTTAAAGTAAGCCTTCTAAACCTAATTCTTTGCTAATCCACCAGGAGATGCTTATCTTGATGTGGAAATGGTTCATTATTCCATTCCTGATAATGTGCTTAGTCATTTCTTAACAGAGAGTGAGGATTTTCAAAGTTATCAGTGCATAATTAAGCTTTGTTCACTCAACTAGCCTGCTGTCATGCTTGCAGGGTGCTGGGTTTTGCAACTAGTGACCCATGAGGAGTTACAGAGGTTGCTGGCTGTTGTAGACAGAGCCAAAGCTGAAGACAAAAGCTGAGGGGGGAAAAAACCTGAAATGAATAATTCATTTCACTTGCTCCTTAGAACACAGAGCAAGGAGCTTTGCAGGACAACTGACTCATCCAGTAGCACCCTGTAAATCTTGAGCTAGGACAGATGCAGTAGATGATCAGCCAGGCAGCTGGCTTGGAGAATCTCCCATCCAGTATACAAAAGCACAGGAGCTCACAGAGGAAGGGAGTTTGTAACTGAGATCATAAATATTAGCTAAATTTGATCTAAAGGCTTCATTTTTTAAAAAAATGAAAATGTCAAGTAGGCAGTTAGGAATCTCTGAGCATAGGGGAAGAACAAGCCTGGATTAATAGAAGTGAATATTTTAGGTTAGATATGAATGATGAAGCTATACATTTTCAGAAGAAAACCACAAAGAAATAAGCCTCAAGATGTGACTGCTAAAGTTCATGTGAATCCTGTGATTAGAATGAGAGATGAGGACAAGAATGACTTGAGAATTCAGGGTCTGATAGCACATGCAGTGAGGGAATGGATATTTTGAGGAAGAAAAGGTTAAACCATCCAGACAAGGTGGAAAAGGGAAGGTTTGATAATGCCCAGGAAGCTTGAGAACAAAGTTTTGTCTCTAGACCATTAAAGCATGTCTACAAATTTATGGAGAAAGAATGTATACAGGCACTGTTTTTGGAGTTTGTAATATGCTGATTAATGACTCAAATATAGATCACTACCCTGTAAAACCTGATATTTTAAAAAAACAAACATTATTTGATCATGGACTTGTTAAGTACTATCAAATATATATATATATATATATATATATATATATATATATATATATATATTTGTGAAGTGTTGTAGCTTGGCTAGTTTTAGAATCTGTTGGGAGGCTCCCAGAGAATAAAACTGAAGAGGTAAGATCCATCCAGAATGTCAGTGGTACCATGCCCTGGACTGGAGTCTGAGAGTGCATAAAAACAGAAAAAGAACAATGAGAGCCATTCATCTCTCTCTGCTTCCTGATCGGGAGGCAGGTAACCAGTTACTCCACTCTCTCAGGATACATCTTTACCACTGAGAAGGCGGTGGACCCTGCCTTCAGGACTGGGAGCCACACTAAACCCTTGCTTAAACTGTCCTTGTCAGACATTTTGCCACAGCAACAAGAAAACTAACGAATAGACTGGGAACCAATAGGAAAGGACCTGGGTGATCTTAAGTTTGAGACATTCTTTTGAAAGGGATGTAACAAAGATAATTTCTGATGCAAAGCTGGGAAAGAAAGATGCAGAGAAGCAGCCCCTGCAGCACAGGACAAACCACAGCCCAGTGTTGCCTTTATGGCTCCACTTTATTAACATACCTCTGCCTTCCCTTTTCTTAACCTAGAAAATGGGAGAATATTTTTTCATTTTTCATGATTAAAGCATTTATTGTTTTAATGGCTTTGATTAGCCATAACCTATCAAATTAATCACTGTAATTCATACTTAGATTATGGCAAGTGAAAAACATTATCAAATTTAGATTTGAGAAACTCTAGACAATTAAAAAATAAACCCACAGATGGTAGACAACTCTCGGAAAGGCTGTAACAGCACCCCACTTATCTAAGTAATGCCACAGGATAAGCCATTTCATGCAACTATTTTTCTAATAAACAAGGCTTACAGATTTAAGTACTGGCATTTATAAATAAACTTAACAAGTTTTTCTGTGATAAACTTTCCAAATTGAATTAGAATATTTATTGCCTTCTTTATTCTTATAGCGTATATGTTGAGTTTTAAAATCATTAAATGTTTTGAAAACAGACACATATAAAGAAAAGTTAAAATATCCAATTCTAATCTCAGTCATCTAGAGATACAGTTATTACACTGGCTGCTTTCTCCTTTCTCTCTCCTCCCTCCTTTCCTCTCTTCCCCCCCCCTCTCTCCCTCCCTCTCTCCCTCCTCCCTCCACCTCTCCCTTCTCTCTCTTTTTTTTTTTCTCCTCACTTCTGGTTCCTCCCTTCTGTCTCTCTTCTTCGTCTCTTTTCTGTCTGTAAATATAAAACCTGAAATCCTTTTTTCATGTTCCATGTGACATAAACTTAGCATTTCTCCATATCCTCCTTAAATATACTAACACAACCTAATTTTAATGACTGCATAATACCTGATCAAATGTATATAATAGAGTTGTTGATAAAATCTGGACATGATTAATGAATGAGGTTCAGTTTTCTCTTTATAACTGTAGCGTGCTGCAGAGAACAACTTCATGTGTTTCTGTGTCCTTCAAGGCAGTTCTCATTGGGAACGCCTGGAACTTGAACGAAGCACTGTATCAGCTAGCTTTGCAAACAATAAGCACCATGAATGAAAGGTTGATGCATATTGTTCAAACCTGGATTTCAGATACATTTTGAGAGTGCATATGTCTACTGGCAAGTTATAGAGTGTCTGTCCTGTTTGGGCATCACCAGACATTGCTGCCTTCCCTGTAGTTTTCAAACAGTGCCCTGCGTGTCATAATGATTCAGCCATTACCATACATCAGTGAGATAAAGGAGATGAGTGCGCCAAATCATGTGGAATACTCTTGAGGCATGGAGTAAGGACTTGGCAAATATCTCTATGCAGGTCACAATCATGACTTGACATATGAAAATTTACTTCTTACCCATTTCCATGTAAGCAAGGATTCTGCTTAGTGTACGCTTCAAGAGTCTGAACCTGCTGCTATTGCTGCTCTTCTTCCTGTGTTGGTGTGCATGTATGTGCATGTGTGTGTGTGTGTGTGTATGACATTGATTGTCTTAAACCAACTACCACTTACTGACATAAGGTGTCGTGCTAAACATAGAGGCTACAGGTTGGGGCTACCTTCACTAGACAGCTTGTTTGGGGAATCCCAGAGCTCTGCCTCTTGCATGCTGGGATTGCAGGCAACTACCCATCAAGCCTGAAATTGTAAATGAATGCTGTGGATGTGAACTCTGAACTTCATGCTTGACTGACACACGCTTTATCCACTGATTTCTCTCCTCGGACCCAGATACTCAATCTTTCTGCCCCTTGGTCACACGATTACTCACTACACTAGTATTTATTCAAAGCTCACTTCTGGTTAGTAGAGATCATGGACAATCTCTGCCATAGCTGGCAAACCATGAATAATATTTTAAAATCATTTTATTTTCTGAGATTAAAATTACTTCCTTTCTCCCTTTTCTTTCCTCCATCCAAACCATCCCATATTTCACATTTATGGCCTCGTTTTACATTAATTATTACTTACATGTATGTATTTTCAGGGCTGATCATTTGATATTGGACAACAGATTGATGTGGTTTTCCTAGGGAATTAATATTTCTTCCACTCTTATTATTCCTTACTTGCTTGTAAATCTTTATGTAAGGTGGGGCCTCATGGCCTTTCCTCAGTATGTGCTTAGGAATTCATTATGGGCATAGCTTCTACCTATTTTATTATTATTATTATTATTATTATTAATTATTAATTTTGAGATGAGGTCTTGTATATCACCGGTTGACCTGCAACTTGCTACGGAACTGACAGTGACCTTCACCTTTCTTGCTTGCTGCCTGTGTTTCTGATGTTCTGGATTACAGAGATGTGCCCTAGTAACTTCGTTGGTGCTGGAGCTTGAGCCCCTGGCTTTGATATTTGATTGAGCGTCAGCACACACACCGAGGACAATCAGGGTTCATTTTGATGCAAAGGTTGCAAGTTCACTACTCAGATTGCAATGCTCCTCTTTGGATTGATTGTATCATCTTCTGTTGCTTGGGAGACTACCACACAGCTTCCTGATTTTATAATTAACTAGGAGTTAGTGTAAAAGTGCCTTGAGATGAGAGGCTCGGTTTTGTTCATCATTGTCTTTAAGTAACTGAGGTAGCGTCTGGCTCTTAGTAGTCCAACAAATGTCGGCTATGTCATTTGGAAAATAGCAAAAGTAGATGACTTTTTGGTATAATTTTAGCTTTTGAATTCTTTTTTGTAGGTTTCTAATGTGGTTATATGTTCTTACAATGTGTCATCTTTCTATAACTTAGAATAATTATTGAATCTCCTGGAATCTTCTGAAATAGTTGACCTAAAATGTGGTCTGAAAAAAAAAAAAAAAAAAAAAAAAAAAAAAAAAGGAAAACAGACCCAAAACACAGAACATCTTTTGGAANAAAACAGACCCAAAACACAGAACATCTTTTGGAAGTTAAGCTTAGGAATGCCGAAAGCATTTGTTACCTATACAATTACACACTTTTTGCACCTCTGATTTTTTCTGTGTTGCCGAAGCCATTAAATCAATCTCAATGAATGATGTGTATTTATAAATTAATGTGGCTGATTCTCTGAGGCCCAAAATACCAAGCATGCATTGTCCTCCTTGTGGAGTAATCCTTCCCTCAGCAGCAGTGGAATACATATTCATAGTCAATATAGCCTCATATTTTATGTTCTTTGGTCAGCATCTTTGGAATAAGTATAGACAAAAATTCCTTATTTAGGAGATCAAGATTTTGCTAATTTCATTTTTAAAAAGTAGAGTATAGTTATAATGAATAGAGTTTACTTAATTTAATTCTTATTATGACTGAACAACCTGGAAATGAAAGTCTGCTCCACTCCAATGTAGTAGAAATCCAGGGAACAGTTGGAAAACATAGTTTGTTTTGTGTAGCTGAGGGACTGGACTGTGACTAGGATTCAGAACCAAGGGTTCATTCCTTCTAGGTCTACCTTGTCTAGACAGAGTGTCCTCAGATGAATTGTTAACATTATAATCTCGTTTGACCTCATTTTAAGGACTTCTGATTAGGTGAGAACAAGGGTCCAGAACAAATAAAAAGGCCAACAACGCTTACAGAAGTTAACACTTCAAATGTTATACTATATTCATTTCAAATAAATCCTTTCTAGTCATCGTTTATGTATGCTTTCCCAAAGGACAGTAATTTATTCTCAAATGAATTATTAAGGTCCATACTAGGCAAAACATTATCATGGAGTCTCTTCAAAGGGAGCAACCTTGTAAATTTTCAGCCATACCTGCAGTTGTGGACAGGGACTCTAAACTGTACTACAACAGGCTCTTTGGGCTTTAATAATCACCTAATCATTGTAATCATCATCTCCTTCCTTCCTTCCTTCCTTCCTTCCTTCCTTCCTTCCTTCCTTCCTTCCTTCCTTCCTTCCTTCCTTCCTTTCTCTCTTTCTTTCTTTTCTTTTTTACTTTTCCTTTTAAAAGTTTTTGAGATAATAATATAATTACATTTCTCTACTCCTTTTCCTCTCTCCAGAACCTCCCATTCGTCCCTATTCCTGTCCAATTCTGCTTCTGTTTTATGGCTACCTTACTTAGGATTTAATTGTTGTGAAGGGATACCTTGACTATGACAAGTGTTATAAAGGAAACCATTTAATTGGGGCTGACTTATAGCTTCAGAGGTTTAGTTCACTATTATCATGGTGAGGAGCATGATAGCATGCTAAATGGTAGTGGGGAGGAGCTGTGAGCTCTACATCCAGATTGGCAGGCAGCAGAAGACCGTGTGCCACACTAGGCAAGGCTTGACCATATGAGACCTCAAAGCCTCTCCCACAGTGACACACTTCCTTCAGTCAAGCCACACCAAGGCCATATCTCTTAATAGTACTGCTCCCTATGTGCTTATGCAGCTATTTTCCTTGAAACCAGCACAAAGGCCTTTTAAAATGTGTTGGTTTTGCATGCATATATGTATATGTGTATGCATGCAATTTTTAACTATAGTCCACTCAGCCCACATTATGTTATGCTGTCAAGGCTGACCACTTGGCACTGAACAACCAATTGGTGTGCCCTCCCCTGGGGGGAAGCTATCTCTTCCTGCTTCTAGCTTTCCTCAGTTCCCTGTAGTTCTTTGTGTAGTGTTTAAGCTTTCTGGACTTTTCCTGATCCACTTTAGCCTGTCCATTAGTGCTATACTTGTTCAGCTCATGTTTAGAGAGTCATATGGGTGAGACTTATGGGTATAGCTTCTGTTATACTTGGAAACACCATCGCAAGTCAAACTCTTTGATCTTCTTGCTTTGACAATCTTTCTTCACACTTCTTCTGCAATGGTCCTTAAGCCTTAGGTCCAGGAGGATTTTGCAGATGTGTCCATTGAGACTAGCCTTCACAACTGTGCATTTGGATTGGTTGTGATTTTGTGCAGCTGTCTATGTTTGTTGCAAAGACAAGCTTTCTTGATGATGATGGAGGGATGGAGGACTATACTTATCTGTGTATATAACACAAATATTTATAGATGGCTTTTAGGAATTATACTAGATTAGTAAGGTAGTGGCTGTAGATTCTTGTCCAATAACCATGACTTCATGAACACTAAAGAATTAGCTATATGTCAAGTACATATCATATTCTTCCTTTTCTCGATTAAGCCTCAACTCCTTTTAATTTAATTTAATTTGATTTTTAATTTATTTTTACACTCGATATTCCATTCCCTGCCCCCATCCACTCTCTAACTGCTCCACATCCCACACCTCCTCTCCACCCCACCCTGTCTCCATGTGGATGTCCCTACCCCCACCCCACCTGATCTCTAAACTTCCTGGGGCCTCCAGTCTCTTGAGGATTAGGTGCATCATCTCTGAAAGAACACACACACACACACACACACACACACACACACACACACACACACTACACACCACACACACAAACACACATAAACATATAAATCATTTAAATATATTTTATGTTTGTCCGTCTGTCTATTTATAAAGTTCTGCTCCTGTAGAGAACCCTGACTAATACAACAGCCACTATGTGTGTCTATTAATATCTATGCTATTTCAAAGTACTTGTGTACCTCATTTTTACTAGCATGATCTTTCCATGGTATCCTTCATGAAGATTTGAGCCTTTTGGAAAGGGGTGTGGTATAGATGTACTACATAAAACCTCTTATTCTCTCTCTGCACATTGCCCAATAGTGCATCTGAACAGTGGTCACTGACAGTACAAAGAAACTTCTCTGATCAGGGCAGAGGCACGTACCACTCTCTGGAGTAAAATCCGTAAGGGCACAGTATATTACCATGTCCATTTAGCAGAATTATAGGTCCTTCCCTCTGGCCTATGACTTGGCCAATCAGAGGTTCTTGGTCTAGTTATTCACACCAAGAATGAGTTCTGTATTATGGAGTATGTATTATATTCAAGCAGAAGTGGTTAGTTATTCTCATTAATATTCATTATACTATTGCACTAGTGGGCATATCTTATTTTTTATCAGATATTTTCTTTATTTACATTTCAAATATTGTGCCCTTTCCTGGTTTTCCCTCCAAAAGAACCCTATCTCATCCTTTCTCCCCCTGCTCACCAACCCACCCACCCTAGCTTCCCTGTCCTGGCATTCCCCTATACTGGGGCATTGAGCCTTCTCAGGATGCTCACAGCCAACCATTGGACTGTTCACAGGGTCCCGAATGAAGGAGCTAGAGAAAGGACCGAAGGAGTTTGCAGCTACATAGGAAGAACAACAATATGAACCAACCAGTACCCCTCCAGAGCTCCCGGGGAGTAAACCACCAAGCAAAGTGTACACATGGAGGGACCCATGACTCCAGCTGCATATTTAGAAGAGGAAGGCCTTGTGGGTCACCAGTGGGCATATCTTATAAGGCTTCATTATTGTAGCATGCAGGGGTCACAACTGGGTAAGACAGTTGAAAAGTTTTGTTTTTGTTCCACCTTTTAGCATGCAACATAAATTCCAATGTTGATAAAGCTTCCAGGTAGATACCAACTTGATTCTTTATGTCCTATGAGCATTTTTGTGATGCCTTCAGAAATAGTGTCTTACCATTATGCTCTGGAAGGTAACCAAGAACAATGCTAATAGCCTACAGTGTTTGAAAGTGGGATGTGGGATTTCACTGATCAACAACTCAAAAAGTGGTAATCCATACCTGGCACTGAGCTGTTTATTTGGCAGCCTATGCTGTCTGAGGGAGGCATGGCCCCCCCTCATTATAGAGTAACTACATTTAACTTCCTTTTATTTGTGCACATACTTAAAGAATCTTTTAGAGAAACAGGTTTTCATATGGCACTTTCAAAGTCCTTAGCTGGGTCTTGCCTCCCACCATGTTGATCCTTGTGATTTAAATTATCAAGCTTGATGTCAAGGTCTTTATCCCTTGATCCACTGTGGTGTCTCTTAAACGCACATTTTTGACCCTTCTTTCTTGGTCTCATCACAGGTGGCAGACACAGTACAGTGACCTTGTGAGAACACAACTTGGTCTAAACCTGCACCGATTACTGGTCAGCCAGGAGATTTTTGAGCAGTATATTTTCTGTTGTGTTTGCTCAATAAAAATAATTAATAGTAACTGCTTGCTAGTAACTGTCATAGAATTAAATGTGATAGCCAAAGTGCCTAAGATCTATAGGAGATAGCAAGCACAAGATAAAAATCTTAACTATGGTTTTTGCTATAGTCAGTTCCATATCATTATAATTATTGTCAAGTGTATATGGGGCTGTATACATATCTCTACCAAACCTGCGGCAATCATACTGCATCTGTCTCTCAGTATTGGGATGCAGGGCATTTATAAGAGTGCCTGGATCTTTGAACTTAGATCCTCATGCCTGAGAAGCAATTGCTTTCACAAGTTGTCCACCTTTCCAGCCTAAGCTCTAGGTTCTTAATGATGAAACCATTGCTCATTAATCTCCACCTCTCCAGTCAATCATCAGGAGAGATGTTGGTAATTGCACAGGAAACACCCTTTTTCCCTCCAGAGTGGTTTACAGAACACATCTCCAACTGATAAAATTGAAGATGAAATCGGCACTGAGAAATTCTTCGCTCACAATTTCTTATACATTCTGTAACAAGCAAATAAATCTTCCCTTTTCCCTAGTAGAAAGATGAATTGAAAGAATAAGTTGACCTCTTAAAATATACAGTACAAAAATAAAAGCCTGGGTCTTTTTCAGAAATCGATTGAACTAAGACAGAACACTTCAACATACCACTATTGGATTAGATAAACTCAAATAAAGGAACTTTCTAGGAATCGTCTGTTGCATTTTGAACCTGGCAGACATTTAAAGAGACATAAACACTAATTCGTTTAAATATTCATATTCATCACAATAATAGCTCAGAATCACACAATTATGGTCTTTAGAATTTAATCTTAGGTGTATGAGTTTCATGGTGTTGTTATAATAAGATTTCCAGGGATGGGAAGTTTAAAACAGGAGAATTGATGGTAGAGCTAGAAATCTGAGATAAAGGTGCCACCTTGGCAGTTTCTTCTGAGAACTGGGAGGAGGAATCTGCTACCTGCTTCACCAGCTCAAGGAGCTTGTAATCTTAAATGTGTTAACCACATCTCTGCCTTCATGTTCAGGGGTTTGCTACCTCTGCATGTCTGTGGTCTACTCATTCTAGCTTCTAAAGAGACCTTGGGTTGGATTAGAGACCCATTCTGTGCTCATATAATCTCATGCTATCGAATTATGCCACTAAATAGCTTTATAATAGTTTGAGTTTTAACCCTGCGAAGAGACAACATGACCTTAGCAATTGTTATAAAGGAAAACATTTAATTTGGCCATAGCTCACAGTTTCAGATGTTTAGTCTATTATTGTCATGGTGGGAAGCATGGCAGCATTAAGGTAGACATGGTGCTGGAGGAGCTGAGAGCTCTATATCTCGATCCACATGCAGCAAAAGGAAAATGTATGTGTTACACTGGGAGTATCTTGAGCATAGGAGACCGCAAAGCCCACCCCCACAGTGACACAGTTAAACCAACAGAGGCACACCTACGTCAACAAGGGTAGACCTCCTTATAGTGTCCCTCCCTATGGGTCAAGCATTCAAATGCATGTGTCTATGGGGACCATACTGTTCAAACCACCCAAGTGTGTATCCAAATATGATTACCACCTGAGATACTGAGTGGCCAATTTCAACATACGAGGCAGCATAAGAGCTGAGTGTTAGTGGGACACTGTGTCTCATACCTGTAACCCCAGCATTTAGAAGGCTTTAGACAGTAGGGTTTCTTGAGATTCTTTCCAGCTTTAGTCCATGTGAGCTTCCACGCAGCCTGGGCTACAGAGTGAAAATCTTCCTCAAAAGCAGATCAAAACCGAATCACAGGCAGAATGCTCGTGTCCCCGCTTCTGCGCATGCCTTATGACTCCCGTGGAATTCTTTTTGATGTTTTCTTTCAGTCCCATGAGGAAACATACATAGTACTTCTAGCTTACACATGTGGCAATAGGTTGTCTTGTGTGCTGGCTAAATTTCCAGCCAAAGAGTAAATGACTATTCACCAATCAGGAACTGAAACTTTGCTGTAGTAGGCAGGTTTGCAGAATTTAGCAGTATTGACATTCTGAGAAAGAGGAATAAATTCCAAAAATTCAAATGAGATTCTTAAGTAGAAGTGGTGGGATTAATACATAACTCATTGGAAAAAAAAAAAAAACACTTAGAGGGATCATAGAGACATTGTAGAATTAAAGAGTTTTGGGGACATGCTGTCTTTTCTTGAAGAGAGAGTAACTATATGCAATATGAAGGACACCGCCATCTCAATTTCCAAACACAGAGGGAGAATACTGGTTACACTCAGCTAAAGATGTTTGAACATGCTCAGCTTCTTACTGTGCCCATGAAAGTACTTTCCCTTCTCCCCTTCATCTGCTTTCTTTCTTGATGTTTGCTTTATTTAGAAAGTTTTCTGGCTTTTCTAGTTCCCCTTATTGATATGATCCTCAGGAATGATTTGCTTGATTTCCTTTGCTTGAACCCCTTTGGGCCATATAAGAAGCCACATCCCTTCAGAAGAGCAAATATTAAGAAGCTCACATTAGGTAACTTTGAGGAATTCTGTCTTTATCCAGTATTGTGGCTTGAGTAGCAGTCATTAATTGATAACACAACCCTCCTTGGAGTTACTTAGTCTATACCTACTTTAATATTTTTGACTGAAATTATACTTCGCTCTTCTACTTTTGCTAATAGCAGAATATTTTCATCCTGGGGCTGTGACACATAAGATGTCATGCGGACATTAGCACTTGGAGATTTTAATTACTGTGGGCCTGGCATCTCTTTTTCTTATCACCTCTACCTTACTTCAATCATAACCTTGAAAGCATTGTTGTGTCTACCATGTAAGTCACTTTTTTCCAATTATCAGTGTTTGATGCAAGTGGGATAAGAGTGTTGTTTTCATTTGCAGTTTTAGGAGTCTCTTGGTTTGATGGATTGTACATCATGAATAATTAAAGAGTGTTGGCTTCTAAATTTCACAAGAAATACAATATCCGAGAGACTAGCACTCAATTCTCAAAAGATACACTAAATCTGTCTATCATGTATAAAGCCTATTTTCAAGTATAAGAATTTTTCCATGTAATGAAACATCAAACTTCTTTAAAACTTTTCCCTGATTCTTGAAGTTTTCTTAACTATCTGTATACAGTGATCTATGATCACATCTGTACTCCATTCCCCTTTAACTTCCACTACATTCCTTCAACATGCCACCCCCCCATTTCCCTCTCTTTTACGTGTGTACCAGTGATAATATTCATAAAATGCACAATTCCTTTATATTTGGCTTCTATCCACTGCCAGTAGCATGTCAGTAAAGAGTGGGCTCTGGAAGTCATCTACTCTATGTCTGCTAGGATTTTGCTGGCTTGGTTTTATGTAGACATTTTGCAGGCAATCATTGTTGCTTTGAGTTGCTGTTCATGACGGTGATAATCATGTCATGCCCAGAAAACAGGGTTTTATAATTTTCTTCCCAATCCTCTGGCTCCTATATCCTTTCCACCACCTCTTTCCTTGAGCCTTGGTGGTGGTATGATCAAGATAGATGGTCTCCATTAGGACTGCATATCCATACCTTGTTCCCAGCAGACTAACTTGTTATGAATCTCTCCAACTGATTGCTTTCCACTATAAATAAAAAGCCTGTTTGATAAAGGTCGTAAACAGCCCAGATTTGTGGTATAGATACAAATATTGAAAAGGGAAAGTGAAGGAAGAGTTACTGGATGGCCTAGTGTTCAGAAATTAACAGTGGAGCTGCCCACAAAGCTTGTTTGGCTTTTAAAAAACCTTCATGTAAAGATAATCGACAAAATGCAAATGCCATGAAGGTTACCATGAGTAACAGTGTCTTGAAAATCATAGCAAGTTTTATATCTGAACTACCACTGGCCTCTTCGAAAACATCAAGGCAGCACTTTACAGAATAGACAATTTTCTCTCCGGCTGGATTCTTGGGCATTGGGTTAAATGTGGGGATGGAGTTCCCGTAGTGTAAAATGAGCACTGAACAGCCAACTTGCAGAGAAATGTCTGGGTTGAAAGCACGAGTTCTACTTTAATCTCCAAATATGAACTTTAAACAGCAGAGAAAAATGTCTGAATATTGCACTGTAGTGTGTGAGCCTTGAGTGCCGAACCTTCCAGATGATAAATCAGGCTGTCTTTCATGTAGGTTGCAGTGTACTTTTGGTTGTCCCCAACTCCTGCTGTCAGTTTATGGATAGAAGTACTAAGTAATAAGAAGATGTTTGGGGGGCACTAGGAAACAATCCTTTCTCTATTCTCTTATTGTTTCCTTCTATTGAAAACAGTTTCTTCTTTCATATATCCTGATTGTGATTTCCCCTCCCTCTACTCCTCCCCCATTTCTCCCACCTCCCTTCCCATGTGGATCATCCTGTCCTATCCCTCTAGTATTCATTTTCTAAGAAAATATTCTTGAAAGAAATATCCTAAAGTCAGCTTCCCAGCCTCTTTCCACTGGTCAGGAGGACCAGCTTGCTGCATGCTCTCCAGCTGCTGGGATGCCAGAAGGCTAATACCACAGCACTCCCGTTAATGAGGCAGCAGATTTCCTACCTCAGAAAGTTAAGGATGTCTCTCTCTGCAGTAATTTGGCGCAGGGTTGCCTTTCTCTTGTGAAGTGTCTTCTAGTAGCAGTTGAAAGTGTCATTGTTAGCCTTGGACACAGGGCCAACTGGACATAAAATATGCTGATGGTCCAGCTCAGGACTCAGGTGAACTTTATAGTACTATGTGTAATTTTTCTTATCCTTTTCCATTAGTTGTTATTTTTAAAAAATCTGGCCTGTTCCTATTTAGCAGTCTTAACTTGTCTGAGGTATGATCATAAAAATTACATATAGAAGCTAAGTTGTGTGTGTTTCTGTGTGTCTGTATAAGAAACACACACACCAAAAAAAGAAACACATAAAAATTTTCTTCAATATATTTGAAAACAATAAAATTAAATACACAAATGACACTGTAATTTGCACATTGGAAATTGCCAGTTATGTCATGCAGTTTGGCACCAGCCCAACAAACAGCTAGTCAGTTCATATTCTTAAAGTTTCTATCTATCTATCTATCTATCTATCTATCTATCTATCTATCTATCTATCTATCTATGTATGTTTATAAATATATACACACACATAAGTATCTATCACACTGAAAAATGTAACATTTAAATAAACATTCAGAATTATTTGTGACTAAAACTTAAAAAACTCAAGGGACACTTCCTTGTTGCAAGATTACTCTGGTGTACATTTCTATTGATATATGTACACTGTGTATACTTATATTGTATTTGTATTGTTGTACAATTATTCAGCATCCAACTGCTCAGCTCACTTCTATTTTATGACAAAATGCAGTGTTACTCATTATTACTTTTATTTCTAAATAAGCAACTAAATGTAGGAGTTAAAATTAGCTTGCTAAAAGTAACATATCTTGTGTAATATGCTAAATTTTGCTTACATGTCTGACTACTTATTAAAATAAACCTTCATGGGAGCAAGTACTTCATCTTGTCCCTCTTTGAGTCCCCAGATCTTAATGATAACTGATACATGATAGGAGCTCAATAATTATTTGTGACATTAGTTATTGAATGATAGATTTTTCATAGCACATAGCAATTACTACTCTCAACTCCCAACTGTGTGCTTTATCATTTCATTAAGCATTGTATTCTTAATAAGATTTATAGGATGTTTTTCAATAGATGTAAATACTTTAACGCTTTCATCAGAAACAGTTTCTACATGCTGCTGGAACTCCGTTAATTGGGCATAGTTATTAGTGAGACAAGCAAGACACTTGGAGAGATGTGTTTAGTCATGCTAATGGTGTAAAAGGAAGGATGGGAACCATTTTCCTCGCTAAGGAATTTGTAGAGTTGACATGATATTATGGTATTTTATGACTGTAGTTCTCTGCCTCCAGTGTCTTATAAATATTGATTACTTGAGAGTATACTGAGATAAGCTACAGAGTTAGCAAGGGAGAATGCCAAGAAGACAACTAACACCCGGGTGGCCAGAAAACATAATTCAGCTCAGAAGCAAGGTGTCAGGTCTATGTGACTGGCAAAGCACAGACTGATCAGGAATTCTGTCTTCTGGAGATGGCTCTACTGCTAGAAATAGAGAAGGCTTCTAGGAAGGTAGCAATAACAGGCAAGAGAATTGTAACATGTTATATAAAAATCATTCTCTTGTTACTAACATTTACCTCAAAGACAGATTTAAGTAGGTTTCATGTTAATAGCTTTTAGAAAACGAACAATTAGGCCAGATAACTATGTCTACTTAGAAGTTTACTCAAAATTCAAACAGTACTTGAAAATTCTGTTTATGGTATATGAGTCTGCTGAACATTAAGAGTCTAGTTTCAAGAAAGAACAAATTGGAAGGCCAGAAGCATGGATGCATAGAAGAATCTGGAGCAATTTGAGGACTGGGTAATGAGGGGTTTCCTTGGCAATACAGAGGAGACTACAGGGCAAAGAAGGTCCAGAAGAGTAAAAATTCTAGGTGTCCAGAGAAGGGATGTGAATTCTACTCATTGCTACAGTGAAATGACAGGGTACCATTCTGAAGTCTCATTTTAATTTCCATGGAGTGTGGGTGAATGAGTGTTTACCTAGGATGGAGATGTATTTGTTTTGACATATCAGAAAACCTCAAACACTATTTGAGTGTAGCTGGTACTTCCTCAGTCATAACTAGGACCTGGAGAAAGAGAGAAAAGTCTATGAGTTATGGGAGACCTTCAAAAGATAGCGATGATATTGTATGAGGTAAGGAAGGAAAAAGGAAGAACAGGATGTGGGAGAGAATGACCAGTTCCTGCTTTCATCTGTTCACTATGAATAATCTACAATATCTTAGTGGCATTAGACTTACCAAGCAGTTGATTTTATACATATATCTCAGGAAAAAAAAATCTAGATTACAGTTGTAGACATAATTTTTACAAGCAATAAGAGTCAGCATGATTAATGTAAACACAGCAATGTAGCTTGTTTTATTTTCTTCTAGGTGGTAGTTAAAGACATAAAAAGTGAGATAGGTTATTAACAAAGCCCCAAGTATTGATAACATTAAAGAGACAGGCATATAAGCAAGCTTTTGCCAGGTTCTGAAGCAACTAGGGCAAGAGGCAAACTCAAAGAGAGAAGAGGGTGGAGGCCAATGGATGAGTAGGTTTTGAGGAACTTCAAATTGCCCGTGTAAAGCAAAGATGGAAAGCCAACATTACATTTGAAAAGACAGAATTTGACTACTGCATGAGACATTTCAATGGATCAATTACAACTGAAACCAGTTGAGGAACTGGAAGAATTAAGTTCAAACTCTCCTTTTAACACCCTTGTAAAAGGAGCAGATAGAGGCAGATATTAGAACAGGATGGGACAAGCTAGGTGTTTTTGTTTCTGACAAATCAAAAATGCCTGTGTTTGCAGGCAGAAGTAAACTGCTTCACAGAAAGACTTTATTTGGAGACAGATAAGAAGGTCGAAATGAATGGGATGATTTGGCTGCCATGGAGGCAGAATAAGTAAGATCCAGAATTCAGGGGCTGGCTGTCTAGCCTTGAGCAATAGTGAAAGAGGAGGAGGAGGAGGAGGAGGAGGAG